>NC_134575.1:170707393-171012524 GCF_050947875.1 Dermacentor variabilis
GTTAGCTCAGATGGTAGAGCGGCTGCCCCGGAAAGGCGATGGTCCCGGACCAGGACGAATTTTTCTTCATCTATGAGGATTTTCTTTCGAGCAACCCGCATGGGTTTCCTTTGTAGCAATTGCTACGAACGGGTGGATTTCTCATTTTCCCTTTATTCATTACTTCTCTCCACCTTGCGGGTTTCCGCAGAACTACTACGTCAAACTCTTGCCTTTGCTTCGTGTTGTCGACAAATTCGACTTCGCTCTGCCATATGCTAGCCGCCTTGTTAGCTCAGATGGTAGAGCGGCTGCCCCGGAAAGGCAGTGGTCCCGGGATCGAGTCCCGGACCAGGGCAAATTTTTCTTCAACTATGAGGCTTTTCTTTCGGGGAACCCGTATGGGTTTCCTTTGTAGCAATTGCTACGAACGGGTGGAATTTTCCTTTATTCATTACTTCTCTCCACCTTGCGGGTTTCCGCAGAACAACTACGTCAAACTCTTGCCTTTGCTTCGTGTTGTCGACAAATTCGACTTCGCTCTGCCATCTGCTAGCCGCCTGGTTAGCTCAGATGGTAGAGCGGCTGCCCCGGAAAGGCGGTGGTCCCGGGTTCGAGTCCCGGACCAGGACGAATTTTTCTTCAACTATGAGGCTTTTCTTTCGAGGAACCCGTATGGGTTTCCTTTGTAGCAATTGCTACGAACGGGTGGATGTCTCATTTTCCCTTTATTCATTACTTCTCTCCGCCTTGCGGGTTTCCGCAGAACTACTACGTCAAACTCTTGCCTTTGCTTCGTGTTGTCGACAAATTCGACTTCGCTCTGCCATCTGCTAGCCGCCTGGTTAGCTCAGATGGTATAGCGGCTGCCCCGCAAAGGCGATGGTCCCGGGTTCGAGTCCCGGACCAGGACGAATTTTTCTTCAACTACGAGGCTTTTGTTTCGAGGAACCCGTATGGGTTTCCTTTGTAGCAATTGCTACGAACGGGTGGATGTCTCATTTTCCTTTTATTCATTACTTCTCTCCACCTTGCGGGTTTCCGCAGAACTACTACGTCAAAGTCCTGCCTTTGCTTCGTGTTGTCGACAAATTCTACTTCGCTCTGCCATCTGCTAGCCACCTGGTTAGCTCAGATGGTAGAGCGGCTGCCCCGGAAAGGCGGTGGTCCCGGGTTCGTGTCCAGGACCAGGACGAATTTTTCTTCAACTATAAGGCTTTTCTTTCGAGGAACCCGTATGGGTTTCCTTTGTAGCAACTGCTACGAACGGGTGGATGTCTCATTTTCCCTTTATTCATTACTTCTCTCCACCTTGCGGGTTTCCGCAGAACTACTACGTCAAACTCTTGCCTTTGCTTCGTGTTGTCGACAAATTCGACTTCGCTCTGCCATCTGCTAGCCGCCTGGCTAGCTCAGATGGTAGAGCGGCTGCCCCGGAAAGGCGATGGTCCCTGGTTCGAGTCCCGGACCAGGACGAATTTTTCTTCAACTATGAGGCTTTTCTTTCGAGGAACCCGTATGGGTTTCCTTTGTAGCAATTGCTACGAACGGGTGGATGTCTCATTTTCCCTTTATTCATTACTTCTCTCCACCTTGCGGGTTTCCGCAGAACTACTACGTCAAACTCTTGCCTTTGCTTCGTGTTGTCGACAAATTCGACTTCGCTCTGCCATCTGCTAGCCGCCTGGTTAGCTCAGATGGTAGAGCGGCTGCCCCGGAAAGGCGATGGTCCCGGACCAGGACGAATTTTTCTTCATCTATGAGGATTTTCTTTCGAGCAACCCGCATGGGTTTCCTTTGTAGCAATTGCTACGAACGGGTGGATGTCTCATTTTCCCTTTATTCATTACTTCTCTCCACCTTGCGGGTTTCCGCAGAACTACTACGTCAAACTCTTGCCTTTGCTTCGTGTTGTCGACAAATTCGACTTCGCTCTGCCATATGCTAGCCGCCTGGTTAGCTCAGATGGTAGAGCGGCTGCCCCGGAAAGGCAGTGGTCCCGGGATCGAGTCCCGGACCAGGGCGAATTTTTCTTCAACTATGAGGCTTTTCTTTCGGGGAACCCGTATGGGTTTCCTTTGTAGCAATTGCTACGAACGGGTGGAATTTTCCTTTATTCATTACTTCTCTCCACCTTGCGGGTTTCCGCAGAACAACTACGTCAAACTCTTGCCTTTGCTTCGTGTTGTCGACAAATTCGACTTCGCTCTGCCATCTGCTAGCCGCCTGGTTAGCTCAGATGGTAGAGCGGCTGCCCCGGAAAGGCGGTGGTCCCGGGTTCGAGTCCCGGACCAGGACGAATATTTCTTCAACTATAAGGCTTTTCTTTCGAGGAACCCGTATGGGTTTCCTTTGTAGCAACTGCTACGAACGGGTGGATGTCTCATTTTCCCTTCATTCATTACTTCTCTCCACCTTGCGGGTTTACGCAGAACTGCTACGTCAAACTCTTGCCTTTGCTTCGTGTTGTCGACAAATTCGACTTCGCTCTGCCATCTGCTAGCCGCCTGGTTAGCTCAGATGGTATAGCGGCTGCCCCGCAAAGGCGGTGGTCCCGGGCTCGAGTCCCGGACCAGGACGAATTTTTCTTCAACAATGAGGCTTTTGTTTCGAGGAACCCGTATGGGTTTCCTTTGTAGCAATTGCTACGAACGGGTGGATGTCTCATTTTCCTTTTATTCATTACTTCTCTCCACCTTGCGGGTTTCCGCAGAACTACTACGTCAAAGTCCTGCCTTTGCTTCGTGTTGTCGACAAATTCTACTTCGCTCTGCCATCTGCTAGCCACCTGGTTAGCTCAGATGGTAGAGCGGCTGCCCCGGAAAGGCGGTGGTCCCGGGTTCGAGTCCCGGACCAGGACGAATTTTTCTTCAACTATGAGGCTTTTCTTTCGAGGAACCCGTATGGGTTTCCTTTGTAGCAATTGCTACGAACGGGTGGATGTCTCATTTTCCCTTTATTCATTACTTCTCTCCGCCTTGCGGGTTTCCGCAGAACTACTACGTCAAACTCTTGCCTTTGCTTCGTGTTGTCGACAAATTCGACTTCGCTCTGCCATCTGCTAGCCGCCTGGTTAGCTCAGATGGTAGAGCGGCTGCCCCGGAAAGGCGATGGTCCCGGACCAGGACGAATTTTTCTTCATCTATGAGGATTTTCTTTCGAGCAACCCGCATGGGTTTCCTTTGTAGCAATTGCTACGAACGGGTGGATGTCTCATTTTCCCTTTATTCATTACTTCTCTCCACCTTGCGGGTTTCCGCAGAACTACTACGTCAAACTCTTGCCTTTGCTTCGTGTTGTCGACAAATTCGACTTCGCTCTGCCATCTGCTAGCCGCCTGGTTAGCTCAGATGGTAGAGCGGCTGCCCCGGAAAGGCGGTGGTCCCGGGTTCGAGTCCTGGACCAGGACGAATATTTCTTCAACTATAAGGCTTTTCTTTCGAGGAACCCGTATGGGTTTCCTTTGTAGCAACTGCTACGAACGGGTGGATGTCTCATTTTCCCTTTATTCATTACTTCTCTCCACCTTGCGGGTTTACGCAGAACTGCTACGTCAAACTCTTGCCTTTGCTTCGTGTTGTCGACAAATTCGACTTCGCTCTGCCATCTGCTATCCGCCTGGTTAGCTCAGATGGTATAGCACTGCCCCGCAAAGGCGGTGGTCCCGGGCTCGAGTCCCGGACCAGGACGGATTTTTCTTCAACAATGAGGCTTTTGTTTCGAGGAACCCGTATGGGTTTCCTTTGTAGCAATTGCTACGAATGGGTGGATGTCTCATTTTCCTTTTATTCATTACTTCTCTCCACCTTGCGGGTTTCCGCAGAACTACTACGTCAAAGTCCTGCCTTTGCTTCGTGTTGTCGACAAGTTCTACTTCGCTCTGCCATCTGCTAGCCACCTGGTTAGCTCAGATGGTAGAGCGGCTGCCCCGGAAAGGCGGTGGTCCCGGGTTCGAGTCCCGGACCATGACGAATTTTTCTTCCACTATGAGGCTTTTCTTTCGAGGAACCCGTATGGGTTTCCTTTGTAGCAATTGCTACGAACGGGTGGATGTCCCATTTTCCCTTTATTCATTACTTCTCTCCGCCTTGCGGGTTTCCGCAGAACTACTACGTCAAACTCTTGCCTTTGCTTCGTGTTGTCGACAAATTCGACTTCGCTCTGCCATCTGCTAGCCGCCTGGTTAGCTCAGATGGTAGAGCGGCTGCCCCGGAAAGGCGATGGTCCCGGACCAGGACGAATTTTTCTTCATCTATGAGGATTTTCTTTCGAGCAACCCGCATGGGTTTCCTTTGTAGCAATTGCTACGAACGGGTGGATGTCTCATTTTCCCTTTATTCATTACTTCTCTCCACCTTGCGGGTTTCCGCAGAACTACTACGTCAAACTCTTACCTTTGCTTCGTGTTGTCGACAAATTCGACTTCGCTCTGCCATATGCTAGCCGCCTGGTTAGCTCAGATGGTAGAGCGGCTGCCCCGGAAAGGCAGTGGTCCCGGGATCGAGTCCCGGACCAGGGCGAATTTTTCTTCAACTATGAGGCTTTTCTTTCGGGGAACCCGTATGGGTTTCCTTTGTAGCAATTGCTACGAACGGGTGGAATTTTCCTTTATTCATTACTTCTCTCCACCTTGCCGGTTTCCGCAGAACTACTACGTCAAACTCTTGCCTTTGCTTCGTGTTGTCGACAAATTCGACTTCGCTCTGCCATCTGCTAGCCGCCTGGTTAGCTCAGATGGTAGAGCGGCTGCCCCGGAAAGGCGGTGGTCCCGGGTTCGAGTCCCGGACCAGGACGAATATTTCTTCAACTATAAGGCTTTTCTTTCGAGGAACCCGTATGGGTTTCCTTTGTAGCAACTGCTACGAACGGGTGGATGTCTCATTTTCCCTTTATTCATTACTTCTCTCCACCTTGCGGGTTTACGCAGAACTGCTACGTCAAACTCTTGCCTTTGCTTCGTGTTGTCGACAAATTCGACTTCGCTCTGCCATCTGCTAGCCGCCTGGTTAGCTCAGATGGTATAGCGGCTGCCCCGCAAAGGCGGTGGTCCCGGGCTCGAGTCCCGGACCAGGACGAATTTTTCTTCAACAATGAGGCTTTTGTTTCGAGGAACCCGTATGGGTTTCCTTTGTAGCAATTGCTACGAACGGGTGGATGTCTAATTTTCCTTTTATTCATTACTTCTCTCCACCTTGCGGGTTTCCGCAGAACTACTACGTCAAAGTCCTGCCTTTGCTTCGTGTTGTCGACAAATTCTACTTCGCTCTGCCATCTGCTAGCCACCTGGTTAGCTCAGATGGTAGAGCGGCTGCCCCGGAAAGGCGGTGGTCCCGGGTTCGAGTCCCGGACCAGGACGAATTTTTCTTCAACTATGAGGCTTTTCTTTCGAGGAACCCGTATGGGTTTCCTTTGTAGCAATTGCTACGAACGGGTGGATGTCCCATTTTCCCTTTATTCATTACTTCTCTCCGCCTTGCGGGTTTCCGCAGAACTACTACGTCAAACTCTTGCCTTTGCTTCGTGTTGTCGACAAATTCGACTTCGCTCTGCCATCTGCTAGCCGCCTGGTTAGCTCAGATGGTAGAGCGGCTGCCCCGGAAAGGCGATGGTCCCGGGTTCGAGTCCCGGACCAGGACGAATTTTTCTTCAACTACGAGGCTTTTCTTTCGAGGAACCCGTATGGGTTTCCTTTGTAGCAATTGCTACGAAGGGGTGGATGTCTCATTTGCCCTTTATTCATTACTTCTCTCCACCTTGCGGGTTTCCGCAGAACTACTACGTCAAACTCTTGCCTTTGCTTCGTGTTGTCGACAAATTCGACTTCGCTCTGCCATCTGCTAGCCGCCTGGTTAGCTCAGATGGTAGAGCGGCTGCCCCGGAAAGGCGATGGTCCCGGACCAGGACGAATTTTTCTTCATCTATGAGGATTTTCTTTCGAGCAACCCGTATGGGTTTCCTTTGTAGCAATTGCTACGAACGGGTGGATGTCTCATTTTCCCTTTATTCATTACTTCTCTCCACCTTGCGGGTTTCCGCAGAACTACTACGTCAAACTCTTGCCTTTGCTTCGTGTTGTCGACAAATTCGACTTCGCTCTGCCATCTGCTAGCCGCCTGGTTAGCTCAGATGGTAGAGCGGCTGCCCCGGAAAGGCGGTGGTCCCGGGATCGAGTCCCGGACCAGGGCGAATTTTTCTTCAACTATGAGGCTTTTCTTTCGGGGAACCCGTATGGGTTTCCTTTGTAGCAATTGCTACGAACGGGTGGAATTTTCCCTTTATTCATTACTTCTCTCCACCTTGCGGGTTTCCGCAGAACTACTACGTCAAACTCCTGCCTTTGCTTCGTGTTGTCGACAAATTCGACTTCGCTCTGCCATCTGCTAGCCGCCTGGTTAGCTCAGATGGTAGAGCGGCTGCCCCGGAGAGGCGGTGGTCCCGGGTTCGAGTCCCGGACCAGGATGAATTTTTCTTCAACTATGAGGCTTTTCTTTCGAGGAACCCGTATGAGTTTCCTTTGTACCAATTGCTACGTACGGGTGGATGTTTCATTTTCCATTTATTCATTACTTCTCTCCACCTTGCGGGTTTCCGCAGAACTACTACGTCAAACTCTTGCCTTTGCTTCGTGTTGACGACAAATTCGACTTCGCTCTGCCATCTGCTAGCCGCCTGGTTAGCTCAGATGGTAGAGCGGCTGCCCCGGAAAGGCGGTGGTCCCGGGTTCGAGTCCCGGACCAGGACGAATTTTTCTTCAACTATGAGGCTTTTCTTTCGAGGAACCCGTATGGGTTTCCTTTGTAGCAATTGCTACGAACGGGTGGATGTCTCATTTTCCCTTTATTCATTACTTCACTCCACCTTGCGTGTTTCCGCAGAACTACTACGTCAAACTCTTGCCTTTGCTTCGTGTTGTCGACAAATTGGACTTCGCTCTGCCATCTGCTAGCCGCCTGGTTAGCTCAGATGGTAGAACGGCTGCCCCGGAAAGGCGATGGTCCCGGACCAGGACGAATTTTTCTTCAACTATGAGGCTTTTCTTTCGAGGAACCCGTATGGGTTTCCTTTGTAGCAATTGCTACGAACGGGTGGATGTCTCATTTTCCCTTTATTCATTACTTCTCTCCACCTTGCGGGTTTCCGCAGAACTACTACGTCAAACTCTTGCCTTTGCTTCGTGTTGTCGACAAATTCGACTTCGCTCTGCCATCTGCTAGCCGCCTGGTTAGCTCAGATGGTAGAACGGCTGCCCCGGAAAGGCGATGGTCCCGGACCAGGACGAATTTTTCTTCATCTATGAGGATTTTCTTTCGAACAACCCGTATGGGTTTCCTTTGTAGCAATTGCTACGAACGGGTGGATGTCCCATTTTCCCTTTATTCATTACTTCTCTCCACATTGCGGGTTTCCGCAGAACTACTACGTCAAACTCTTGCCTTTGCTTCGTGTTGTCGACTAATTCGACTTCGCTCTGCCATCTGCTAGCCGCCTGGATAGCTCAAATGGTAGAGCGGCTGCCCCGGAAAGGCGGTGGTCCCGGGATCGAGTCCCGGACCACGACGAATTTTTCTGCAACTATGAGGCTTTTCTTTCGGGGAACCCGTATGGGTTTCCTTTGTAGCAATTGCTACGAACGGGTGGAATTTTCCTTTTATTCATTACTTCTCTCCACCTTGCGGGTTTCCGCAGAACTACTACGTCAAAGTCCTGCCTTTGCTTCGTGTTGTCGACAAATTCTACTTCGCTCTCCCATCTGCTAGCCGCCTGGTTAGCTCAGATGGTAGAGCGGCTGCCCCGGAAAGGCGGTGGTCCCGGGTTCGTGTCCAGGACCAGGACGAATTTTTCTTCAACTATAAGGCTTTTCTTTCGAGGAACCCGTATGGGTTTCCTTTGTAGCAACTGCTACGAATGGGTGGATGGCTCATTTTCCCTTTGTTCATTACTTCTCTCCACCGTGCGGGTTTCCGCAGAACTACTACATCAAACTCTTGCGTTTGCTTCGTGTTGTCGACAAATTCGACTTCGCTCTGCCATCTGCTAGCCGCCTGGTTAGCTCAGATGGTATAGCGGCTGCCCCGCAAAGGCGGTGGTCCCGGGCTCGAGTCCCGGACAAGGACGAATTTTTCTTCAACTATGAGGCTTTTGTTTCGAGGAACCCGTATGGGTTTCCTTTGTAGCAATTGCTACGAACGGGTGGATGTCTCATTTTCCTTTTATTCATTACTTCTCTCCACCTTGCGGGTTTCCGCAGAACTACTACGTCAAAGTCCTGCCTTTGCTTCGTGTTGTCGACAAATTCGACTTCGCTCTGCCATCTGCTAGCCGCCTGGTTAGCTCAGATGGTAGAGCGGCTGCCCCGGAAAGGCGATGGTCCCGGACCAGGACGAATTTTTCTTCATCTATGAGGATTTTCTTTCGAGCAACCCGTATGGGTTTCCTTTGTAGCAATTGCTACGAACGGGTGGATGTCTCATTTTCCCTTTATTCATTACTTCTCTCCACCTTGCGGGTTTCCGCAGAACTACTACGTCAAACTCTTGCCTTTGCTTCGTGTTGTCGACAAATTCGACTTCGCTCTGCCATCTGCTAGCCGCCTGGTTAGCTCAGATGGTAGAGCGGCTGCCCCGGAAAGGCGGTGGTCCCGGGATCGAGTCCCGGACCAGGGCGAATTTTTCTTCAACTATGAGGCTTTTCTTTCGGGGAACCCGTATGGGTTTCCTTTGTAGCAATTGCTACGAACGGGTGGAATTTCCCCTTTATTCATTACTTCTCTCCACCTTGCGGGTTTCCGCAGAACTACTACGTCAAACTCTTGCCTTTGCTTCGTGTTGTCGACAAATTCGACTTCGCTCTGCCATCTGCTAGCCGCCTGGTTAGCTCAGATGGTAGAGCGGCTGCCCCGGAGAGGCGGTGGTCCCGGGTTCGAGTCCCGGACCAGGATGAATTTTTCTTCAACTATGAGGCTTTTCTTTCGAGGAACCCGTATGAGTTTCCTTTGTACCAATTGCTACGTACGGGTGGATGTTTCATTTTCCATTTATTCATTACTTCTCTCCACCTTGCCGGTTTCCGCAGAACTACTACGTCAAACTCTTGCCTTTGCTTCGTGTTGACGACAAATTCGACTTCGCTCTGCCATCTGCTAGCCGCCTGGTTAGCTCAGATGGTAGAGCGGCTGCCCCGGAAAGGCGGTGGTCCCGGGTTCGAGTCCCGGACCAGGACGAATTTTTCTTCAACTATGAGGCTTTTCTTTCGAGGAACCCGTATGGGTTTCCTTTGTAGCAATTGCTACGAACGGGTGGATGTCTCATTTTCCCTTTATTCATTACTTCTCTCCACCTTGCGTGTTTCCGCAGAACTACTACGTCAAACTCTTGCCTTTGCTTCGTGTTGTCGACAAATTCGACTTCGCTCTGCCATCTGCTAGCCGCCTGGTTAGCTCAGATGGTAGAACGGCTGCCCCGGAAAGGCGATGGTCCCGGACCAGGACGAATTTTTCTTCAACTATGAGGCTTTTCTTTCGAGGAACCCGTATGGGTTTCCTTTGTAGCAATTGCTACGAACGGGTGGATGTCTCATTTTCCCTTTATTCATTACTTCTCTCCACCTTGCGGGTTTCCGCAGAACTACTACGTCAAACTCTTCCCTTTGCTTCGTGTTGTCGACAAATTCGACTTCGCTCTGCCATCTGCTAGCCGCCTGGTTAGCTCAGATGGTAGAACGGCTGCCCCGGAAAGGCGATGGTCCCGGACCAGGACGAATTTTTCTTCATCTATGAGGATTTTCTTTCGAGCAACCCGTATGGGTTTCCTTTGTAGCAATTGCTACGAACGGGTGGATGTCTCATTTTCCCTTTATTCATTACTTCTCTCCACCTTGCGGGTTTCCGCAGAACTACTACGTCAAACTCTTGCCTTTGCTTCGTGTTGTCGACTAATTCGACTTCGCTCTGCCATCTGCTAGCCACCTGGATAGCTCAAATGGTAGAGCGGCTGCCCCGGAAAGGCGGTGGTCCCGGGATCGAGTCCCGGACCACGACGAATTTTTCTGCAACTATGAGGTTTTTCTTTCGGGGAACCCGTATGGGTTTCCTTTGTAGCAATTGCTACGAACGGGTGGAATTTTCCTTTTATTCATTACTTCTCTCCACCTTGCGGGTTTCCGCAGAACTACTACGTCAAAGTCCTGCCTTTGCTTCGTGTTGTCGACAAATTCTACTTCGCTCTGCCATCTGCTAGCCGCCTGGTTAGCTCAGATGGTAGAGCGGCTGCCCCGGAAAGGCGGTGGTCCCGGGTTCGTGTCCAGGACCAGGACGAATTTTTCTTCAACTATAAGGCTTTTCTTTCGAGGAACCCGTATGGGTTTCCTTTGTAGCAACTGCTACGAATGGGTGGATGGCTCATTTTCCCTTTGTTCATTACTTCTCTCCACCGTGCGGGTTTCCGCAGAACTACTACGTCAAACTCTTGCGTTTGCTTCGTGTTGTCGACAAATTCGACTTCGCTCTGCCATCTGCTAGCCGCCTGGTTAGCTCAGATGGTATAGCGGCTGCCCCGCAAAGGCGGTGGTCCCGGGCTCGAGTCCCGGACAAGGACGAATTTTTCTTCAACTATGAGGCTTTTGTTTCGAGGAAGCCGTATGGGTTTCCTTTGTAGCATTTGCTACGAACGGGTGGATGTCTCATTTTCCTTTTATTCATTACTTCTCTCCACCTTGCGGGTTTCCGCAGAACTACTACGTCAAACCCTTGTCTTTGCTTCGTGTTGTCGACAAAGTCGACTTCGCTCTGCCATCTGCTAGCCGCCTGGCTAGCTCAGATGGTAGAGCGGCTGCCCCGGAAAGGCGATGGTCCCTGGTTCGAGTCCCGGACCAGGACGAATTTTTCTTCAACTATGAGGCTTTTCTTTCGAGGAACCCGTATGGGTTTCCTTTGTAGCAATTGCTACGAACGGGTGGATGTCTCATTTTCCCTTTATTCATTACTTCTCTCCACCTTGCGGGTTTCCGCAGAACTACTACGTCAAACTCTTGCCTTTGCTTCGTGTTGTCGACAAATTCGACTTCGCTCTGCCATCTGCTAGCCGCCTGGTTAGCTCAGATGGTAGAGCGGCTGCCCCGGAAAGGCGATGGTCCCGGGTTCGAGTCCCGGAACAGGACGAATTTTTCTTCAACTACGAGGCTTTTCTTTCGAGGAACCCGTATGGGTTTCCTTTGTAGCAATTGCTGCGAAGGGGTGGATGTCTCATTTTCCCTTTATTCATTACTTCTCTCCACCTTGCGGGTTTCCGCAGAACTACTACGTCAAACTCTTGCCTTTGCTTCGTGTTGTCGACAAATTCGACTTCGCTCTGCCATATGCTAGCCGCCTCGTTAGCTCAGATGGTAGAGCGGCTGCCCCGGAAAGGCAGTGGTCCCGGGATCGAGTCCCGGACCAGGGCGAATTTGTCTTCAACTATGAGGCTTTTCTTTCGGGGAACCCGTATGGGTTTCCTTTGTAGCAATTGCTACGAACGGGTGGAATTTTCCCTTTATTCATTATTTCTCTCCACCTTGCGGGTTTCCGCAGAACTACTACGTCAAACTCTTGCCTTTGCTTCGTGTTGTCGACAAATTCGACTTCGCTCTGCCATCTGCTAGCCGCCTGGTTAGCTCAGATGGTAGAGCGGCTGCCCCGGAAAGGCGGTGGTCCCGGGTTTGAGTCCCGGACCAGGACGAATATTTCTTCAACTATAAGGCTTTTCTTTCGAGGAACCCGTATGGGTTTCCTTTGTAGCAACTGCTACGAACGGGTGGATGTCTCATTTTCCCTTTATTCATTACTTCTCTCCACCTTGCGGGTTTACTCAGAACTGCTACGTCAAACTCTTGCCTTTGCTTCGTGTTGTCGACAAATTCGACTTCGCTCTGCCATCTGCTAGCCGCCTGGTTAGCTCAGATGGTATAGCGGCTGCCCCGCAAAGGCGGTGGTCCCGGGTTCGAGTCCCGGACCAGGACGAATATTTCTTCAACTATAAGGCTTTTCTTTCGAGGAACCCGTATGGGTTTCCATTGTAGCAACTGCTACGAACGGGTGGATGTCTCATTTTCCCTTTATTCATTACTTCTCTCCACCTTGCGGGTTTACGCAGAACTGCTACGTCAAACTCTTGCCTTTGCTTCGTGTTGTCGACAAATTCGACTTCGCTCTGCCATCTGCTAGCCGCCTGGTTAGCTCAGATGGTAGAGCGGCTGCCCCGGAAAGGCGGTGGTCCCGGGTTCGAGTCCCGGACCAGGACGAATATTTCTTCAACTATAAGGCTTTTCTTTCGAGGAACCCGTATGGGTTTCCTTTGTAGCAACTGCTACGAACGGGTGGATGTCTCATTTTCCCTTTATTCATTACTTCTCTCCACCTTGCGGGTTTACGCAGAATTGCTACGTCAAACTCTTGCCTTTGCTTCGTGTTGTCGACAAATTCGACTTCGCTCTGCCATCTGCTAGCCGCCTGGTTAGCTCAGATGGTAGAGCGGCTGTCCCGGAAAGGCGGTGGTCCCGGGTTCGAGTCCCGGACCAGGACGAATTTTTCTTGAACTATGAGGCTTTTCTTTCGAGGAACCCGTATGGGTTTCCTTTGTAGCAATTGCTACGAACGGGTGGATGTCTCATTTTCCCTTTGTTCATTACTTCTCTCCACCTTGCGGGTTTCCGCAGAACTACTACGTCAAACTCTTGCGTTTGCTTCGTGTTGTCGACAAATTCGACTTCGCTCTGCCATCTGCTAGCCGCCTGGTTAGCTCAGATGGTATAGCGGCTGCCCCGCAAAGGCGGTGGTCCCGGGCTCGAGTCCCGGACCAGGACGAATTTTTCTTCAACTATGAGGCTTTTGTTTCGAGCAACCCGTATGGGTTTCCTTTGTAGCAATTGCTACGAACGGGTGGATGTCTCATTTTCCCTTTATTCATTACTTCTCTCCACCTTGCGGGTTTCCGCAGAACTACTACGTCAAACTCTTCCGTTTGCTTCGTGTTGTCGACAAATTCGACTTCGCTCTGCCATCTGCTAGCCGCCTGGTTAGCTCAGATGGTAGAGCGGCTGCCCCGGAAAGGCGGTGGTCTCGGGTTCGTGTCCAGGACCAGGACGAATTTTTCTTCAACTATAAGGCTTTTCTTTCGAGGAACCCGTATGGGTTTCCTTTGTAGCAACTGCTACGAACGGGTGGATGTCTCATTTTCCCTTTATTCATTACTTCTCTCCACCTTGCGGGTTTACGCAGAACTGCTACGTCAAACTCTTGCCTTTGCTTCGTGTTGTCGACAAATTCGACTTCGCTCTGCCATCTGCTAGCCGCCTGGTTAGCTCAGATGGTAGTGCGGCTGCCCCGGAGAGGCGGTGGTCCCGGGTTCGGGTCCCGGACCAGGGTGAATTTTTCTTCAACTATGAGGCTTTTCTTTCGAGGAACCCGTATGAGTTTCCTTTGTAGCAATTGCTACGAACGGGTGGATGTTTCATTTTCCATTTATTCATTACTTCTCTCCACCTTGCGGGTTTCCGCAGAACTACTACGTCAAACTCTTGCCTTTGCTTCGTGTTGACGACAAATTCGACTTCGCTCTGCCATCTGCTAGCCGCCTGGTTAGCTCAGATGGTAGAGCGGCTGCCCCGGAAAGGCGGTGGTCCCGGGTTCGAGTCCCGGACCAGGACGAATTTTTCTTCAACTATGAGGCTTTTCTTTCGAGGAACCCGTATGGGTTTCCTTTGTAGCAATAGCTACGAACGGGTGGATGTCTCATTTTCCCTTTATTCATTACTTCTCTCCACCTTGCGTGTTTCCGCAGAACTACTACGTCAAACTCTTGCCTTTGCTTCGTGTTGTCGCCAAATTCGACTTCGCTCTGCCATCTGCTAGCCGCCTGGTTAGCTCAGATGGTAGAGCGGCTGCCCCGGAAAGGCGGTGGTCCCGGGATCGAGTCCCGGACCAGGACGAATTTTTCTGCAACTATGAGGCTTTTCTTTCGGGGAACCCGTATGGGTTTCCTTTGTAGCAATTGCTACGAACGGGTGGAATTTTACTTTTATTCATTACTTCTCTCCACCTTGCGGGTTTCCGCAGAACTACTACGTCAAAGTCCTGCCTTTGCTTGGTGTTGTCGACAAATTCTACTTCGCTCTGCCATCTGCTAGCCGCCTGGTTAGCTCAGATGGTAGAGCGGCTGCCCCGGAAAGGCGGTGGTCCCGGGTTCGTGTCCAGGACCAGGACGAATTTTTCTTCAACTATAAGGCTTTCGTTTCGAGCAACCCGTATGGGTTTCCTTTGTAGCAATTGCTACGAACGGGTGGATGTCTCATTTTCCCTTTATTCATTACTTCTCTCCACCTTGCGTGTTTCCGCAGAACTGCTACGTCAAACTCTTGCCTTTGATTCGTGTTGTCGACAAATTCGACTTCGCTCTGCCATCTGCTAGCCGCCTGGTTAGCTCAGATGGTATAGCGGCTGCCCCGCAAAGGCGGTGGTCCCGGGCTCGAGTCCCGGACCAGGACGAATTTTTCTTCAACTATGAGGCTTTTGTTTCGAGGAACCCGTATGGGTTTCCTTTGTAGCAATTGCTACGAACGGGTGGATGTCTCATTTTCCTTTTATTCATTACTTCTCTCCACCTTGCGGGTTTCCGCAGAACTACTACGTCAAAGTCCTGCCTTTGCTTCGTGTTGTCGACAAATTCTACTTCGCTCTGCCATCTGCTAGCCGCCTGGTTAGCTCAGATGGTAGAGCGGCTGCCCCGGAAAGGTGGTGGTCCCGGGTTCGTGTCCAGGACCAGGACGAATTTTTCTTCAACTATGAGGCTTTTGTTTCGAGCAACCCGTATGGCTTTCCTTTGTAGCAATTGCTACGAACGGGTGGATGTCTCATTTTCCCTTTATTCATTACTTCTCTCCACCTTGCGGGTTTCCGCAGAACTACTACGTCAAACTCTTCCGTTTGCTTCGTGTTGTCGACAAATTCGACTTCGCTCTGCCATCTGCTAGCCGCCTGGTTAGCTCAGATGGTAGAGCGGCTGCCACGGAAAGGCGGTGGTCCCGGGTTCGTGTCCAGGACCAGGACGAATTTTTCTTCAACTATAAGGCTTTTCTTTCGAGGAACCCGTATGGGTTTCCTTTGTAGCAACTGCTACGAACGGGTGGATGTCTCATTTTCCCTTTATTCATTACTTCTCTCCACCTTGCGGGTTTACGCAGAACTGCTACGTCAAACTCTTGCCTTTGCTTCGTGTTGTCGACAAATTCGACTTCGCTCTGCCATCTGCTAGCCGCCTGGTTAGCTCAGATGGTAGTGCGGCTGCCCTGGAGAGGCGGTGGTCCCCGGTTCGGGTCCCGGACCAGGATGAATTTTTCTTCAACTATGAGGCTTTTCTTTCGAGGAACCCGTATGAGTTTCCTTTGTAGCAATTGCTACGAACGGGTGGATGTTTCATTTTCCATTTATTCATTACTTCTCTCCACCTTGCGGGTTTCCGCAGAACTACTACGTCAAACTCTTGCCTTTGCTTCGTGTTGACGACAAATTCGACTTCGCTCTGCCATCTGCTAGCCGCCAGGTTAGCTCAGATGGTAGAGCGGCTGCCCCGGAAAGGCGGTGGTCCCGGGTTCGAGTCCCGGACCAGGACGAATTTTTCTTCAACTATGAGGCTTTTCTTTCGAGGAACCCGTATGGGTTTCCTTTGTAGCAATTGCTACGAACGGGTGGATGTCTCATTTTCCCTTTGTTCATTACTTCTCTCCACCTTGCGGGTTTCCGCAGAACTACTACGTCAAACTCTTGCGTTTGCTTCGTGTTGTCGACAAATTCGACTTCGCTCTGCCATCTGCTAGCCGCCTGGTTAGCTCAGATGGTATAGCGGCTGCCCCGCAAAGGCGGTGGTCCCGGGCTCGAGTCCCGGACCAGGACGAATTTTTCTTCAACTATGAGGCTTTTGTTTCGAGCAACCCGTATGGGTTTCCTTTGTAGCAATTGCTACGAACGGGTGGATGTCTCATTTTCCCTTTATTCATTACTTCTCTCCACCTTGCGGGTTTCCGCAGAACTACTACGTCAAACTCTTCCGTTTGCTTCGTGTTGTCGACAAATTCGACTTCGCTCTGCCATCTGCTAGCCGCCTGGTTAGCTCAGATGGTAGAGCGGCTGCCCCGGAAAGGCGGTGGTCTCGGGTTCGTGTCCAGGACCAGGACGAATTTTTCTTCAACTATAAGGCTTTTCTTTCGAGGAACCCGTATGGGTTTCCTTTGTAGCAACTGCTACGAACGGGTGGATGTCTCATTTTCCCTTTATTCATTACTTCTCTCCACCTTGCGGGTTTACGCAGAACTGCTACGTCAAACTCTTGCCTTTGCTTCGTGTTGTCGACAAATTCGACTTCGCTCTGCCATCTGCTAGCCGCCTGGTTAGCTCAGATGGTAGTGCGGCTGCCCCGGAGAGGCGGTGGTCCCGGGTTCGGGTCCCGGACCAGGGTGAATTTTTCTTCAACTATGAGGCTTTTCTTTCGAGGAACCCGTATGAGTTTCCTTTGTAGCAATTGCTACGAACGGGTGGATGTTTCATTTTCCATTTATTCATTACTTCTCTCCACCTTGCGGGTTTCCGCAGAACTACTACGTCAAACTCTTGCCTTTGCTTCGTGTTGACGACAAATTCGACTTCGCTCTGCCATCTGCTAGCCGCCTGGTTAGCTCAGATGGTAGAGCGGCTGCCCCGGAAAGGCGGTGGTCCCGGGTTCGAGTCCCGGACCAGGACGAATTTTTCTTCAACTATGAGGCTTTTCTTTCGAGGAACCCGTATGGGTTTCCTTTGTAGCAATAGCTACGAACGGGTGGATGTCTCATTTTCCCTTTATTCATTACTTCTCTCCACCTTGCGTGTTTCCGCAGAACTACTACGTCAAACTCTTGCCTTTGCTTCGTGTTGTCGCCAAATTCGACTTCGCTCTGCCATCTGCTAGCCGCCTGGTTAGCTCAGATGGTAGAGCGGCTGCCCCGGAAAGGCGGTGGTCCCGGGATCGAGTCCCGGACCAGGACGAATTTTTCTGCAACTATGAGGCTTTTCTTTCGGGGAACCCGTATGGGTTTCCTTTGTAGCAATTGCTACGAACGGGTGGAATTTTACTTTTATTCATTACTTCTCTCCACCTTGCGGGTTTCCGCAGAACTACTACGTCAAAGTCCTGCCTTTGCTTGGTGTTGTCGACAAATTCTACTTCGCTCTGCCATCTGCTAGCCGCCTGGTTAGCTCAGATGGTAGAGCGGCTGCCCCGGAAAGGCGGTGGTCCCGGGTTCGTGTCCAGGACCAGGACGAATTTTTCTTCAACTATAAGGCTTTCGTTTCGAGCAACCCGTATGGGTTTCCTTTGTAGCAATTGCTACGAACGGGTGGATGTCTCATTTTCCCTTTATTCATTACTTCTCTCCACCTTGCGGGTTTCCGCAGAACTACTACGTCAAACTCTTCCGTTTGCTTCGTGTTGTCGACAAATTCGACTTCGCTCTGCCATCTGCTAGCCGCCTGGTTAGCTCAGATGGTAGAGCGGCTGCCCCGGAAAGGCGGTGGTCCCGGGTTCGAGTCCCGGACCAGGACGAATATTTCTTCAACTATAAGGCTTTTCTTTCGAGGAACCCGTATGGGTTTCCTTTGTAGCAACTGCTACGAACGGGTGGATGTCTCATTTTCCCTTTATTCATTACTTCTCTCCACCTTGCGGGTTTACGCAGAACTGCTACGTCAAACTCTTGCCTTTGATTCGTGTTGTCGACAAATTCGACTTCGCTCTGCCATCTGCTAGCCGCCTGGTTAGCTCAGATGGTATAGCGGCTGCCCCGCAAAGGCGGTGGTCCCGGGCTCGAGTCCCGGACCAGGACGAATTTTTCTTCAACTATGAGGCTTTTGTTTCGAGGAACCCGTATGGGTTTCCTTTGTAGCAATTGCTACGAACGGGTGGATGTCTCATTTTCCTTTTATTCATTACTTCTCTCCACCTTGCGGGTTTCCGCAGAACTACTACGTCAAAGTCCTGCCTTTGCTTCGTGTTGTCGACAAATTCTACTTCGCTCTGCCATCTGCTAGCCGCCTGGTTAGCTCAGATGGTAGAGCGGCTGCCCCGGAAAGGTGGTGGTCCCGGGTTCGTGTCCAGGACCAGGACGAATTTTTCTTCAACTATGAGGCTTTTGTTTCGAGCAACCCGTATGGTTTTCCTTTGTAGCAATTGCTACGAACGGGTGGATGTCTCATTTTCCCTTTATTCATTACTTCTCTCCACCTTGCGGGTTTCCGCAGAACTACTACGTCAAACTCTTCCGTTTGCTTCGTGTTGTCGACAAATTCGACTTCGCTCTGCCATCTGCTAGCCGCCTGGTTAGCTCAGATGGTAGAGCGGCTGCCACGGAAAGGCGGTGGTCCCGGGTTCGTGTCCAGGACCAGGACGAATTTTTCTTCAACTATAAGGCTTTTCTTTCGAGGAACCCGTATGGGTTTCCTTTGTAGCAACTGCTACGAACGGGTGGATGTCTCATTTTCCCTTTATTCATTACTTCTCTCCACCTTGCGGGTTTACGCAGAACTGCTACGTCAAACTCTTGCCTTTGCTTCGTGTTGTCGACAAATTCGACTTCGCTCTGCCATCTGCTAGCCGCCTGGTTAGCTCAGATGGTAGTGCGGCTGCCCTGGAGAGGCGGTGGTCCCCGGTTCGGGTCCCGGACCAGGATGAATTTTTCTTCAACTATGAGGCTTTTCTTTCGAGGAACCCGTATGAGTTTCCTTTGTAGCAATTGCTACGAACGGGTGGATGTTTCATTTTCCATTTATTCATTACTTCTCTCCACCTTGCGGGTTTCCGCAGAACTACTACGTCAAACTCTTGCCTTTGCTTCGTGTTGACGACAAATTCGACTTCGCTCTGCCATCTGCTAGCCGCCAGGTTAGCTCAGATGGTAGAGCGGCTGCCCCGGAAAGGCGGTGGTCCCGGGTTCGAGTCCCGGACCAGGACGAATTTTTCTTCAACTATGAGGCTTTTCTTTCGAGGAACCCGTATGGGTTTCCTTTGTAGCAATAGCTACGAACGGGTGGATGTCTCATTTTCCCTTTATTCATTACTTCTCTCCACCTTGCGTGTTTCCGCAGAACTACTACGTCAAACTCTTGCCTTTGCTTCGTGTTGTCGACAAATTCGACTTCGCTCTGCCATCTGCTAGCCGCCTGGTTAGCTCAGATGGTAGAGCGGCTGCCCCGGAAAGGCGGTGGTCCCGGGATCGAGTCCCGGACCAGGACGAATTTTTCTGCAACTATGAGGCTTTTCTTTCGGGGAACCCGTATGGGTTTCCTTTGTAGCAATTGCTACGAACGGGTGGAATTTTCCTTTTATTCATTATTTCTCTCCACCTTGCGGGTTTCCGCAGAACTACTACGTCAAACTCTTGCGTTTGCTTCGTGTTGTCGACAAATTCGACTTCGCTCTGCCATCTGCTAGCCGCCTGGTTAGCTCAGATGGTATAGCGGCTGCCCCGCAAAGGCGGTGGTCCCGGGCTCGAGTCCCGGACCAGGACGAATTTTTCTTCAACTATGAGGCTTTTGTTTCGAGGAACCCGTATGCGTTTCCTTTGTAGCAATTGCTACGAACGGGTGGATGTCTCATTTTCCTTTTATTCATTACTTCTCTCCACCTTGCGGGTTTCTGCAGAACTACTACGTCAAAGTCCTGCCTTTGCTTCGTGTTGTCGACAAATTCTACTTCGCTCTGCCATCTGCTAGCCACCTGGTTAGCTCAGATAGTAGAGCGGCTGCCCCGGAAAGGCGGTGGTCCCGGGTTCGTGTCCAGGACCAGGACGAATTTTTCTTCAACTATAAGGCTTTTCTTTCGAGGAACCCGTATGGGTTTCCTTTGTAGCAACTGCTACGAACGGGTGGATGTCTCATTTTCCCTTTATTCATTACTTCTCTCCACCTTGCGGGTTTCCGCAGAACTACTACGTCAAACTGTTGCCTTTGCTTCGTGTTGTCGACAAATTCGACTTCGCTCTGCCATCTGCTAGCCGCCTGGCTAGCTCAGATGGTAGAGCGGCTGCCCCGGAAAGGCGATGGTCCCTGGTTCGAGTCCCGGACCAGGACGAATTTTTCTTCAACTATGAGGCTTTTCTTTCGAGGAACCCGCATGGGTTTGCTTTGTAGCAATTGCTACGAACGGGTGGATGTCTCATTTTCCCTTTATTCATTACTTCTCTCCACCTTGCGGGTTTCCGCAGAACTACTACGTCAAACTCTTGCCTTTGCTTCGTGTTGTCGACAAATTCGACTTCGCTCTGCCATCTGCTAGCCGCCTGGTTAGCTCAGATGGTAGAGCGGCTGCCCCGGAAAGGCGATGGTCCCGGGTTCGAGTCCCGGAACAGGACGAATTTTTCTTCAACTACGAGGCTTTTCTTTCGAGGAACCCGTATGGGTTTCCTTCGTAGCAATTGCTGCGAAGGGGTGGATGACTCATTTGCCCTTTATTCATTACTTCTCTCCACCTTGCGGGTTTCCGCAGAACTACTACGTCAAACTCTTGCCTTTGCTTCGTGTTGTCGACAAATTCGACTTCGCTCTGCCAAATGCTAGCCGCCTGGTTAGCTCAGATGCTAGAGCGGCTGCCCCGGAAAGGCAGTGGTCCCGGGATCGAGTCCCGGACCAGGGCGAATTTTTCTTCAACTATGAGGCTTTTCTTTCGGGGAACCCGTATGGGTTTCCTTTGTAGCAATTGCTACGAACGGGTGGAATTTTCCCTTTATTCATTACTTCTCTCCACCTTGCGGGTTTCCGCAGAACTACTACGTCAAACTCTTGCCTTTGCTTCGTGTTGTCGACAAATTCGACTTCGCTCTGCCATCTGCTAGCCGCCTGGTTAGCTCAGATGGTAGAGCGGCTGCCCCGGAAAGGCGGTGGTCCCGGGTTCGAGTCCCGGACCAGGACGAATATTTCTTCAACTATAAGGCTTTTCTTTCGAGGAACCCGTATGGGTTTCCTTTGTAGCAACTGCTACGAACGGGTGGATGTCTCATTTTCCCTTTATTCATTACTTCTCTCCACCTTGCGGGTTTACGCAGAACTGCTACGTCAAACTCTTGCCTTTGCTTCGTGTTGTCGACAAATTCGACTTCGCTCTGCCATCTGCTAGCCGCCTGGTTAGCTCAGATGGTATAGCGGCTGCCCCGCAAAGGCGGTGGTCCCGGGCTCGAGTCCCGAACCAGGACGAATTTTTCTTCAACTATGAGGCTTTTGTTTCGAGGAACCCGTATGGGTTTCCTTTGTAGCAATTGCTACGAACGGGTGGATGTCTCCTTTCCTTTTATTCATTACTTCTCTCCACCTTGCGGGTTTCCGCAGAACTACTACGTCAAACTCTTGCCTTTGCTTCGTGTTGACGACAAATTCGACTTCGCTGTGCCATCTGCTAGCCGCCTGGTTAGCTCAGATGGTAGAGCGGCTTCCCCGGAAATGCGGTGGTCCCGGGTTCGAGTCCCGGACCAGGACGAATTTTTCTTCAACTATGAGGCTTTTCTTTCGAGGAACCCGTATGGGTTTCCTTTGTAGCAATTGCTACGAACGGGTGGATGTCTCATTTTCGCTTTATTCATTACTGCTCTCCACCTTGCGGGTTTCCGCAGAACTACTACGTCAAACTCTTGCCTTTGCTTCGTGTTTTCGACAAATTCAACTTCGCTCTGCCATCTGCTAGCCGCCTGGTTAGCTCAGATGGTAGAGCGGCTGCCCCGGAAAGGCAGTGGTCCCGGGTTCGAGTCCCGGACCAGGACGAATTTTTCTTCAACTATGAGGCTTTTCTTTCGAGGAACCCGTATGGGTTTTCTTTGTAGCAATTGCTGCGAACGGGTGGATGTCTCATTTTCCCTTTATTCATTACTTCTCTCCACCTTGAGGGTTTCCGCAGAACTACTACGTCAAACTCTTGCCTTTGCTTCGTGTTTTCGACAAATTCGACTTCGCTCTGCCATCTGCTAGCCGCCTGGTTAGCTCAGATGGTAGAGCGGCTGCCCCGGAAAGGCGATGGTCCCGGGTTCGAGTCCCGGACCAGGACGAATTTTTCTTCAACTTTGAGGCTTTTCTTTCGAGGAACCCGTATGGTTTTCCTTTGTAGCAATTGCTACGAACGGGTGGATGTCTCATTTTCCCTTTATTCATAACCTGTCCAAGCTTTCACACTTACTTTATAAGAAGTCAACAGCACCATCAATGTGCCGGCCGCTTTGAACTGCACGAAACAAAAGTATTGAGACGATACAAACAATGTTAACATCATTTTATCATTCGAGTTTTAAGATTGGTAACCTCTAGATGCGGAGTAAGTTGAGAAGTTGTTTGCGTAATTAACGAAGCTACGGTAAATAAATTTTATGTAATGGTTCTTACGTGGCTAAAGAAAATGAGCAGTTTGGAGCCCGTCTTCGAGATTATGCAGCCAAGCGAAAAAATTTCGACTAAACATGCTTCTGTAAGACCCATGCGAACAAAAATTTTCCAACACTCTTGGAAGACGGAGCTATGAAAAAGAACATCTGTAAAGTCACAGAAAGAACAGCACTTCACGACGGGACACAAAGGAGGAACCACACACAAATTGCGCTAGCTTTAAGCGCTGTTCTTTGTGTGATATGAAGCACCTAGCGCGTCGGTCACTCCTTCCAAACCTGTAAAGTCAACCTGTCCACATCTAGCCTTTTGTGATGCTGTCATCTATAGTATGGCCCCGTGAACATGTTCCCCATGGCCGCGTTCCATCTCGAATGCAAGCATTTTAAAGGTTTAGTGTCAATACGGCAGTGAACGTGTGCCGCCGAAAGCTTGCTTCGTCGCAGAAGCGATGCATGACGGAATGATGGTGCAGATTTAGCGCCTCGCTGGCAACAAGACAATGCGCTGCAGCCGAGGGAAGGAAGATAACGAAAGTGAACAGCTTGGCAGCTGCTCCCGGAGCCGTGCCGATGGTGGCGGTATCATCATGACGAAACCTGAGGCGGCGATATTGAAGGCTGAGGCGTTTTCTTTCTTTTATTCCTTTTTTATGCGAAGCATATTACTAGAGCTCAACCCAGCTCCTCAGGCGCGGCGGTGTCGCCTTCAAGGCTGACCACGTGACACCGTGACGTCACGACGGAGGAGAAACGGGGCTCCAACTCGCGCCGTCGCTCGCGGCGTCGCGGCGGTATATAAGCAGCTGCGCTTGTTTCTAGGTGGCTTTGGCTCAACTCTTGCAAGATGGGCTGGGTGGGAATCGAACCAGGGTCTCCGGAGTGTGAGACGGAGACGCTACCACTGAGCCACGAGTACGATGCTTCAAAGCGGTACAAAAGTGCCTCTAGTGAATGCGGTGTTGCCTTAGAAACGAGCTGTTTCTAAGGCTCAGGCATGCGTCGCTTGCTAAGGCGCACATTTCGTTGCCGCGCCGGACGCTGCGTTGCTCGACGCTCACCGCGTCCAATGCGGGGCGCGTAGTCGCTGCGCCGTAGCCCATTGTCTTACACCCCTTGGCGGGTCGACGGGAACGCTGTCGCGTTCCACTCTTGAAGGCGAAGCAGAGTAACGCATGAGTTGTTTCTTCGTCTAGCCGAACCAAATATAGCCAAGCAACAGCAGTTCACCAGGCTAAACAGTGGTTCAACAACTAAAATAAAGGCTAGTATGCTTCGCATCCTGGGCTTAACCTTAGCTAAGCCACAGCCATTTTTTTTTACAACGAAGTCGTTAATAGTAAGCTTTAACTCGGGCCCAACTCCGACGCGGCCTATTCAAATGTATGTAAAACGCCGAAACACTTTTCTGAGATAATCCCTGGGCCGATTTTAATGAAATTTGCTGGATTCGGGAGAGAAAGGTAAATTCCAGTGACTATTGGAAGCGGAATTTCTATTTAAAGCTTTCATTCTGGTAAAAGATTTTCAAAAATTCGAAAGCGCGAAAAATACAGAAGCGCGAAGTTTACAAATTAATAACCCCGCATCAAGAACAGGTATCGCGGTTCTGTAAACAGCATCCTTTAGACAATTCAAAGCGGACAAATCCAATATGCCGATTTATATAAGTGAATCCGTTACGTTGTCAACAAGGGTTGTGGAAAAGCTGTATTTCCACATTACTAACTTCTTTATATTCATGCGTAATATATCAATTTTGACCGCTTTGGGTGTGCTGTTAGATACAATGTACAGAATTGTGATAGTTTTCATTGCCGAAAGACCGAGTTGTGAACTTGATGGTTTCGTTTTCCGAATATTTCCGATTTTTGCAAATTTTGAATAAACAAATGATGACCTAAATCCAAAATGCTAAACCAACATTCACTAGATTTTAAGTTTTTCTTTTAAGTGCAACAAACCTTGTAAAATTTGATGCAGTGGTTGTGGAGAAAAATGAATTCTCCTTTTACATGTATTTAGATAGTACTACCAGAACTAAAGGTTCCTCTTAAGGGCTACTTTCCCCACTATCGCGTCCGCGTGTGGAGCAAAATCTCGAAGATAGCGTAATACCGGTCTGACCAACAGCGCAGGTGAAGCAAGCCTTCAGCTCTCCCCATACTTGGGCTGATCCGGAATGTAACGCCACGCCAGGCCGACCTGCGGCAGAGGTTAAGCAGGCATGAAGCACTCCCCACACGTGGGCCGATGCCGAAGACAGTGGAATGCGGGGCCGACATACGGCGGAGATGCAGTTCGCCATTGAGGGGCCCACATACACAGCTCTGCTGGTCATCTTTTTTCACAGAGTGGGAGGGCACTCAGATTTCTTACTTATCAAACATCAGGTCATCGACGGCGGAACCAGGGACACGAAAGCCATCCTTGGGCTCGACCTAGAAAGCGCCTTCGCCAAAGTTACGCACTGTGCCATCCTCGCGCAGGTGTCCCATCTAAACCTAGGCGAGTGGTCGTACAAATATTTCAAAGACTTCCTCACCGGCTGAACGGCGGAGCTCAGAGCCGCCGACCTGAAGACGGACGAGAAGACATTAGGGAGCCAGGGCACTCCCCAAGGCTCCGTCATCTCACACATGCTATTTAACCTTGTTATGATTCAAGTTGCCAAAAGACTATGCCAGCTTGAAGGACTGAAGCACACGATATACGCGGACGACATTACGCTGTGGGTGCAAAGGGGGCTGTAATGCCCGCATAAAATCCACACTAAAGACGGCCTTCGACACGATCTAAGAAAGCCTGGAAGGTACGGGACCTCGTTGCTCCCCAACTAAGTCGCACCTCCTGCTTTACCAACCGATCAAAACGCACCGAATCAAGAAGCAAGGAAAACACGAAAAGATCAAGATCCGCACCAGGGATGGTAACACAATACCGACAGTCAGCAAGATCTGAGTCCTCGGCATGACTATCGAAGCGCTCGGCATGAACTAAGACACCATCACCCGCATAATGATAAGGCGGCCAACGCCACCGGACTGCTCAAGCACGTTACCACCAAAAAGGGAGTAATGAAGGAGGAAAACTTCATCAGACTTATACACTCCTTCGTACTCTGCCACATAGGGTACGTGGCAGCCTTCCACAAGTGGGTGAAAAGCGAAAACAACAAGCTAGACATCCTAATCCGGAGGGCTCACAAGACACCACTCGGTCTACCCGAAACTACCAACATGAAACGTCTCTTCCAGCTGGGCATACACAACACGCTCGACGAGATCGCCGAAGCGCAAAGAGCCGCTCAGTTGGAAATACTGTCATCAACAAAGGCTGGCTAAAGATCCTGTGCAGTCTAAGAATCGGTTATCACCAACAGCAAGGACCAAAATGCCCCGTCCCCGACCACGTACGACGGAACGTGCGGATTGACCCCTTGCCGAGGAATATGCACCCGGAATTCAACGAAGGCAGAAGACACGCTAGAGCCAAGACACTGATGGACCTGCACGCGGAAGACACCGGCGCCAGATACATGGATGCAGCCGAATATGCCGGCCGCAACGGCTTCGCAATCGCGGTGGTCGACTCCTGAGGCAATGTGCGGGCGACCACCAGCACATGGAGCAAGCAAGTGGAGGAAGCAGAAGAAATAGCCATCGCCGCGGCCATCGTAGACCGAGAATGCCACATGATCTTCAGCGACTCCAGACAGGCGGTGAGGAACTACGCCAAAGGAAGAAATGCCCCAACGGCGGCACGCGTCCTTCTCCGACAGGCAGACCGCGACAAGAGGACTCGAATCAAGTGGTTCCCGGCGCACGCAGGACAAGCGTCGGAGAAGCATGCCAATTGCAACGAAACGGCACACGCCCGAGCTCGAGGACTAACCGACCGCGCCCAAGGCAACGGCTGCCCGCTGTGGTTCAGCGCCAAAGACCGCATGACCAGCTATAACGAACTGACCAAGGCTTTCGGCTGGCCTGCAGACTTCTCCCGCCGCCCTGCCAAGGGCTGAGCAGGTCGCAGGCCGTGCTATTGAGGCAACTACAAACGAGAACGCTTCCAAGCTCGGCGCTATTGCGTAGGATGTACCCAGAATCGCACCCTCATGACAAGTGCAGAGCGTGCTGCTGGGAGACGGCCCCATTCGAGCACATGCTATGGGATTGCTCCAAACATCCAAACGAAGCTAACTCGGGACGTATACCGCCGAAGTTTGAGGAAGGAACGCGGAGCGACGACGAAGAAAAACAACTCCAGGCCGTCCAGTAGGTCATCGAGGTGTTGGCTAGGCATGAGCCTGGCGAGCCGGAAACGGCGAGCGGGGATCCTCGCAGAGCACCCGCCACGATGACGACGTAGGCCACGTCAGAAGCGCGCCTTCGCGCTTAACTGCAGGTTTAATAAACGTTTTCCCAATCCAATCCAATTACTTATCCGCGTTTGTTCTGCATGCGTCTGCGATGAAAACAAGAAGCAGGTATGCATAGAAAATTTGAGGTGGCGGCGGCAGGTGGTAGCGCAGAAGTTCGCATGCCCAGCCCCTGCAGGTACTTATACCTGCATTGACATGTGTTCGTGGTAGTGATAGCGACCAAAGCTCTACTTTTTCTGCGTGCTCTAGCCATTGTGAAACTAAGGATATACTTAGCATGCCCAGTCACTGAATGCAAATTTCAGCAGTTACGAGTGGTGGAATCCGCTGAGGCTGATTGTGAAGAAAGCTTCCTTTCTCTGTCCGCTCTCGCGATGGAGAAGCTAAAATGAGGAGGAGGCCTGACGGACACAACTTTGATGGTCACCATAACAGAATGGATGGACGACCTGCGGAAAGGACAAAGCACACCAAGTTTTTAGCACTAGTCCTAGAGTAAAGCGCTACAATGGCTAGTATACCCTCATGGGGATGGTAGACCGAAGTGCTCACTGCTAACACTGGACTGATAATAAGAAAATACTCAGTTCGCAGACACCACGTTACACTGAACTTAGCAAAACAATATGAGATTATAAACTGATAGTGTCAATTATCTGGTGCCCTTCTTGTATGTATGGAGGGCATAAATGTCCTGGAAATGAAATGGTAGTGTCTTTGTTTTTGCTGCAGTTGCACACAAACAAAATTCGTTGAAGTGATTGGACAGCGATCTACCAGCGGAGAAGACCAAGCCGCAAATGAAAAATAATCGCTGGTATCAGATCTTCCAATGTACTTTGCGCTTAGTTACTATCTGCAATATTTTTTTTCTTTTCGTCCTCTTAGAAGAGGAAAACTTCACATTGCTACAATATCAACAACAGTACACAGTACTGGGGCAACAGTAGTAGTACTACAATACTACACAGTAGTATTGGGGCAACACGTTTGAGCAAAATGATTAGGTTTTCGGTCAAAGCACTGTGACAGGCGGGAAGAAATCGTTGTCATGCCCGTCGAAACAATACCATATGAAATCTCATTTACTTATACATATGTTTTGAAATATCATTATAACCATTTATACATATGCTTCGTCTGAGATATATACTAGCTTGCCTCGTCAATCTCAATAATGTATTCTCTTTGCGGGAGAAGGCTTTCGTGAAAAACGACGCAACATAACAGTAAAACTTCCAGCAAGATTCCTATCCAGATGATTGACGAAATTGTGCACTGAGACCGTGTCGACTAGCGTGCGATCGAAAGTTGGATTATGATCGTTGTAAGCTTGTGTTGCGTCTAGCAAGAGCAGGTAGTATTAGCGATGACGTTGGTGTGAAAACGGTCAGCTCGGTCTGCGATTTGTTCATGTAGATCTCCACATTGAACGTCGCAGTCGTCACGATGAGAGCACTCCTGTGACATTACTAGCTATGTGGGCTGGGAAGGCTCGAGTGGTAGCTCACCTTGAGGGGTATTGGGTAACAATTATTAATATACGTACTTTGCGACGATGAAAAATATGCAGAAACACCACTGGTGTTGTCTAACTATTCGTAAACAGGCCCCCAAATTTTAATTTGCGCACCCCAAACATTAAGTAGGCCCACCCCCAAATTTCAATTGGCATACCCTCAAATTTAAATTGGCCCACCCTCAAATTTAAAGTCGGTCACGCCCGATTTTCTTTTCGCCCAGCCTTAACCTTCAAGTTGGCCCAATCCCAAATTTCAATTGGGCCACCCCTAACTTTCAAGTTGGTCCACGCACGAATTTTCATAAATCGTCGTCCAAATTTCGAGTCGAGGCACCGAAAAATTTAGGGTGGACCACCCCCATAACGCCCCCAAATACAGATTGGCCGACCCCAAGATTTCCCCCACATTTAGGTAGCACCACTAGAATAGCAGCTTGGGCTTGTTGGTTTTCCATCCTGCTAGTAACAGCGCAAAATGTAGCCAAGGGACGAGACAAGAAGACACCACAAGCGCTGACTTTCAACAACGTTTATTCTGAAAGAAACACGGCTTCTTATAAACATTGCCCTCAAGTGTCGCAGTCACGTGATCTCACATAATGTGAAACAAGCACTTTTTTTCTTTTATACACTCAAGATAGCGGTTGCACGTGCAAAAGCTCAAGTTCTTTTTTTGTCAGTAACAAGGACGGCGTGCTAACGCATTGGTCACGAAGTCTGATAATCTCGGCCGCCTCAATTATCTCCCGAACCAGCTGGTCATTGTGCTTCTTCAGCACTTTACAGCGTCTAAATTCTGCGGCGCAATCTTTTCAGGGGCAATCCCTGATATGTATGCCTAGATTCCTGTTAGCCTGCTCGACGCTTAGTTTGTGTTCCTTCAGTCTCTCATTTGTGCATCTAGAAGTTTGCCCTACATACCTTTTTCCACATTCGAGAGGTATTGAATACACAAAGGCTTCCGTGCACTCCACAAAACGATTCTGGTGATTAGTCGTGCACCCTTCCTGGTTTGTCGGCTCTTCAGCATTGACGCGTCGGCAGAGGCTTTTTAGTTTTTTCGGGGCAGTAAGCACTACATTAACACCAGCTTTGCGCCCAATCTTTTTCAGGCGGTGAGATACATTGTGCACGTATGGCAGGGCCACGGTCCGTCGTTTTTCTTTTGGCTTCTCGCTACCTGGCTCGCCATGGGCACGCTTGAGTTTTAGGTTCTTGCTCATTTTTTCCGCAACGGAAACAAGAAGGTGCGACGCGTAACCAGCCCTAGTAAGCCGGTCAACCTGCCGTCGAAAACTTTGTTCCATTGCGTGGATGCACGATTTTTTGAGCGCATTTGTTAGACAAAGGTCTGCAATTGCTCTCTTCACTATTTTTGAATGCGCTGATTCGAATGGGAGTGGCGCCTTGTCGCCTCTGGGTTCATAGGCCCAGCAGACCTTCCCTTTGCAGCATGCTCAATAGATGTTAAAGATTTATATTATTCGATCCCCCAACATGAAATTTTGGAGTGCGTGGAAGAATGTATAGATGCACACGGTGCTGTCGCTTTTCAGAACGCCTCCGGGGTTTCAACTGGTGGGTTCCTGGAACTCCTTTCTGTATATTGAAATCCACTTATGTTACGTGGGAAGGGAATGTGTACCTCCAGAAACGCGGCGTCTGTATAGGGTCATGTATTGCGCCAGTACTTAGCGATTTGTTTCTTGCCCAGAAAGATACATTACTTCAGAACGCTCTAACCAGAACAAACGTCCGGGGAGTCTTTCGGTATGTTGACGATTACTTGGTTCTATGTGATGGCTCTGGCACGAATTCAGATGACGCAGTTTCAGAGGCACTAACATGCTTTAGTCATGCGCTTCAGCCGCTTGCTGTTACCCACGAGGTCCCCACGCAAGGGTCTTTGAGATTCCTTGATCTCCGACTCGAGTTCTCCAAAGGGAAGGTCTGCTGGGCCTATGAACCCAGAGGCGACAAGGCGCCACTGCCATTCGAATCAGCGCATTCAAAAATAGTGAAGAGAGCAATTGCAAGCCTTTGTCTAACAAATGCGCTCAAAAAATCGTTCATTCACGCAATGGAACAAAGTTTTCGACGGCACGTTGACCGGCTTACTAGGGCTGGTTACCCGTCGCACCTTCTTGTGTCCGTTGCGGAAAAAATGAGCAAGAACCTAAAACTCAAGCGTGCCCATGGCGAGCCAGGTAGCGAGAAGCCAAAAGAAAAACGACGGACTGTGGCCGTGCCCTACGTGCACAACGTATCTCACCGCCTGAAAAAGATTGGGCGCAAAGCTGGTGTTAATGTAGTGCTTACTGCCCCGAAAAAACTAAAAAGCCTCTGCCGACGCGTCAATGCTAAAGAGCCGACAAACCAGGAAGGGTGCACGACTAATCACCAGAATCGTTTTGTGGAGTGCACGGAAGCCGTTGTGTACTCAATACCTCTGAAATGTGGAAAAAGGTATGTAGGGCAAACTTCTAGATGCACAAATGAGAGACTGAAGGAACACAAACTTAGCGTCGAGCAGGCTAACAGGAACCTAGGCATACATATCAGGGATTGCCCCTCAAAAGATTGCGCCGCAGAATTTAGACGCTGTAAAGTGCTGAAGAAGCACAATGACCAGCTGGTCCGGGAGATAATTGAAGCGGCCGAGATTATCAGACTTCGCGACCAATGCGTTAGCACGCCGTCCTTGTTACTGACAAAAAAAAAATAACTTGAGCTTTTGCACGTGCAACCGCTATCTTGAGTGTATAAAAGAAAAACAGTGCTTGTTTTACATTATGTGAGATCACGTGACTGCGACACGTGAGGGCAATGTTTATAAGAAGCCGTGTTTCTTTCAGAATAAACGTCGTTGAAAGTCAGCGCTTGTGGTGTCTTCTTGTCTCGTCCCTTGTCTACATTTTGCGCTGTTACTAGCAGTAGGTAGCACCAACCCCATATCATCCCCAAATACAGATTGGCCCGCCATCCGCAACACCACCAAATTTCAGTTGGCCCACCCCAATACCACCTCCAAATCGACGTTGGCCCACCCCCATATCCGCCCCAATCTAACGCTGGCCCACAGCTCGATCACCTCAAATTTAGGATGGCCCACCGCAAATCAGCCACCAATTAAGGTTAGTCCACCCATATATCACCCCCCCAATTCAGCTTGGCCGAGCCGCACATCCCCCCCATAGTTAGGTTAGCCCACCCCCATATCATCCCCAAATACAGGTTGGCACATCCCCATATCAGTCCCAAACTTAGCCTCGCCCACCCCTCTATCACCTCAAATTTAGGATGGCCCACTGCAAATCACTCCCACATTTAGGTTAGCTCATCCCCATATCACCCCCGATTCAGCTTCGCCCAGCCCCATATCAACCCCGTAGTTAGGATGGCCCACACCCCATATTCCCCCCATATTTAGGTTCTCCCACCCCCGTATCATCCCCGAATCCAGGCTGGCCCACCCCCCATATTCCGCCAAACTTAGGCTTACCCACCCCCATATCAGCCTAAAATTCAGCTTGGCTCATTACCATTTCACCCCAAATTTAGGATGGGCCACTCCCATATCACTACCAAATTCAACTTGGCCCATCCCTGTATCACACCCAAAGTTTACTGATGCCACTTCCAATTTTATGTTGGCCACCCCAACCCTTTTTATAAAGACCTATGTATTTATGTGGGAAATGCGTCAAGTTTTTTGGCGTTACATACACGATTTTCTTTCCAAATTGCTGCGCTACTCGCCAAAGAATGCTGCGCCTTAAAAGCAACTGCACCGAACGAGCGACGCCAGATGTTGATCCTAAATACTGACGGCTAGCCAAGCTAGCTTCTCTGTAGAGCGAGCGGGGAGACACATCACAGGACATTTATTCAAATGTTTTTTTACGGCGACACCTACGACACCTAAGGGAACACATTAACAGCAGCTATTAATCGACACACTGCACATCTTCTTCTAGTTGGTGCATTTCTTATTTGGATGAATCTTTAGAAATATTTAACGTTCGGGTAGCGACTCAGCTTAGCGGATTCTTTGTTCTGCACGAATGTTGCATAGGAATGGTACTAGCCACCGGGTGGACCTGATTCGCTCGGAGTATGTGCCATTAAGGACAGGTGGAAGTCGAAGAAAACGGACCTTCTAGAGGAACGCAATAAGAATAGCCATTTTGTTTCTCCCAGGTGCCACGCTAGAAAGCACGAAAGTTTTTTTTGCATAATACAAAGGTATGCGCAAGCTTCTAGCTATGATGTCCAATGAATTAAGTCTTCATAAATGCGATGACTTAACAAAGGAACACGACACTGCTATGCTTTAGGAAGGAAAAATAGAAAACACAATATTTCAAGAGAACCACTGGAAAACCGGAACCGAAAGCAAATCATGAGTTTTGTGTTTCTGCAATCTGGTGTGAGACTATAAAACTAAGTCCTATGCGGCTTTAAAAAACTGCGCCGCTGAAAACCAGAACCGACAGCAAATGTTGGGTTTTGTGTTTCTGCCATCTAGTGAAAGACTACAAAACTAGGTCCTATGCGGCTTCAAAAGGAAGTGCGAAGAGGGAATCGAACCACGGCCACCGCGAAGCGGGATTAAAGGTGCGCGCGATTCTACCACGTGGCCACGGCTTCCGAGGCTTCGCCCACTGGTACGCTCATCCTTTTATAGATACCACGTCAATTTTCACGACAGTGTTACAAAAACGCTTTTGGGAACAGTGTTACGCCATGTGTGGAGAGTCGAGATAGGCATCAATCGAAAGCTGAGTCTCGGGACTACATACGCTGCACGGGGTATTACGATAGACGCAGTAGTTTCGACACAGGCACCGTTCTCGCCTCGAAAATCAAGTACAATTTTCGTCGTTTCCATAGGCTTCCATTGCTAAATCTTTAACCGCTGTAGGAACAAAATTCTTACGTGCCATAGAATGATCACTCCATTTGGCTCCTGTGGATGGTCTTCCAGAACAAGTCTGTCACCTGCCTTTTTCGATAATCAACCTGCAGCTTTTGTTATTCGCGAGAAACTCGCTCGTTCCATTGAAAACGCGCTAGCTTCGAGCCGGGGCCGCTTGCGGCGCTAGTTGGTACGTGTCCACTAAAGCTGGATATGGCAGGCAACGGACAGTAAGCTGATGGGTCTATAATTTTCCAACTCTTTGGCGTCCACTTTCTTATGGCTTATGGATTATGGATTAGGATTATGTTAGCGTGCTTCCAAGATTCCAGCACGCTCGAAGTCATGAGGCATAGCGTATACAGTGTGGCCAGTTCTTGTAGAACAATCTGCTAACCATCCTACAACAAATGTGCTGTTACCTGATCTTCCCCTTTGCATGACTCCTAGGCTGTCTTTGCTTCTTCCGGCGTCACTTGCGGGATGTCAAATTCCTCTAGACTATTCTCTCTTCCATTACGGTCGTGCCTGCCAGTGGTACTGTATAAATCTCTATAGAACTTCTCAGCCACTTGAGCTATCTCATCCATATAGGTAATGATATTGCCGGCTTTGTCTCTTGACGCATACATCTGATTCTTGCCTATTCCTCGTTTATTCTTCGCTGATTTTAGGCTTCCTCCGTTCCTGAGGGCATGTTCAATTCTATCCATATTATTCTTACTTATGTCAGCTGTTTACTGCGGTTAATAACTTGGAAAGTTCTGCCATTTCTATTCTAGCTGTAGGGTTAGATTCTTTCATACATTGGCGTTTCCTGATCAGATATTTCGTCTCCTGCGACAGCTTACTGGCATCCTTTCTAAAGGAGTTACCACCGACTTCTATTGCACACTCTTTAATGATGCCCACAAGATTGTCGTTCATTGCTTCAACACTACACTCTAAGAACAGTTTACACCCTTTGGCTTGCCCCTTCTGCCACACAAGAATAATCGTCATCTGCCTTGATGCGTTTCCTTTCTTTATCGCTGCATGCCCGGAACTTTCCAGTGACGAACGGCACGCGCGTTATCAGAAGGGGCACTCCAAATGGTGTAAACTGTTCTATGCTGATAACGCGCGTGCCATTCGTTACTGGAAAGTTCTGGGCTCGCAGCGATAAAGAAAGGAAACGCATCAAGGCAGATGACGATTATTTTTGTGTGGCAGAAGGGGCAAGCCAAAGGGTGTAAACTGTTCTTAGAGTGTAAGATCCTCTTCCTGAGTTAAAGTCGCATACCTGTTGTGTAGCTTGATCCGGGATTCCTCTATTTTCCCTCTTACCGCTAACTCTTTGATCGGTTTTTATCTACCAGTTTCTTCCCTTCCCTGCTCAAGTCGCGGCTAATTCGTGTTCTTACCAGCCTGTGGTCACTGCAGCGCACCTTGCCGAGCACGTCCGCATCTTGTATGATGCCAGGGTTAGCGCAGAGTATTTCATTTTTAGTCTTGCAATTCGGGCTCGTTCACGTCCACTTTCGGCTATCCCGCTTGCGGAAGAAGGTATTCATTATCCGCCTAATATTGTCACGTCGTAGTGACGTTAAAGAACACAGTAGCAAAATTGTGAAAGACAAAACTAGCTTTTATTGGGCGAACCTGTGCCCACAAAAGAGGCTACATTTAAGCACAACGACAGCGCCGCACACAGTCGGCGATCGTCGAAAATCTGATCAGCGGGTCAAGCGCGTCGGCTGTTATAGATTAGTCGTCGAATGTTCCAGAGTAATCGTTGGGACCCGCGTGCCTTCCACAAAGTACTACGCCATTCGCGTCACGCATGCATGCAATCAGATTACACAAGGTTCGGTGACGACAGACAGCGGATAGAAGCATTGATAACATTCTAGAAACTTCCGATACATTTAGATGCGTCCTGCGCTGAGCGATAACATTTGGTGGACGGTAAAAGCGCTCACCCGTAAAAGAAACGAGTTCACGTGTCAATTCCCCCTCCAAAAAGGCATCGTCCCGGTGCTGCAAACATAACAAGAGAGTAAAACACAAAAGGACACTTGTTAAACAAAGTAACAAAGAAACAAAGTTCAAGGTGACACAGTCCAAAAAAGAAAGAATCAAAAGTTCAGCTATGCGACGTCCCCAGAGTTCATTAGCGCTGGTGAAACGGCTTAAGACGCACAACATGAACTACTTGAGGTCGTGAGCAGCGCCTATGTGAAGGCGAAATGCCGCCTGGCACGACCTCATAGTCCAGTTCGCTAACACGTCGGGTGACCATGTAGGATCCGAAATAGCGTCGCAATAGTTTCTCATTGAGTCCTCGTCGACGTATTGGGGTCCAAACCCCAACACGGTCGCCAGGGTGGTACTGAACGCAGCGTCGTCGGAGGTTGTATTGTCGGCAGTCGGTACGCTGCTGGTTCTTATCCGTAGGCGGGTAAGCTGTCGGGCTTCGGCGCGCTGGAGATAGGTAGCGACGTAGAGATTCTCTTCATCGGTCACATGCGGCAGCATGGCGTCGAGTGTCGTCGTCGGATTCCTGCCGTAAACCAGCTTAAATGGCGTGATCTGTGTTGTTTCTTGCACCGCCGTGTTGTAAGGGAATGTTACGTACGGCAGGACCGCATCCCACGTCTTTTGCTTGACGTTTACGTACATTGCTAGCATGTCGGCGAAGGTCTTGTTCAAGCGCTCCGTGAGACCATTCTTGTGCGGATGGTAGGCAGTTGTCCTCCTGTGACTTGTCTGGCTATATTGCAGAATGGCTTGCGTGAGCTCTGCTGTAAAAGCCGTTCCTTTGTCGGTGATGACTTCTGGAGCACCATGTCGCAGCAGGATGTTCTCGACGAAAAATTTCGCCACTTCGGTTGCGCTGTTTTTCGTTAGAGCTTTAGTTGGATCTTCGTCGGAATAAGTGGATCTTCGTCGCCACGAATATCCACTTATTTCCGCAAGCTAATGTCGGAAACGGTCCCCGTAAGTCCATCCCGTTCTGCAGAAATGGTCGGTATGGAGGCTTGATCGGCTGTAGATATTTCGCTGGCCTTGTCGGCGGTGTCTTGCGTCGCTGACAGTCTCGACATGTTTTGACGTAACGGGCGACATCGGTGGTTAGGCGCGGCCAGTAATACCTTTCCTGTATCCTCGATAGCGTCCGGGAGAAGCCGAGGTGCCCGGTGGTCGAATTGTTATGTAGGGCGTGCAATATTTCTGGACGCAGCGCCGACGGAACAACAAGAAGGTAGCTGGTGCGGACTGGTGAGAAGTTCTTCTTCACGAGCAGGTTGTTTTGAAGCGTCAACGAAGACAATGCGCGTTTAAATGCGCTAGGGACAACGTCGGTATGCCCTTCCAAATATTCGACGAGGCCTTTTAGCTCCGGGTCTGCTCGCTGCTGTTCGGCGAAGTCTTCCGCGCTTATTATTCCAAGGAAGGCGCCATCATCCACGTCATCTTGCTGCGGCGGGTCCATCGGGGCGCGTGATAGGCAATCGGTATCTGAGTGTTTTCTTCCGGACTTGTATATTACCATGACGTCATATTCCTGCAGTCTGAGGCTCCACCCCACCAGACGTCCTGAAGGGTCCATTAGGTTAGCTAGCCAAGACAAGGCGTGATGGTCGCTGACCACTTTGAATGGCCTCCCATATCGGTAAGGGCGGAATTTTGCCGCCCAAATGATGGCCAGGCATTCCTTTTCAGTCGTAGAATAATTGCCTTCCGCTTTTGAGAGCGACCGGGTAGCATAAGATATCACCCGTTCAAGTCCGTCTTTGGACTAGGACGGCACCGATGCCTAGGCTACTGGCGTCAGTGTGGATTTCGGTATCAGCGTCCTCGTCGAAGTGTGCAAATACCGGCGGCGACTGCATGCGTCGTTTGAGTTCTTAAAATGCATCCGCCTGCGGCGTTTCCCACTTGAACTCGACATCACATTTGGTTAGATGTCTTAGCTGCTCCGCGATGAGTAACAAGTCCTTGACCAAGCGCCTGTAGTAGGCACACATGCCATAGAATCTACGCACTGCCTTCTTGTCGACGAGCTGCGGGAACTTTGCGGTGGCAGCTGTCTTTTGCGGGTTGGGGGCGACACCAGATTTGCTGATTATGTGGCTTAGAAACAGACTCTGGTCGTAAGCAAAGCGGCACTATTCTGGCTTCCGAGTAAGCCCTGATGGCCTGATGGCCTCTAGTACTGTTGCGGGCCGCCTAATGTGATCGCCAAAATTTCCGGCGAAGGCGTCAACGTCATCCAGGTATACGAGGCAGGTCTGCTACTTCAATCCTGCTAAAACCGTGTCCATCACGCGTTGGAACGTTGCAGGCGCCGAGCACAGTCCGAATGGCATAACCTTGAACTCGCGGAGGCCGCCTGGGTTGATGAAGGCAGTCTTCTGGCGATCTGTTTCGTCGACTTCTATTTGCGAATAGCCAGACTTGAGGTCCATCAACAAGAATTATTTAGCGTTGCAGAGCCGATCCAATGCGTCGTCTGTTTGTGGGAGGGGGTATACGTCCTTCTTCGTGATCTTGTTCAGGTGACGATATTCGGCACAAAATCGTAAGGTTCCGTCCTTTTTCTTCACCAATACTACAGGAGATGCCCACGGGCTTTTTGACGGCTGGGTTATGTCGTCGCGCAGCATTTCGTCAACTAGGTGCCTTATAGCCTCACGTTCTCGCGTAAAAACTAGATTAGGGCTCTGGCGGAGTGGTCGAGCACACTCTTCCTTTATTATGTGATGTTTTGCAACTGGCGTTTGTCGAATCCTTGATGACGTCGAAAAGCACTCTTTCTATCGTCGAAGGAAACTTCTGAGCTGTTGTTGCTTAATCATGGGGAGACTTGGATTTATGTCGAAGTATGGTTCAGGACGTACGGTCGTCGGGGTAGATGCGGCAGAATCCGAGAGGACAAATGTATTGCTGGTTTCCAGAATGTCCTCGTTGTATGCGATCGTCGTGCACTTGTTGATGTGCTTGAACTCCTGGCAGAAGTTTGACAGCAACAGTTTTGTGTTTCCTCCGTGCAGTAGAGCGATTCCTCTTGCTACGCAAATTTCGCGATCGAGCAGTAGACGTTGGTCGCCTTCGATGAGCCCTTCTACGTCAGCAGATGTTTCGGTGCCGACCGAAATAACAATGCTGGAGCGAGGGGGGATGCTCACTTTATCTTCGAGCACACTCAAGGCGCGGTGACTAGGAAGGCTCTCCGGCTGTATGGCTTGATCTTCCCACAGCGTTATTGACTTCGACATCCGGCCGGTGATTGCGCCGTGTTGGTTCAGGTAGTCCATGCCGAGAATGACGTCTCGTGAACACTCTTGGAGGATAACGAAGGCGGCAGTGTAAGTCCGGTCGTGAATGGTAATTCTTGCCGTGCACATTCCAGTGGGCGTTATGAGGTGTCCTCCAGTGGTCCGAATTTGAGGGCCTTCCCATGTAGTCTTAACTTCCTTCAACTGGGCGGTGATGTGTCCACTCGTGACGGAGTAATCAGCGCCTCTGTCGACTAAGGCGGCGACTACGTGGCCGTCGAGAAGCACGTCGACGTCGGTGGTTCTTTGTCTTGCATTCCAGTTCGGTCTTGGCGTTGGATCACGGCTGCGTCGCGTTGACCTGTGGCTGGTATGTGACGTCGTCCGGTCGTCTTTCGTCGTCGTATTCTTTGCTTCCACACTTCGTCGGGACAGCGGCGTGCCGTTATGTCGTCGAGGTAGTTTCTTCGGTGTCTTCGTAGGGGTGGAGGATCTTCGTCAGTTCGACGAACAGCAACCGCACCTCCATCGGTTGCTGCTTTTAGTTTTCCGAATATGAGCTCGCAGAGCGGCCCCGGGCTGGGCCAGTGTATGGTCGGCGCTGCGGTGACAGGTAGCGGCATGGTGACGACGAACGGGACGGTAGTCGAGGGCTCCACTGTGTGGCGGGGAGGTAGTCTGCGATATCGCGAGGTCGTTCGCCAAGCTGTGGCCACGGCGCAATAACGGCGAACCCTCGGAATCCCATCTCCCGGTATGGGCATCGACGGTAGATGTGCCCTGCTTCTCTGCAGTGATAGCAAAGTAGACGGCGGTCGGGGGCGCGCCAAACGTCAGTCTTCCTTGGAACGCCGCGTAAGGTGACCGGTTGGCGTGCTGGCGGCGGGAGTGGTGGTAGACGACGGAACTGTGTCGTCACTGGGTCCTGCCTTGGGCGTGGAGGGGGAACGTGACGGCGAGCTACAGCGGCGTATGTCATCGCTTGTGGCTGAGGCTGTGGCGATTCAGGGGCTGCTCCAAGTTGCTCTTGGATCTGCGGACGTCCGGCGTCGGCAATCGAAGCCACTTGAGTCTGTAATGATGGGAATAGCTTCTGTAGCTCCTCCCGCACGACCACTCGGATAGTCTCCCGCAGGTCGTCGGTGGCCAGTCTCTGAACTCCGGCGTAGTTTGTCGAGTTTGTGCCGCGGTTGAATTGCCGGTTTCGCATGTGGAATGTTTTCTCGATGCTGGTGGCCTCGCGAAGAAACTCGTCGATGATCTTCGGTGGCCTTCGTACCGTTCCGGTAAAAAGTTCCCCCTTCACACCACGCATGAGTAGGCGGACTTTCTTCTCCTCGCGCATTTCAGGTTCGGCGTGGCGGAATAGACGGCTGATTCCTCCGTGAACATCCCGGTTGTCCCATTAGGTAGCTGCACCCGGGTTTTTAATAGCGCTTGGGCTCGTTCTCGGCGTACGACGCTTGCGAATGTCTGCAGGAAGACGCTTCGGAACAGGTCCCAGGTTGTTAAGGTGGCTTCTCGGTTCTCGACCCACATCCAGGCAGCGTCTTCCAATGCGAAGAAGACATGTCGCAGTTTGTCGTCGCTGTCCGAGCTGTTAAATGTAGCGACTTTCTCATACGTCTCAAGCCAGCTTTCTGAGTCCTCGAAAGTTGAACCGCGGAACGTCCGAGGATCCCTGGGCTGCGGCAGCACGATGGGCGACGCAGGGGCTGTGATTGTGGTGGACTTGGTGTCGATCTTCCTGGTCGTCTCACGCAAAACTCCGCGCTCCGGGGGCAGTCCTTGCAGCCTGCGGCTACCTCGCTGGCTGTTGGCGACGTTGGTGTTGTCTTGAGCGTGCGGGCTTGGATCACAGCTTTGTGGGGGCGTCCGTTACATGAACGCAAAGCACCTCCACCAGGTGTGGCTTGGTAGTGACGGTGAAGAAGGCAGAAAAACTGATTATTGAAGCTAGCGTTTTATCGGGCGAACCTGTGCCCACAAAACAGAACACAGTCAGCGAACGTCGAACATCTATTCGCCGTGTCAAGCGCGTCGGCTTTTATAGATAGAGTTGTCGAATGTTCCAGAGTAATCGCTGGTTCCCTCGCCTTCTGTCACCTCCCCCCGTCTCTTATATTGGTACGGCCTCTTCTCCCTCTCGTTTTTCTCCGTTCTACAGTTCTATCTGCGTCCCCTCTGTCCTCGCACGTTAAGGGAACGCTGCAGTTTCTGCAATGCTTCCGAGGGAAGCCACGGATAATTACAGCTGTCAAGCGGCTAACGTGGGGACGGCCAGGGAGCCTCAGAGGGCATTATGCACATTTGACGTAGTGGGGTGAAAACGAGTTTCTGCCGTCGCCGTTCCTCTCTTACTCGCGCTTGTCATCTATACACGCGCTCTGAACCATCCCCCAGGTGGTGTGCGCGACAGCAGCCCACAACAGCAGCAGCAGCTGTGGGAAAGTCGTAGAGACAAAGAAAGCTTCGTTTTAAAACAACTTGCCGCAGGTGGGGAACGATCCCATGTCTTCGCATTACCCGTGCGATGCTCTACCAATTGAGCTACCGCGGCGCCGTATTGCCGTCCAATTTCTTGAGTATTTATTTTTCCTACTAGAAGCCTGGGAGTGTTATCCAGCGCCACTCCTGAAAAACCTTGGCGGCGGTTGTGGTGCATCCTTTCTGCCGCAGGCGTCACGAGTACGTGATGTTTTTGGATGAAGGCAACTGGTCAATAAACCAACGCATGCTACTTGAAGGCATTAATGTTGCCGGATACGAGGCCCTCGTTATGCAATAAACGAGAATAAAGGGGGTTAACCTAGGGACCCTATTTTATTAAACATATCGTAAGCAGGCAAAAAACTTTGACACCAAGGACAACATAGGGGAAAATATTTGTACTTACCAAATGAATTAAAGAAATGATAAATTAATCGAAATGAACGTGGATGAAAATATCGCTGCGGCTTAGCTCAGCTAACCCTCGATATGCAAAGCAACGCTTGGTTTAGTCTGGTTAAGTCTGGGTTTTACTTGGTAAAGCTTTCATTTACCTGTAACTATTATACTTAACTATACAATCATCGTTAAGCCAGGCATGACGGCTGTGCCTAGGTGGGTGGCTAGACATGACTGTGATTAGGCTTGGTAGACACATCGTTGGACGGTGCAACGCTTGATGCATTCCGGACCTTCTCCAGTGAAGCAGCTCGCCGGATGATATCCGCGGAATCGTCAGACGGCGCTTGGCGAAGCAGGCAGCGGAGGCGGAGCTCGGCGCGGCGAGTCACGTGATGCGTTGCCAAGGCTACGGCTAAGCTTTCGTCAAATGAAGGTCAAATTGCTGGCGACGGCGAAACTCGGCTCGACGCAGTTAGTAAAGAATTCTCATTAAAACAACTGTCCGACGGTGGGGTACGAACCCACTTGTTCGCATTACGCATGTGATGCTCTTACGCACGGATCTACCGCGGAGCCGTTTTCCGATCCCCTTTCAGGGGTGTTTATATTTTACTATTAGAACTAACGTTTGGAATTTTAGCCAGCGCCACCACTCACAAAACTGGGCGGCGGATGTGGAACACCCTTGCTGCTTCAGACGTCACGAGTTCGTGAACTGTTTGGGTGACAGCGACTGGTCAATAAACCCACACATGCCACATAAAGGTACCAATGTTGCCGGACTCGAGACCCTCGTAAGGTAATGAACAATTGCTTTTTCATCCACATTTATTTGCAATAATTTATCAAAACTTTAATTCAACCAATAAGTACAAGGAATTTCCCCTCTGTTGTCCTTGGTGGCTTTATTTGCTTCTGATGATATGATTAATGAAAATCGGACCTCGCGGATCCCTTTCTTTTCGTTCATGTATGTATGTATGTATGGATATATATATATATATACTGCTCGCAAACTGTTGGGGGCAATAATGGCAAGGGACTTACAAAGAATAATGATTAAAAAAACAGGATATTACACAGCATTATATATATATATATATATATGGCAATGCTGTGTAATATCCTGTTTTCCTAAATAATTGGTTGTAGTATCTCCCTTGCCATCATTGCCCCTAACAGTTTGCGAGCAGCCAACGCCATCCATTGGTTCGATATCTGCCTATTCTTCAGTTTTTCCATTTAATCCTCTAGACTTAAACCCTACACTATAAATGTGAAGGCCCTATATTGCAAATTACCAGGAAGTCTACAGTGGACGTAACTTTAATGAAGTGCAGTGCATTGAGCAAGCCAGATATCGTCGCATGGGCCATCCGTTTGGCATCCTTACGAAATGAACTTCAGTGTCCTCTTGAGAGGTCCACGTAAATATCTGTTTCTCGAAGCCACTAGACCCAAGTTATACGCGGTGACCGTGAGGCTATGTCTTCTGCCATACTGAACGCTGGTCACCGGAATTTCTTGATCGATCTTTTCGTCTAAGTAATACTGCTGCACCAAGAACCTCGCCGAAATTCCCATTAAGTCTGCAGGAACTATGTAGGCTAAGAACTCGAGTAACTGCAAGCATCTGGACACCGCTTGCGAAGACCTGGACGCCGGCGGCCTTTGCCGATACTCTTGACGTCGGCTTCGCCTCGTGTTTTTTTAACAGTAATGAGCGTAGAAACACTCTTTCCTAACGAACGCCAGCGCATTAATCGTAACGGGACGGGCGGCATGACGGCTGTGCGAATCGCTCTTTACACGAAGCGCTCCTCGATGGTGCACGAGACAAAACCAACGGATATCGGACGCTTTTGCCGATGCCCAATTAAAACATAAGTTTAATGTTTACTGCCCATTCTGCTCATACCAGTGTATGCTACATAGCACATAGCTCATCACCAAGAATGCACACGGCTCATTTGAGCAGCGGAAGTCAGCATGCTGTCCTGGCTCCGGCTGAGCCGATGTTGCAGCAAAGCGTACTGCGCGTCTCTGCAAGCCTATGCCTCCACGCGCAGGTTGCACATGCCTTTGAGCTAACAATGTGCTGATTAGACCTTAACTCCTCATTTGGATGCAGGTTTGCCAGTCTATGTTAGGGCTTAATTAGCTCGTGATGAAATTATCTACTGAGCAACCGCATATCGTTCACCCCTCGCAAAAAAAACACATGAATACGTTATTGCTCGATTTTACGGAACAGTTTTAACAACTGTCATTACAGGGAGCACCTTAAAATCATGAACACGCCTGTTTTTCGTGTTAAAATTGATTAAACTACAAAAGTGCTCTGTCGTGTCCGGAAATTTGCTACGCCTAAGGCACACAACTGCCATCAATTAGAACCTGCCGAGAGTAGTAGCCAATTCTATGACCACTGATAGTTACGACATGACCCTCCGGGGCGCCTAGATCTTTCACTTAAGGTGATGAGTGCTTACTTACAGGGTGCTTCCGCATAAGTCGCGTTGTTAGGTAGCGTTCTTTTTTTCCCCTCCAAGTAAACCGACTTGCGAATGTACTAAGATTTTCATTATGAAGTTGTTTATCTTCATTTTCATATTCTGTTAAAAAAACTGCTACATGTTGCGACCTTATGACTCTATATTTGACGTACTATATTCTTTTATAGAGCCGGTACAGAGGATTCTGTGAAGTACTGGCATACCTTTAGCTTCTGCACCTTTCTTGGTATAGTATACAAAAATAAACATCCCAATGTAAATTTGAATATCCTGCCGAAGAGCCAGGGCCGTGAATATTTCAGCAGTACGTTACGGAGTCGACGAACGTGATTCTGTATGAATTGTTTCTCGCTCCTGCATGTCACCTACTGCACAACTAGATAGATAACTTTGCCTCCGGCGATCTAGACCGGCAAGAATTGTTAATGTGTGCAAAGCGGCATCCAATGGACTAACAATATCGCGCATTCCTGCACGTTCACCGCGTCTCCCAAAATGTAAAAAAGGTTGCTGGAAGATATCACGTAAACATGCTCCTTTCTGCGCCGTGCAAGGTGGAAAAGTTGAGCCCTTTGTTGTCAAAGAAAGAAGCACGTCTGGAGTGCTCTAAGACGCGCGTAAAATGTTTCAACGATTTTGCACGTGACGTAGTTTACGAGATTCCACGTAGTTGCGGCCTTTCTTACATTGGCCAGACAGGGCGAATGTTTGAACGATAGAGCCTCGAGCACAATCTTGGAGTGCGCAGCAATATAGGTGGTCACAGGGATGAACAATGTAAAAGATACGAGTGTGCGCCAGTGCTGGAAAAAACTAAGCTCCGGAAGCGAGCCACAGATAAACTACAGAGAGAGAGAGATTATAGAGGCCTACTAAAACTCTAAAGTAAAGCAAAAATGCATCATTGCGCCGCCACTGTCGCTGCTCGATAAAGAGATAAAATTTGTAGATATTTTTATTAAGCCTTTATAACGTTGTAGTTTTGCAGATATTGATGACCGTTAAGTTTCCTTCGGTTTTTGTTACAGTTATGGTATAAATATTGTTTGGACATTCAAAATAAGCAGTTTAATGTCAGCGCTACACTATGCCTCTTCGTGTTCCTCGACCTTCGTCTTGCTTTCTTCGCCCTGGTAAATGTTTGCGTCAAGATCGTGAACTGACTCTCACCAGATTCCGTCGTTCTCGTCGTGTGGGGATGGTTTGTAGTGTGTAGGGAGGTGTTCCTGACATTTGAGGCGCAGATTGGTACAGCGTTCCTCTGAAAGCAACAGTATGAATATTTTTTTCTCTTCCACAACGATCAATGTTTTGATAACCGACTCACGGGGGATGCAAATTATCGCTTTCGAGGAGCTTCCCGAACCTGGCGCATTTCTGCACACCCTATCTGCGCAGCCTATTTGATTCGAGCATAAACTTGCCATTTTGTTGATTCTAAGCTCTCCCATGAAAGTGTTCTCTCTGAAAAAGCGATGCTTGGGAATTCTGAATACATAACTCACGAGAAGCATCGTTGTGGCAAGCAATTACGTTTTCGGTTGTATGTGCCGAACTAACGGTCTGATCACGAGGTACGTCCAAGTGGGGCCTCCAGGATAATTTTTACTGTATGGACTTTCTTAAAGTGCACTTAACGCGCCGTACACGAACCTGCCGGGAGCTTCGTTATCGTTGCGGTGCTAGGCCCAAGATCCCGGGTGAAATCCATGCCGCGGCGGCATTTTAACGAGGGTGAAGTGGAGATATGCCCATGTACCATGCACCCAGTGCACGGGAAAGAATCCTAGCGGGCCAAAATTATGAAAGCGGAGTTCTATATGGACCATCCTCTCATACATTTTAATTTGCCTCCAAACTATGGCGCCCTCTATGAGAAGGCAAACAGAACCAGTAAGGCATGAAGTGACACCTGGCGTAGCAAGGGGAAATAAACCACCCAGATGGATGGATGGATGGATGTATGTATGGATGCATGGATGGATGGATGGACGAATGAATGAATGGCTGGATGGATGGATAAATGGATGGATGTTATGAGCGTCCCCTTTGGAGCGGGGCGCTGGGTTCAAATTCAAATTCAAGTTTATTTACCAGACAATATGCTGGAAGGTCCGCTGGGCTAAAAGCCGTAAAAACGGCTTGACGGGGGCCCAGGTAACCGTTACATGGCAGCAGCTATACAAGGTGCAGAGGAAAAGGACTAAGATACGCCGTTACAAAGGCAAAAATGAAAAAGATGCATATTGCAATGCATAATATAACATTCATAAATCGCACAAATACACTTGAAATACGATGCACATGAAAATGCATATGCAAATTTCGACACATAGTACCGCATATTTACCACTCACACAAACACGCAAAAAATAGTGAAAAAAATTAATTTTTTTAAATAACCGATTTGCAAGCAGCATATATATTATATATAGTAGATATCTATAGATACTGCACCTTTTACTAGCAAACAATAATGAAAAAAGAAATAACGTAACTGTTTTTTACTGCAAGTGGTTGTGTTTTCACATGTGTTTAGTGTTGTTGGGGCGTTGTATGCCATAGTTTGATACTTATAAGTTTTACGAAATCGAGGTATAGACCATATGTGGGTGTTTCTTGTAAGTACTGTAATACCTAGACGCCCTAGACATGATAAGGCTGTAAAAAAGTAAGAGAGTTCTTTGTTTGAAAAGTAGAGTGTGTTCAACAAGCGGTATGAGTAAATGTTGTCCACCCGAGCTATACTGAACCTTTCAAATTATTTGCATGTGGTTCCTAGACGTGCAATGTTTCCAACGTGGCGAATTATGGTTCTTTGTACAACAACCATTCTATTTATGTTTCTTTTTGTTGTTGTTCCCCAAATCAACGTACAATAATTTAAATGTGAGTTAAATAATGCGTGATATATTTGAAGTTTGGCCTTGAGTGGCATCAGACTACGGCAGCGAGACATGACTCCTGTTACATGTGAGATTTTCCTACATAGGTAGTTAACGTGAGCATCCCAACTTAAGTTTGATAAAAAGTGAACCCCATGTATTTTATGCCTATCAACAATATCTATTTTCTGTAAATCAGGAATTAACGGCTGCTGAGTAGCCACTATGATATGTTTAGCATGAAATATCACAGCTTTAGTTTTATTTGGATTAATCTTTAGTCTATTGATTTTTGACCCCAAGGAAATCTCCAAGAGTACGTCGTTAGCTCTGGATATTAAATGAGACAAGTTAATGTCATAGATAAGTATCGTTCAATCATCTGCGTATAATACGTATTTAACTGTTGTGTCCATGTTCACGATATCGTTGATATAAACATTGAACATCAGGGGACCCAGAATACTCCCTTGCGGTACACCGCAAGTGATAGGTAAGAATGACGAGCTACATTTATTAATGTGTACACTCTGGAATCTATATTGAAGATAAGATTCTAGTAAAGATAAGCAACTACCACGAATGCCATTTGATTCTAGTTTGTGCAAAAGAATGCTGTGGTCGGGGGAATCAAAGGCCTTACTGAAATCTAAAAAAATACCGTGTGCCAATTAGTTTTTTTCAATGCGATGAACTACAGCTTCTGCCAGTGTCAGCACTGCAGTTTCAGTAGACCTGCCGCTTCAAAAGCCATACTGCGCGTCTGTTAGAACAATAAATTTATTGAAGAACCACGTAATTTGAAAAAAGGTAATTTTTTCTAGGCACTTAGAGAAGACAGGAAGGACAGAAATAGGTCTGTAATTACTTTGTATGTTATGATCTCCTCCCTTAAAAAGGACTGATACTCTGGCTTTTTTCATAGCTTCTGGAAAAACTCCAGATTCCATTATTAAGTTAAAGATATGTGCAAGAACTTCTGCGATGAAATGTATAACGTGTTTTATAAGAAAGATCTGCAAATTATCGGCATCGAGTTATTTAGCAATATTTAAGCACACAAATGTGTGACACACTTCATTCTTATCTGTTGGATCAAGAAAGATGCTTTGCTTCATATTACCGCATCCTGTAGCCAATTCCATATGTTTATTACAAGGAGTTACTGCGTTTAAGAAGTGGTTGTTGAAGTGATTTGCGAGGGATGTGCCAGTTAAATCGCGACCGCCAAGTGTTAAGGATTCTGGCAGAGCATGTTTATTGTCACGCCCAAGTGTATTATTGATGAGCTTCCAAGTGGCGTTAAATCTTTGTCGACCAGCATTTTCAAAAATACGACGATAATAGGCTTCTTTAGCACGTCTGAGTTCTGCATTTAGTCCATTCCCATGTTTCTTAAATTCTTTCAACACTTCTATAGAGCGTGTGCGCAAGAATGAATGATAACATATACTTTCACTTTTTATCATTTTCAGGTGCTCTCGGGTGACCCAAGGTTTCTAGACTTTATCACAGGTTTGAAAGTTTTGAAAGGAAAATGTTTCGCGTAGATACGAATAAAAATTTTAATGAAGTCATCGTAAGCGTCATTTGCGGTTTTGTTCTCCTTTACAGTGGACCAGCTTTGATTCATTATGTCGTTCTTGAATAATTCAATACTCTCAGCTGCAATTTGTTGAATAATCAGCTGCTCCTGTCGTAAATTTTTATTTAGTGGCTCGATATCGTAATTTAGAAAGACAGGACACTGGTCACTGATATCAGATATAATAGTACCTGCGCTGTAGACAATAGTGTCAATATTTGTCCCGATAAGATCTAAAGTCGATGCTGTGGATCATGTAATACGAGGTTGCGTCGTAATTAAGTTAGTAAATTCAGTTAAATATAACAGGGTGTTTAGTTCGCGGGTGACATTGGTTTCTTCCATCATATAAATATTGAAATCTCCGGCAGAAACCAGGTGTAAGCGGTTATTGCAAACATATCCAAAAGAAGTTTCAAAGAACTGCAAGAAATTGGCAATACTTCCACCTGGGGGTCGATACAGTACAGAAAACAGCTCAAGCTTACAACGAATTGTTAGTATTTCATAATCATCAGTTACTACAGTTAATTGAGGGACAATATGGCAATTCTTTTTTGTTGTAATGAGCAGGGCCACACCCCCACCTCGCTTGTTTGGACGATTTAGGGAAAATAAATTGTAACCATCCAAAATGAGTGCCTGATCATCATCATTTGTTCCCCAAGTTTCCGTCAACATGATAGCGCTAAAAGGTAACTGAAATTGCTCCAGAAGAATTGCGACATCATCCTTCTTGTGGTTAAGTGATCTTGTATTAATATGTAGAACCGAGTCACTTGTTTGGTGATGTGAGCTAACGCATTGGGGAAGGGCAAGCTCCAGATAATCCATATCAAGAAGAAAAAAAGTTACTATACATACAGGCAAGCACATTACTCTATAGCCCAACAACCGCCCTGCCTTACAAAAATCTTATCGATGTCGCGCTCCCTTGGTATGTGCACAACAGGTGTTGCGTCGGACTGTCGAGCACATGACTTTCCGTTAAAGGACCACACTGATTTCCATTTCATTTCATATTTCTTTTTCACCGCAAGTGACAGCAGCCTTTTCAGCGTCGGGCAAAGATACTCATTGACGTACACAGGTGGCGAAAAAGGTGTTCAGCTGCTTATGCCCAAGTCTGCATTAGTGAGGCGTGCCTTTTTTGCTTCTCTCAGTACATTATCGCGCTGTACACGAGACTTGAACTGAACAACAATGTGGCTTTTGTTCTCTATTCTACTTAGTACGCGGTGACATGCTTCCATGTCACCTCTAGCAATCGGCTCACCGATGGCTGCACCAAGTTTGCACAGTAGGTCATCGACAGATTCGTTTTCCTTCTTAATGACAACACCCTGTAGCTCCAAATTCACATTCCTAGAGTACTGCTCACTGCTAGTTACTCGATGCTCTAGATCATTCAAAGAGTTTTTTATGGTCGCGTTTTCTTGGCGCAGAGTTGCATTTAGAGTTTCGAGTTGAACGTTTTTTGCGACAGCTTCGTCCAGTTTTTTTTTTTTTTTAAGTCCGCGATGGTGTCATGAGCATAGTCGATACTTTTCGTCATGTTTCTTTGCTCTGTTTTCAATTCTCGTATATCATTTCTGAAATCTCTTTCTACAGTCTCGCGGAACATATTAAGCTACTGCTGTATTTTTTCTTTCAATTTCAGGCATTCAATCTTTACTTTCTCTTTGATTTTTGCCATAACAAATCAGGTATAGACTTTATAAACCGAGGTATGCAAATGAGAGATAGATGCGGCTACACACAGAATAGCACTGACAGCTTGGCAGCAGCGGCGGAACACTTAACAGAAAAATTCGCTAGAAGAAATGCAATTCGCCTAAACACTGACCTGTACAGAAGCAGATAAACTGACACGACGTTCGCAGTTCCGTCGCCACTGCCAAGTGAAGCAGCCGCTGACGGGAATGCTCCCCTTGTAGACTGTAGCTTGTCACGTGGTATGAGGCAGTAGTAGCACGCTGGCGCGGCTTGTTCCACGCCAGCCTTGCGTCCAAGCTTGTGCCGCTTGGGTGTCACCGGTGAACGAATGCACGTGAGCATGTACAGAAGCAGATACATTAACACAACGTTCACAGTTCCGTCGCCACTGCCAAGTGCGCCACCAAGCTCCTGCTAATACACTGACTAATGTCCTACCTATGTTAAAGAAGAAAAGGAAGAAGACACCCACGATGAATTCCCATAACCAAAGTTTCTGAACCCCTATTGTGAACTTTGCTTTTGTACGCCTCTATCGTTTTTTGTCGTTTCCCTACTTTTCTTCCACCAATCTTCCAATCGCCTCTTGCTAATCTCCATCGCTGACATGTTTACATTCCCCCTGCTCTCGCTGAACCCAGGGGCGTCAAGGAGGCCAGTGGTGCCTAAATGGACTGCTGGGCAAATACGTTCGCATTCTAATAAACATGATTGTTTCCCTAGCTTTACCGCAGCAAGCGCATGCTTGTTCTTCCTTCCTATATCTCGCTTTATAGGTGCATGTTCTAAGGCATCCTGATCACGCTTCGAAAAGTAATGAGCTTCCCTTTGAGTTATCATGAATTGTTTCTTTCCTGATTTACTTTTTTCATCTTAAGTAGTTACTCATGGCAGGTTTCTTTTTCATTAGCACCACCCATGATATTATCTCAGCCTCTCTGACTTTCGGCTTGACGTTCTTTGTTGCTTTACTGCGTACAGGTACCTCAACACCATCCCAGCCCATTTACTTTCTTCCATATTCCACAGTTGTGCTTCATAAGCAATTTTACTGTGAGCTTCCCTCGCTTCAAAACTAGTCCAGTCATAACCTGCATAGCTTCATTTGTAGTCTTTTGGTGAGCGCCCAATGCGTGGCGTCCCACTGACCTTTGGTTGCCAACGAATCCTGATTGTACCCGTGATTTCAAACAGACTACCGCATTTCCAAAAATAAGTCCTGGAACCATTACACTTTCCACATGTCCCTCAGCACCTCTTACCTATTGTATCCATTTTTCATCGTGGCTGCATTTCTCTTCCCCTTTACTGTTAGTGTTTCATACATACATACATACATACATACATACATACATACATACATACATACATACATACATACATACATACATACATACATACATACATACATACATACATACATACATACATACATACATACATACATACATACATACATACATACATACATACATACATACATACATACATACATACATACATACATACATACATACATACATACATACATACATACATACATACATACATACATACATACATACATACATACATACATACATACATACATACATACATACATACATACATACATACATACATACATACATACATACATACATACATACATACATACATACATACATACATACATACATACATACATACATACATACATACATACATACATACATACATACATACATACATACATACATACATACATACATACATACATACATACATACATACATACATACATACATACATACATACATACATACATACATACACCCGCCGTGGTTGCTCAGTGGCTATGGTGTTGGGCTGCTGAGCACGAGGTCGCGGGATCGAATCCCGGCCACGGCGGCCGCATTTCGATGGGGGCGAAATGCGAAAACACCCGTGTGCTTAGATTTAGGTGCACGTTAAAGAACCCCAGGTGGTCAAAATTTCCGGAGTCCTCCACTACGGCGTGCCTCATAATCTGAAAGTGGTTTTGGCACGTAAAACCCCAAATATTAATTATTACATACATAGATACATACATACATACATACATATCATTTCATTTATTTTTTCCCTTAAAGGGCCGAAGGCATTACATAAGGGGGGAGCGAAAGCAAGGTCAAAGAGAAATAATAAATTGACAAAAGAGAACAATGACAAAAAAGAGTATGTAACAGTTAAATGTTCTTGTCACGCGTATACAATGCAAAGTAAAATTCACGGGATTGAAACACGAGAAAAAAAAGATATATATATATGAAACACTCAATTAATACACGAGAAAAATACAGTGAAAAAGGCATCACGCGGTAAACAAGTAAAAATAAAAATAATCAGCTGCTCAGAGTGCCGAATTGAATATGAAAGGAATCTTTTGCCCTCATAAAAAATGGTCGTTTAGTTTATCCCGAAATGATTTGCGGTTAGTGCATGTTGCGATGGTATTTGGCAGGCCATTCCGTAGTGCTATCGCGTCCGGAAAATTGATGACTTAAGAGCTAAGGTGCGACCGTTGATGCGTGCGATGCTATGGTCATGGCTTAGGCGGCTAGAAGTCCTGTGCGGAGGTTGCAACTTTTCGTGTCTCGTGCGTTGGTGATAGTAGAAATGATGAAGATGACAGAGGCGAGATATAATGCGGCGTGTATGTATGTATGTATGTATGTATGTATGTATGTATGTATGTATGTATGTATGTATGTATGTATGTATGTATGTATGTATGTATGTATGTATGTATGTATGTATGTATGTATGTATGTGCGATTCCGCCGAGACTTGGTGGACAAAACGTTTGGTTTTATTTGTCGCGTGTGTGAGCGATTGTGGTTTGAAAACGACATATCGGTTATTTCGAACATTCGGGACGTGGCAGAACGTGACAGCACGGTTGAGGCGCTGCCCCCCCCCCCCAGTGACCTTTGTGTATTTATTTTACGATTCAGCTGGAGGCCCACATTCACAGATTGAAATGGCTGCGAATTTTTCCGCGTCCGCCACTAGGACGTGCCTATTACACTGTAAACGGAAATAGCTCCAGGTGGGTGTAGAATGCCTATCCTCTAGCGGCCCCCCGGTTGGGAGTTCATTATATTCGGTGTGATCGGAGTAGAATTTTTTCTCCGTACGAGCGAATTTTCGCGTGGAAACATGGGAGCTCCTTTTCCTGTCTTCTTTAATTTTTTTTTACTTTGCACTGGACGGAGATTTTTCTCGTTGCAACGGGACTACAAAAATAGGTATTTATTTTTATTATTTATTGCACTGCAATACCGATATCGGGATAATCGCAGGGTAGCAAAACAAACTAAGCAGTTTTACAAAACAGACAAAATGTTATCAAAAAGAAGCAAGGCTGCAAGTTGAAGCTCTGCAGCGTCAACCGCTGCGCGTTAGTCTGCATGAAGATTTTTGTATGCAAAGGCTCGTGGTTAAATTTCGAAGTATACACAAAATACCGCGTCAAATTCAGCGAAAAATGTCAATGAAAGCACTTAAAGAATGATATAAACAAACATTTGAGAAACGTCCGGTGCAGAACTTTGAAGGACATCCAACGTACACGTGACAAAGAAACAATGCTGCCAGTAAATATAGCCACGATGCTGTGCGCTTAGAAACCGCCAGTGAGCAGCTGTTCTGTCTTCAGAATTACTCACATGCTCGCTCGTACGAGACCTGCCTTTCTGAAATTAAAAGAAGACCTTAATGAACACAAAACCGTTCATGCAGAATAGCAAGAAGAAAGTTAGTGGGGTACTTTTACAAAATTAGCATGCCATTCGGTGAGTGCTGGATCGACTTCGCACACTGCCAGCGTTCGCGACCAAAACTTAGTGGGTTAGTTACAGTAAACAAGAAAAATGTAAATGCGTCTGCTTCATGACACAATTAACTTTCTGCGAAATAGTGGTAGCGTAGCAAGAGTTTATTACGTCTGATTGGATCAAAGGAACGATACCACGGCAATGGAAACATGCTGAGATAATCATGATTCCAAAACCAGGGAATAAATTTACTTTAGACTACCTTAGGCCCATGTCTCTTACATCATGTCTAGGAAAGGTGTTCGAAAGATTAGTAAACACTAGACTCCAACGTCATCTTGAAGTAAACAACTTATTGCCTGACACCATGTTTGGTGTCAGGCAATATCTTTCAACATATGTTGACCACATCTTTCAACACAGGACGTACTCCTACGTTTAAAAGAGGAAGTATTAACGAACGTCCCCAAGGCAGGAGAACACATTGTCATGGCTGTCGACATAAAAGGGGCCTTCGACAACGTAAGTCACAAAGGGATACTGGATATATTTGCAGAGACCAGCTACAGTCAAAGGACGTGCCAGTACATCCGAAGCTTCCTCAACCAGAGAACAGCAGTTATCAAAGTAGGAAACGATGAATCTGAAGTCATCCATCCTGCCAACAAAGGAACACCACAGGTTGCGGTGATTTCGCCTACACTCTTCAACATAGCCATGATTGGACTAGCGAAAAAACTCCAAGAAATCCCCGACGTCCCTCATTCCCTATTCGCGGATGAGATAACGATAAGGATAACCAAGGGCAACTTGGGAGAGAAGGAGGAGAAGCTTCAACGGGCAGCCAATATAATAGAAAACTATATCCAACAAAAAGGACTCCAGTGCTCGGCGGAGAAGTCAGAACTCATTCGCCTCACAAAAACAAAAAAAAAACAGAGAACTGACCCGAGAGAGAGAGAGAGAGAGAGAGACAACTTCATGTAGTCGCCTGCAGAACGACACCATGACTAAATGGTGCCGTGACGCGGGCCCTGACGTCTTCTCAGCGGGTGGTCTCTACTCAACTCCAGCGCGTGTTACTCCCGCGGTTGGTCGCCCTGTGGGGCAACGTTCCGTCGGTTTCGCTCGGCCTTTGTCTTTCAAGAGCCGCCGAGACCTGCTGGACGGCCCAGGTTTGGCTTTCGTGGTCGTAGCATTCCGCCGCAGCCGCGAGTCGCGGAGGAATCGTTGTACTTGTCGAAGCCTCATTGGGGAACTTGGTGCAATCCCATAGGATGTGCGTCAGGGTGGCCCTCTCCCGCTGGCACATGCGGCACACATCACTCACATATAATTTAGGGTATAGATGAGTCATTAATACTGGGGTGGGTAAAGAACCAGTTTGCAATTGTCTGAACAGCACCGCCTCCGCTCAAACTCAAACTCAAGATCAGGCTGGAAGGGAAAATCATTCCTGAGAGGTCAATAGTACGAGTGTTGGGGATGTGGCTGCAATCTAATGTCAGATTTTTACACAATTTAAACACGATCAGAAAAACAGCGCAACAGATGAACCAGATGATAACCCGTGTGGCTCATAATCGGACAGGAATGGGGGAACAAGACACCCTCAGACTGGTGAAAAGCCTGTTCATTAGCAGACTAATGTATTCCCTACCTTACCATACCATGAACAGGGAGGCCCATGTCTATGGCATATAAGACAGCCCTGAGTTTGCCACGCAACACTTCAAATGAGACGCTTCTAGCACTCGGCCTCCACAATACATTTCATGAGCTGGCTGAGGCCCAACTCATAGCGCAGAGGAGTCGATTGGCGCAAACGACAGTCGGCCAAGCTAATAATAATACGAAAACTAGGTGGGAGGCATTGCTATCCATCTCCGGCCTCGGGGATCAGCCCAGGCTGGTCCGGAGGGCATAAAGGATGGTGAGAGCCAGCAGTGCCTTGGAATAGGGGCCCGACCACACGGCATTACCCCATTTTAGGGGCAACGAAATCCTTTCTACCAATAAAGTTTTGTTCTTCTTCTTCTGAGCATGACCCGTAGCAGCCGACGTAAGCCGAAAAGTGCGTAGTCATACATTTCTTAGACAGCAGTATTCGCTCAGCATCCAAGCAATGTCTCTCGGCTCTGAAAAGCAGCGACATCGCTGATCAGTCGAAGGAACCCTTACACACGAAGCCGAGGGCTCGCCACCAGGTGGCGGAGCTGAACGGACGTGCGCCTTTTCGTCTCCGACAGTCACTGCCTTCCTTCTCTTACTTTGGGCCTTAGGGCCCAAAAGGGGCGTCGACCATAGCCATGGATGACCAAGAGGCTGCTTTCAACGTTCCATTACCCGAGGATATGGAGTTACAGTAGTTTGAAGATGACCTCACACCAGATAATGCGCTAACCCTAACGAGCACCTCGACAGACGCCATGGTAGACACCACCGCTTCAAGGAAGACGCCGCTGCGTCCAGACGGGAACCCGTTGGATCCACTTGCTGATCCTAAACCACAAAGTGGAAGCAAAGGCACGTGCGATGATTTACTCGTCTCAAATCTTAAGTGCACCCACCTCCAAGCATGGGCAGAAACGCGCACGCGGAACACTGTCCGTGATAGCTGCAGCTGCAGGAGCTCAACCCAAAGCTGCGTTTCGTCATGGCATCTCTCGCTACAGCGGCAACGTGACGCCAGACTTTACCGCGTATGACTCGGACTCGACGGCTGCTCACGAAGATTGCAGGGAACAAGGAACATGGAAGACCGTCACATATAAACGCCGCGATCCAGGGAAGAAACAAGCGAACGCGCGCGTTCAATGCCATTCAAACGATCACATTGTGATCCTAAAACCTCAAGAGCCATGCAGATTCTGTAATCACATACACAGCGCTCCCTCAAGGCAGGAAAGGGAAGCTGACCCGATCGTTTAGATCAGATACTTGGACAGGAGTAATCAAAAAGCGGTTCACACCGATGATCGCGACGCGCGAGATGCCTTTCTGACTTTATTAGTTTTGAATAAATGGCAAGCCAACTGCATTTCAAGCATACGAGGCCATACAAAAGGATCAAATCCGGGGCATTATCCGCAATGCAGGAGGAATGACTGCCGAGAAGCTTATGATGAACCTGCACTGCCGAGAATGCAACATTATCAGCGCTCGCCTCATTGGCGAGAAAGGCCCAGCTGTAGTCAAGTTTAAAGGGACTCACCTTCAAAACAAAATCAAGCTCAAGTATTTCACAATACGGGTGTACCCGTTCAAGGCGCAGGTCTACGCTTGTGAAACGTGCCGCAAATTAGGACACGGAAAACAGCATTGTCCGCATTTAACAGCCCTCGTTGTGTCACAAATGGCAGACAGCAGCATGGCAGTGACGAGGTCTGTCCCAACCAGGGTCTTAAATGCCGCAGTTGAGGCGGTAAACACCTTGGAACGGTGCGAGACTGCCCCCAGCAGATAAATATTGCTACGGAACAATATGTGCGATCATGAAAATGCGAGCAGTGTGAAGACGACGACGACGATTAGAAGCTAGCGCGGGCTGTTGCCTTTTCGCCAAGCGCAGCGTATTTTCTTGTAAATATACTTGTACATAGCTTTTCGTCTACGTCTTCCTACAGAACATATCTGGTGGAGGTGGACGTTACCTGTACCTCGTCACGGACCTTCGCAGTGGACGGTACGTCAAGCCTTCCTTCATGGCTCGCGGCGATGACAACCCGACCCCGCCGGCTCCGACACCTGCTGCCACGTCGACGACCTACATCACTCTCCCCGCTCCCCGTGATCCTGGCGTATTCTCGGGCAAAGATGGGGAAGACGTCGATGACTGGATCAGCGTGTATGAACGCGTCAGCCGCAATAACCGGAGGGACCCTACTATTATGCTCGCCAACGTAGTCTTCTACCTCGGCGGCACACCTCGAGTTTGGTATCGCACGCACGAAGATGAGCTCACCAGTTGGGATTCACTTAAGACACAGCTTCGAGACTTGTTCGGCAACCCCCACGGTCACCAACTTGCCGCGCAGAAGGCGCTTTCCGGCCGTGTGCAGACGTCAACAGAGCCCTATGTCACGTACATTCAGGACGTCTTGACTCTGTGTCGCAAAGTTGACACCCACATGACTGAGTCAGACAAGGTTGCCCACATTCTTAAAGGCATTGCCGATGACGCATTCAACTTGCTCGTTTGCAACAACGTAGCGACGGTGGATGCTGTTATAAAAGAGTGCCGCCGCCTGGAACTGGCTAAAAGCCGACGTATTGACCAGCAGTTTGCCCGTGTGCCCAACACCCCAGCGACACCTTCCTATGCCGACACTCCTCGTCCCGCCAACACTGCCGATTTTACCAGAATCGTCCAGCGTGAGACCGAGGCCGCCTATCCGGCTGCCTTCGACTCCAGTCCCACCAACACATCTGCGGTCACGGTCTCACTGATCCAGGCAGTTGTCCGCCAAGAGTTCGAAAACATGGGTCTTCACAGCATCTGCTCGGCCCATCGTCCTGATACCCGCCCGGCTTCTTCGATTCCGCCCCTTCCCGCATCTTCTTACCCACCACGTTTCCGCAACCCATCTGAATGGCGCAGTGCTGAGGACAAGCCCATTCGTTTCCACTGCCATCGAATCGGGCACATTTCTCGGCACAGTCGCAGTCGCTGGAGTTCCCCGACCCGGTCTACTTATACAGCCTACTCTCGCCCCCCAGGTGGCCCTTCTCGTCCCTATGCCGCACGCTCCGCACACACGGGATCACAGTACCTTATACAGTTTTATCTATTACGGCGAATTGCGTCTGCCTGCCAATGGTCAAATTTGGCTTGACGACACAAGTGCTGCCACGCGGGTTGTCTCTGGCCCAGCTTTTCTCATTCGAGGATCACTCAGTAGCATCCATTGCAGTAGAGGACACCTTCATCCGATACTCCTCTACCATCGCAGTAGGCAAATTGTAGCATCGCTGACTTACAGAAAATGATTGTTCCCGACTTGCCGTCCGAGCACGCTCGTGAACTCTACCGCGTTCTGTTTTCCTACCACGATATTTTTGACTTTAACGATCGTCTTTTGGCCCAAACTACAGCTGTCGAACATCGCAAGCCCCTCCTATTCATCGCCGCCCGTATCGAGTGTCACCAGCTGAGCGTCAAGTTATTCACGCAGAAGTTCGCAAAATGCTTGCCAAGAACATTATTGAACCATCATATAGTCCATGGGCGTCACCTGTTGTACTGGTCAAAAAGAAGGATGGCTCATGGCGCTTTTGCGTGGACTATGGACACCTTAACAGGGTTACCAAAAAGGACGTGTATCCCCTACCTCGGATTGATGACGCCCTTGACTGCCGCGACGGTGCTCGCTATTTCTCCTCTATTGACCTTCCCTGCGGCTACTGGTAGATTGCCGTGGACGATCTCGACCGCGAGAAGACTGCTTTTGTAACACCCGACGGTCTTTATCAATTCAAGGTGATGCCGTTCGGCCTATGTAACGCCCCTGCCACTTTTGTACGCATGATGGACTCCCTTCACGGTTTCAAATGGTCCACGTGCCTGTGCTACTTGGACGACGTTATCGTATTCTCCCCAACGTTCGATACGCGCCTCGAGTGCCTCTCAGCAGTCCTGGACGTTTTTCGTAGAGCCGGTCTGCAACTCAACGCATCGAAGTGTCAATTCGGCCGTCGCGAGATTACCGTCCTTGGACATATCGTTGACGCGAACGGAGTGCAACCGGACCCAGGAAAGATCCATGCTGTTGCGCACTTCCCTGTTCCGAAATGTGTCAAGGATGTGCGCAGCTTCATCGGCCTTTGTTCGTACTTCAGCCGTTTCGTGAGAAATTTCGCTGTCATAGCACGACCACACTAACGGAGGTTTTGAATAAAGACGCCCCTTTCCAGTGGGGCGATAACGAGGCCTCTGCATTCTCACATCTAATCGACATTCTCACAACGCCTCCCGTTCTGTCCCATTTCGATCCTTCTGCGCCTACCGAAGTGCGTACTGATGCCAGCGGTCACGGAATGGGCGCAGTACTGGCACAACGCCAGCGTGGCCACGACCGTGTTATCGCTTACGCCAGCAGGCTCCTCTTACCCGCGGAGCGCAACTATTCTATCACTGAGCGTGAGTATCTGGCCCTAGTTTGGGCGGTTGCGAAATTCCGCCCATACTTATATGGCCGACCCTTTTCCGTTGTCACAGACCATCACGCGCTTTGCTGGTTATGCTCACTGAAAGATCCTACAGGAAGACTTGGTCGCTGGGCCTTACGCCTCCAAGAATATTCGTATACTGTCACCTATAAATCTGGCCGACTACACAAGGACGCTGACTGCCTGTCTCGCTACCCGGTCGACGAGTCTGACGACGCCGACAGTAGTAGTGCCAACGGCATTTTCTCTGTGTCTGCCTTCGCTAACATCGCCGATGAGCAGTACCGAGACCTATCATTGCGAGCACTTATTGAGCGTCTGCGCTCTACACCTACGACGCATCCGTTCGCCGATATGTCCTCCAGGGCAGCATTCTGTATCGAAGGAACTTCCTCCCTGATGGCTCTGATCTTCTTCTTGTCGTGCCAAAACAGCTACAACAGACTGTGCTCTTTGAGATGCATGACGCCCCCACTGAAGGATATCTTGGGGTAACCCGCACGTACGACCGCGTCCGCCGCCGCTTCTATTGGCCTGGTCTCGCTCGCTCCGTTCGACGCTATGTTGCTGCCTGTGATCCCCGCCAGCGTCGGAAAACACCACAGGTGCTACCTACTGGTCATCTCCAGCCGATCACCGTCGCTGAGGAACCGTTCATTAGTGTTGGATTAGACCTGCTCGCTGCCTTTCCCACGTCATCCTCTGGGAACAAATGGGTACCCGTCGCGACCGATTACGCCACCCGATCCGCTACCATCGGGCTCTCCCTACCAGTTGCGCCACTGACGGCGCGGGCTTTCTCTTGTGTGACATTATCTTGCTTCATGGCGCACCGCTACAGCTGCTTACTGACCGTGGTCGAAACTTTCTCTCTAAAGTTATCGCTGACATTGTGCGTTCCTGCTCTATTCAACACAAACTGACTACTTCATACCATCCTCAAACCAATGGCCTCACAGAGCGGTTAAACCGTACTCTTACCGATATGCTGTCCAAGTACGTTTCCAAAGACCACCACGACTGGGACGTTGCCCTTCCTTATGTACCATTTGCGTACAATTCTTCCCGGCACGACACCGCCAGATTTTCTCCATTTTATCTACTGTACGGTCGCGAACCTACCTTGCCCCTAGACACGGCACTCCTGCTGCGATCTGAACAAGCGAGTATGCGCGCGACGCCATCGCCCTCGCCGACCATGCACGCCAGCTTGCCCGTGCTCGACTGACGGCCTCACAAACCACTCAGCAGTGTCGGTACAACGCCCGCCATCGTGACGTACAGTTTTCGCCTGGTGCGCTCGTGCTCCTGTGGTCACCCTCTCGTCACGTCGGACTTTCAGAGAAGCTCCTTTCGCGATACACAGGGCCCTGCCGCGTGCTGCGCCAGGTGACGCCTGTGACTTACAAAATAACTCCGGTGGGTTCAACCTCGTCCTCTCGTCTGGCATCTAGTGATGTTGTGCATGTCAGTAGGCTCAAGGCCTACTACACTACTTCCGAGTCCGATCTTTAGTCGCTCCGGGACGGCGCTTTTGCAGCCGCGGGTAGTGCTACGGAACAATATGTGCGATCACGAAAAGGCGAGCAGTGTGAAGACGACGATGACGATTAGAAGCTAGCGCGGGCTGTTGCCTTTCGGCCAAGCGCAGCGTATTTTCTTGTAAATATACTTGTACATAGCTTTTCGTCTGCGTCTTCCTACGTAACAATATCAAGAACTAGCTGCGCGTGAAGTCAAAACGCCCTCAGAATCAAAGCCAGAACTCCATGGGGTCACAACCGCATGTTCATGAGCGCGCTCAAAAGACAGTGACCATGAGACAAAACTTTTATTCTGGGCCTCCCCACGATCCATCTACATCAACTCCTGCGATTTCACCGAAAAATAGGCCGCTTTTTGACTACGGCAAACATACGTCTGCAAATGTTGTCAAGATGACTAACAGTAAAACGTTAGAACACGCGAAAGCGATTCACGCCAAAATGACAGGTCAGTCTGCCCCCCCCCCTCCCTCTCAGCAAAAGAAGGTGCACGTGTTCACGGACAAGTCCACGAAACGACCTCTCGAGCCCTCCCTCCCTGTCGGGGCCAAAAGCAGAGCCAGACTAAGCTGCTAGAGAAGCTGCCGAAACCACAAATTCAACCTGATTGCGAAGCCATCTTCTCTGCACGCCTGGCACAAATGGAATACAACATCATGTCCAGGGTACAAACGATGATAGAACGAGCTATCGAAGCATGCGTTCGCACCATCCTGGAGCGCCTAATGCTCAATGGAGCGCTCTCCTTCGGAGGTCTTACCACGGCCGCATCAGTTTATACGCTCCTTTGCCGTCTCTGAAGATAGCTCCGACACAGATAGCCCATGCACAACGTGGCTCAGCTAATCAGTCAAGTCACGGTCACGGTCGGGATGTGGGAAGGCGCCAACTCGACCGTGATTCAATGGAAACTCTATTGGAAACCCTCAAGAAGAAAAAAGCGGACATGATATTACGCGGGGACCTGTCGCATAACAGTCTCAGACCCGCCGTCCTGGCATTGCAGAGCGTGAACTACTTCATGCGACGCTTGCCATGATACGAGGACTATGGCTGCCCAGAAGACACCGACACACCTGCGGGCACAGCTGTGTATCTGGATCAAAGACTCACCCACACTAAGCTCGACACTGAGCCTTGATATTCGAATATCGCTAACGTTACTGGATGCCGGATTCAACTAACGTCCGAAAGAATAATAATCATTTTTGTATGCATACGTCCCGAAAGCGTATGAAAGAAGACCAAGTGCACCTCGGTAGACTTCTGCTACACACAACATTTTCGGACGATCTATCCCAAGGGTACAATTCTAATCTGTGGATACTTCACTGCTCAGCATATAGCCTGGAACAATAATAAGAGGAGCCCACGTGGTCGTCGCATCATGAAGGAGCTTTACCAATATGGACCAGGGCTCCTTAATCTGCCGCAATACCATACGAGGCTCGAACAGGACACAAGGCAAGCAGACATGACGCCAGCCCTAACATGGTCCTCGTGACCCAGAACCTGCAACAAAAACTTCTACAGGACCCTCTTGCCAGTGACCATCTTCCATTTGCCATCAAAGTGAGAACAAATGGTTCGTCGTGCTGTCCGTCATCTTACAAAGGAGATTGTAGGATTACGCACTGGGAAAAATATCGGATGCTGCTAGAAGAAAACGGCCGAATTAATGATCTTGGCTCCTTAATGCAAGCTATGACGCGTGCGAATCACACAGCAACTAAGACGCTGCGGGTTTCTCCGGACCAACCAGATGCGAATAGGCACCTCCTGCATCTGCGGAAGCCCAGGCTCAGACTTCTGTCTTCTTATGGAGCGAAGGGCGGCCCCTGGACACTATGAACTATACTATGCTATTTACAAGACAAAGTCGAGAAGTATACGGGTGAGCTAGCTTCCTAGCATCGGATGCAGTTTCGCGACCAAATTAATGGATCGATTAATTCAAGCAGGACGTGGGCTATATCGAGATCTCTTGAGCACCTTAAAACTACAGACGCAGCAGCCCGTGTTGCCTTGACAGAAGGCATCACCAATGCCGAACTCGTAGATACCTTTTTTGCCAGTCAAATAGTACCCTAAAGAGAACCTATGCGAGGGACGATGCCCAAGACGGATACGACAATCTAAACCAGCCCGTCACGGCCAGCGAGCTCGAAGACTCCATACACAGAATGAACTCCCATGGCGCGCCAGGGGTTCATGGAATCATGGCAGCGCACATCCAAAACCTTACCGAAGGATGCAGAATTCCTCTTCTGGCAGAGTTTAGCCGTACATATAAAGAAGGAACTCTCCCACAAGAATGGCGCCACTTGATTGTCAAGCCTATTCCGAAACTGAACAAGCCACCGAACTGCCTGTAAAACTTAAGACCAGCTGCGCTCATGTCATGTCTGTGCAAACTTTTGGAGAGCATGGTGAACGCAAGGTTAATATGGTTGTTGGAGGTAACATGTCGTCTGCCTCACACTCAGTACGGATTCCGGCCTGGTATTTCTACTCAACATATTATGCTCCGCCTAAAAGAGGACGTGCTCGATGCCTCGTTCTCGTGTCCTCCATAGTTGTTGGGGTGGACATTAGGAAAGCTTTTGACAGCCTACCCCACACCTCATGCAGGCGATAAAAGAAATGGGCATCAAAGGCAACATGCACGAATGTATTGCTGCATTCCTGCCGTACAGAGCGTTCCAAGTTCAAGTAGGCAGCGAACTCAGCTCCTATCATCATAACGGGGTTGGAGTCCCACAGGGAGTCGTAATCACTCCAACATTATTTGTTTAGATTCAGCAGCAGTCGCAACAACGAGAACGAACGATAATTCCTGCTACTTCTACTGCCTTCAAATCCTACTAAGCCGCTTCCTCGTTTCTGTGCGGTTCCCGTCATCTGCGCCCTGTGCAGTTCATACATCGTCATCTATACAATTACCTGGCACGTGCTTCACCTTCCTGGACCACGTTGCGCTTGCGCTACCTTGACACGGAGAGGATATAAATGAATCCGCTGTGGCTCCAGCTCAGAGCATCATTCGAAACAACGAGAACGAACGCTAATTCCTGCTACTTATAGTGCCAGAGGTCGGCTTTGATTTTTCGTGGAACTTTCCTACGTCACGGTTCTTTCTACGACTGCTGCTCACCGGTTCTTGGTTTTTTTGCTGGTGCTACGTCTGCTCCGAGATGCCTACTAATGCTGAGCGATGCAGAAAGATTGAGTGACTCGTGTCCTTGCTTGAAGGCAAACTGGATTCTCTTGTTGAAGAGCTTGCTGCTAGGATTGTACAAAAGCTTGAAGACCAAGGCCCTGGCAATATTTCTGCACTTTCGAATAGTATACGTTTTATCAGTCAGCAGTATGAAGAAACGGGGGCGACGTTTGATGAACTGTCCGCTATAAACAAGGCTTTACAGCATGAAATGAAACCCTGACAAAAAGAATTGCATCAATGGAACAATACTGCAGGCTGAACAATATTGAAATGAAAGGCATCCATTCAGCGCAAGAACAGGATTGCTCTGCCATATTGAGTACTGTCGCTGATGCAATTGACTGTGAAATTGATGCGGTGGACATCGACACAGCTCGAGCAGTTACTAATTTCGGCCACCAGGTTTTCCACTCAAACAAGCAGCTCCCTCTTAGACCATGCAGTCCCTAATATTTCGCCTTCACCAGAGTCTGGTGTAATTGACATAGACATATCAGATCATTACACAGTATTCGTCACTTTCAAACCCAACTCTCCTAGGTCAGATCCCTGTTATTTTACGTCTTGCCCTTATAAGATAAACTTTGTTGATGCAATTGACAAAATTGATTGGACATTTATAGCTACCAAACTAAATCTAGAAGAAGCATCAACATTATCATCATCATCAGCATGGTTACGCCCACTGCAGGGCAAAGGCCTCTCCCATACTTCTCCAAAAACCCCGGTCATGTGCTAATTGTGGCCATGTCGTCCCTGCAAACTTCCTAAACTCATCCGCCCACCTAACTTTCTGCCGCCCCCTGCTACGCTTCCCTTCCCTTGGAATCCAGTCCGTAACCCTTAATGACCATCGGTTATCTTCCCTCCTAATTAAATGTTCTGCCCATGCCCCATTTCTTTGATTTCAACTGAGATGTCATTAACTCGCGTTTGCTCCCTCACGCAATCTGTTCTTTTATTATCCCTTAACGTTACACCCATCTTTCTTCTTTCCATAGCTCTTTGCGTCGTCCTCAATTTAAGTAGAACCCTTTCCGTAAGCCTCCAGGCTTCTGCCCCGTACGTGAGTACTGGTAAGACACAGCTATTATATACTTTTCTCTTGAGGCATTATAGCGACCTGCTGTTCATGATCTGAGAATGCCTGCCAAACGCACCCCAGCCCATTCTTATTATTCTTATTATTTCCGTCTCATGATCCCGATCCGCAGTCACTACCTATCCTAAGTAGATATATTCCCTTACCACTTCCAGTGCCTCGCTACCTATCGTAAACTTGTGTTCTCTTCCGAGGCTGTTAAATATTACTTTAGTTTTCTGCAGATTAATTTTTAGACCCGCCCTTCTGCTTTGCCTCTCCAGGTCAGTGAGCATGCATTTCAGTTGGTCCCCTGAGATACTAAGCAAGGCAATGTCATCGGCGAATCGCAATTTACTAAGGTATTCTCCATTAACTCTTATCCCCAATTCTTCGCAATCCAGGTCTCTGAATACCTCCTGTAAACACGCTGTGAATAGCATTGGAGAGTCTGTATCTCCCTAACTGACGCCTTTCTTTATGGGGATTTTGTTGCTTTCTTTAAAGAGGACTACGGCGGCTGTGGAGCCGCTATAGATATCTTTCAGTATTTTTACATACGGCACGTCTACACCCTGACTCCGCAATGCCTCCATGACTGCTGAGGTTTCGACTGAACCAAACGCTTTCTCGTAATCAATCTATATATAAAGGCTGGTTATATTCCGCACATTTTTCTATCACCTGACTGATAGTGTGAATATGGTCTATTGTTGAGTAGCCTTTACGGAATCCTGCCTGGTCCTTTGGTTGGCGGAAGTCTAAGGTGTTCCTGATTCTATATGCAATTACCTTAGTAAATGCTTTGTAGGCAATGGACAGTAAGCTGATCAGTCTATAATTTTTCAAGTCTTTGGCGTCCCCTTTCTTATGGATTAGGATAATGTTGGCGTTCTTACAAGATTCCGGTACGCTAGAAGTCATGAGGCCTTGCGTATATAGGGTGGTCAGTTTCTCTAGAACAATCTGCCCATCATCCATCAATAAATCTGCTGTTACCTGATCCGCTCCAGCTGCCTTCCCCGTTTGCATAGCTCCCAAGGCTTTCTTTACTTCTTCCGGCGTTACTTGTGGGATTTCAAGTTCCTCTAGACTATTCTCTCTTCCATTATTGTCGTGGGTGCCACTGGTACTGTATAAACCTCTATAGAACTCCTTAGCCGCTTGAACTATCTCATCCATATTAGTAATGATATTGCCGGCTTTGTCTCTTGACGCATAGATCTGATTCTCGCCTATTCCTCGTTTATTCTTCGCTGCTTCTAGGCTTTCTCCATTCCTGAGAGCATTTTCAATTCTATCCATATTATAGTTCCTTATGTCAGCTTTCTTACGCTTTTTGATTAACTTGGAAAGTTCTGCCTGTTTTATTCTAGCTGTATGGTTAGAGGCTTTCATACATTGGCGTTAATCACATCCTTCGTCTCCTGCGATAGCTTACTGTTATCCTGTCTAAGGAAGGTCCCACCGACTTTTATTGCACACTCCTTAATGATGCCCATAAGATTGTCGTTCATTGCTTCAACAATAAGGTTCTCTTCTTGACTTCAAGCCGAATACCTGTTCTGTAGCATGATTCGGAATTCCTCTATTTTCCCTCTTACCGCCAACTTATTGATCGGTTTCTTATGTACAAGTTTCTTCCGCTCCCTTCTCAAGTCTAGGCTAATTTGAGTTCTTGCAATCCTATGGTCACTGCAGCGCGCCTTGCCGAGTATGTCCACATCTTGTATGATGCCACGGTTAGCGCAGAGTATTTTATTTATTTATTTCATAATACCCCTAAAGGCCCCCGAAGGGGTATTACATAGGGGGTACCGATACATGAAAAAATGTGAGCTTTGCACGTTACGGAAAAAACAACTGAAGTACGCAAAAGTTATACAAAATTTTTACAAAAGAAAACACAAAAGTTATACAAAAGTACGATATTTAGCAAAATACACAAGTAAACAATATACGAAACACAATATACGAAATACATTAGGCAAGTGAAACTCGGATAGAAAATACAAAACTTTCAGAGAAAATAAATTAAGGGAATTAAATAGGTACAATGTAAAAGAAGTAAAACGGGGTGTTGCTCTAAACTGCTTCAGTTTTCACTTTAACAAATTAATGAGACATGAATCCACTTGTACAATGTGCACGCAGAATGGTAAGACAATGATCAAAACAATATATACACTGAACAACGTATGAAGAAATGGTACATGATGGATATTTACATGTAACTATTGCGTAAAAGTTCCTGAAAGGTTGCGAAATCGGTTTGAGTAGCAATGTGTGATAGTAGGTTATTCCATGCAACAATTTTTCGGGGAACGAAGGAGTTAGCATAGTTAGCTGAGCGACAACTGATGCGTTTTATCTTGAAGATATGGTCTGTGCGTGGAAAGAAGGCTGTCGCTGGTTCGAAGATATGGTGAAGGTGCGGATGATGATAAAGTTTGTGCAGCAGTGAGAGGCGGGCAATTCTGCGTCAATGAGATAAGTCGTCAAGCTGAGCGCGAGCTTTTAGTGCAGAAATGCTAGTATAGGGTGAATAATCAGAAAAAATGAAACGGACCGCACGGTTTTGCAGTGATTCGATTTCTTGGGTGATATATGTTTGAAAAGGATCCCAGATGGCTGATGCATACTCGATTTTGGGGCGTATTAATGTGATGTACGGTAGTCTGCGTAGTTTAGCTGGAGCATGCTTAAGGTTGCGTTCGAGGAGGCCTAAAGAGCGGTTAGCTGATGCCAACGTTAGGCGGATGTGATGATGCCGCGTTAGATCAGACTATAAGTGAACACCAAGGTACTTATATGAAGTTGTAAGTTCAATTATGTTGTTAGATATTACATACGATGTTGGAATACGGTGGTTGCTCCTAGTAAACGATAATAACTTCGTTTTAGCTGTATTAAGACTCGTCAACCATGTTGAACACCATGTGTTAATAGCGTTAAGATCGGTTTGAAGAATATCTTTGTCATTGTCGCATGAAATTAATCGATATACTACGCAGTCATCGGCAAAAAGTCTGATGTGGGAAACACACAGTTAGGCAGGTCATTAATATAGATTAAGAAAAGTAAAGGGCCAAGAACGCTGCCCTGCGGAACACCGGAGGTTACTTTGGTATAGGAGGAAGTACGGCTGTTAACAGACGTATATTGTACTCTGGATGAGAGGAAATCCTTAATCCATCCAATAACGCTTGGGTGTATGTTAAGGTTCGTTAGCTTCAGTATTAGTCTATGGTGAGCAACGCGATCGAAAGCTTTCGAGAAATCCAGGAAGATAGCATCAACTTGAAAGCCTAGGTCTAGGTATGAATGTATGTCATGTAAAAAGCCGGCTAACTGTGTTTCGCATGAATAACCACGACGAAAGCCATGTTGGTAATCAACAATAATTTTGTGCTCTTCTAAGTAGTTAATGATTTCAGTATACAAGATGTGTTCAAGTAATTTACAAATAGTACTAGTTAAGGAGATGGGGCGGTAATTTAATGGGTGAGTTCGGTCTCCGGACTTAAAAATGGGTATGACTTTTGCCACCTTCCAATCGTGCGGAATAGTGTTAGTTGATAAAGACTGCGAGAAGAGTGCACATAATATAGGTGATAAACTAGGTGACAAATGTTTTAACACTTCATTATCATTGCCAGTGTGATCAGAGGCGGAGGAAAGGTTAAGTTTATTTAGTAAAGAAGAAATACCTGCTTCGCTAACAATTATTTCGGGCATTGATATGTTAATGAGATTGTCAAGGGTTGGTGAAGATATGGTGTCTTCCTGTGTAAATACAGATGAAAATGCGCTATTCAATAAATCAGCACATTCCGAGTGGTGGACCATATCACCGTGCTCATCAACTAGTGTTAAATCGGGATAGCTCTTCGGGTTTATTACGCGCCAAAAACGTTGAGGATTGTTAGTGAGCATAGAATATAGGTCATGGGCAAAGAAATGTCGTTTAGATGATTTTAGCAGTGACTGATATTGCTTATCGCAGGTCTTATAACGGTGCCAGGAATCTGAGTCGCGGGCTTTATTGGCTTTACGATATAAACGCTTTTTCTTATTATTAAGGCGCCGAAGCTTTACGGTAAACCACGGGGCTGTCGGGGTGCAGGCTATTTTGGTTAGAGGAACGAATCGATTAATTAGTTCAGTAAGAGTGGTTTTAAGTTCAGCCCAGTTATGTTCGATGGTTTGAAATTGGCATCTATTGAGGAAATGTAAAGAGAAGTCAGACAGCGCGAAGTTTATGCTGTCAAAATCCGCTCTATTGTAACATCGGATGTACTTATCAGAGCACGGACGTCTTGGAAGGGAAACTGCAAGACTACCTGTTATGATATCATGGTCAGATAGCCCATCTTGATGAGTCAAGTCGAAGCACACGTCAGGATCATTGTTTAATACAAGATCTAAAATATTAGCGGATGTAGCCGAAGATCGCGTAGGACGGGTGATAAGCTGTGTTAAAGAAAAGTCGAGACATGACTGCAGGAAAGTGTGGGCCTCAGGTAGGTAGGTTTCTGTTGAAAGGTTAGCCCAATCAACTTCGGGGAAATTAAAATCACCGAAAATTAGTACTAGAGATTTAGAAAAACGAACAGTAATGATTTCAAGGAGCCGTTGGAATTCACGAGAAAACGTATTGCCCATGTCAGGAGGTCGATAAAAAGCACCAATGATTATTAGGCCTGCTTTATGTTTTATGGAAACCCACACACACTCTAAAAAAGTGTCAAGGTGAATACGTGTGGCGAAAAGATTTTTTTGCACTGCCACCAAAACGCCAACACCTATTCAATTTGTCCTGTCACATCGAAAGTAGTTAAATGAAGTCCAGCTTTCCAGAATGCAGGTATCGGGGACAGTATCGGTAAGCCATGTTTCAGTTAGTATCACTATCGATGCTGAACATGAGTCAATGATGGATGATAGATGTACTGTTTTAGAAATGACACTTCTTATGTTTGTGTGAAGAAAAGGAATGCGGTCTTGGGCATCATTCTTCCTCGATATCGGTCCAGTGGATTGATGGTTAGTGTGATCACAGGACACTCGTCATTCTGTAGCTCTTTCAGACACTGGCTTTGCGCGTTTCTGATCGCTGTCCCAGATATAAACGTCATTATTAATAAACAACTTGTTGAACACAAGTCGCACACGATCGCCTTCCTTTCGTATTGATTTGGAAAATAGCAGAAGGTTGCGGCGTTTATTTCGCACTGTTTCAGAGTAGTCGCGGGAAATGCTAAAAGGTTGATCTTTTAGTTTGTAACCATAGCCAAGTAGTGCATCAATTTCTTTGTCATTGGAAAACTTTGCAATAATCGGTCGCTTTTTATCGTTAGAGAAACGACCTAATCTGTGCGCTCTTGCTATTGAGGACACTTTCATACCAAGATGATTGTCGCAAAATTCCTGAACCAGGCGCTCAGAAGTTTCCCATCGTTCGTTCTGTTCAGAGTCAGAAAGCCCGTAAAATAGTAAATTGCACCGGCGGGAGCGGTTTTCTAAACCGTCGACCTTATCTTCTATTTCGGTGATGCTCAATTCGTGAGCTGGAAGGGAGTGCGCATTAGCCTCCCCTGACAAAAGCCCTGAAGTTATCTTTCGCTCGAAATCATCGAGTTGATTCTGCATTTTAGAAAAGCGTTCTTGGCAGTTAAGTGCTACTTTCTCAGAAACATTGGACAGAATTTTAGTTTCAAGTTCAGAAACACGTCGACTTAGCTGGTCTAGGTCACTTTTTATGCCGATATGGATTTGTAGTACCTTATTAACAGATTCTAAAATACCTATACTATTAGAATCTAGTCTCTGAACAGTGCTGAATACAAAATCAAGTTTTTCTTCTTGTGGTTTAGTCATGGGACCCGGGATTGCTTCTACGTCGCCCCCAAGCAGCAAAAGGCGCCATAAATGCAAGACACAATCACAAAAACACTTCATTGAATCGGGTGGCCACGACACCGCTAATAAGAACACATCGTTGTTACGAAAAGAAAAAGCACCATTTAGGCTCACCTGCACAAGCATGAAAAGTGAGCGTGGCATCACAGCTGCGGTGTCGTGGCCCGAAGTGCTGTCGAAATGGGTGTGCTTTAGTACTGTGCATGTCGTAGATAAGGTTCCATGTTGCCAGCCGAGCAATGCAGTCGTATCCAGAACTGGTGGTTGATCCGGTGACGGACTCGACGATTGACTGCGCATCCAACGTAAACCTTCAGCTCGGTGTCTCCATTAGGTCCGGTATTTTCCAATGGATAACCCAGGCGCTGCAGTACGACGGCCGACGGTGAACCGAGTATCGCCATCAACACCTGCACAAGCATGAAAAGTGAGCGTGGCATCACAGCTGCGGTGTCGTGGCCCGAAGTGCTGTCGAAACGGGTGTGGTTTAGTACTGTGCATGTCGTAGATAAGGTTCCATGTTGCCAGCCGAGCAATGCAGTCGTATCCAGAACTGGTGGTTGATCCGGTGACGGACTCGACGATTGACTGCGCATCCAACGTAAACCTTTCAGCTCGGTGTCTCCATTAGGTCCGGTATTTTCCAATGGATAACCCAGGCGCTGCAGTGCGACGGCCGACGGTGAACCGAGTATCGCCATCAACACCTGCACAAGCATGAAAAGTGAGCGTGGCATCACAGCTGCGGTGTCGTGGCCCGAAGTGCTGTCGAAATGGGTGTGGTTTAGTACTGTGCATGTCGTAGATAAGGTTCCATGTTGCCAGCCGAGCAATGCAGTCGTATCCAGAACTGGTGGTTGATCCGGTGACGGACTCGACGATTGACTGCGCATCCAACGTAAACCTTTCAGCTTGGTGTCTCCATTAGGTCCGGCATTTTCCGATGGATAACCCAGGCGCTGCAGTGCGACGGCCTACGGTGAACCGAGTATCGTCATCAGCACCTGCACAAGCATGAAAAGCGAGCGTGGCATCACAGCTGCGGTGTCGTGGCCCAGTATAAGGTCTATTTCATTTCTATCCTCGCAATTCGGGCTCCTCCACGTCTATTTTCGGCTATGCGGCTTGCGGAGGAAGGTATTTATTTTCCGCATATTATTCCGATCTGCGAAGCCTACTAATAACTTTTCCCTGCTATTCCTAGCGCCTATGCCATATTCCCCCACTGCGTTGTCTCCAGCCTGCTTCTTGCCTACCTTGGCATTGAAGTCGCCCATCAGTACATTGTATCTTGTTTTGATTTTACCCATCGTTGATTCGACGTCTTCATAGAAGCTTTCAACTTCCTCGTCATCATGACTAGATGTAGGGGCGTACACCTGTACCACCTTCAATTTGTACCTTTGACCAGGGATTCTTAGCACCCTCTGCAGCGTCGCAGGTCTGACCGCCGCCGTTGTCAGTTGCTTCGCAGCTGCGGGGTCTGAGGGCCGCGGTTTGATTGTTGTGATCATATAGGAGGTTGTGGCCGAGTACTGCACCAGGGTGGCCAATCTTGCTCTGGCGAGGAAGTGCTTTACCGGTTCTGGTCACCGGGATCAGGCCAGACTCCATTCCTGTTTTTGCAATTTTATCAACACACGGATTTTTTTTTAATCTGATAGAAAATTGGGCGGTACCAGGATTCGAACCACGGTCCTGTTGCACGCGAGGAGGATGTTCTATCTCTACGCCACCGCTGCACCTATAACACACCGCTGCAATACATACTACGAGCATAAGATCACGAGAAAGTAAACCGCACCTCAATGGAAGGACACAAATGTGTGGTCGCCTCAGACAAAGGAGAAATCTCATGTCATAATAATGACGTCCAACACAAATAAATCACGATGTGTGTCACAATGTAACGCATGAAGGAAACACTATGGAAGTATTCGACAACTAACTAAAAGAAACATGAGGAATATGGCCAATCGTTCAAAGAGGAGAAATTCTATTAAAAGAATTGTCGTATGAAACTAAGTGAGCAAACAGTAACAGCACAGGTCACGCAACATGTGTTCCAGTGCATAAATAACAACAAACGGTTGCCACAAAAGTTGGAGTATGATCCTTACAACTTGTGCTATCGAAACCTAAACTGTGTGTATTAAATAAGTCATGTGTACGTAAAGGAGGTGGAAACTATGGATAGGCATATGAAGTGCATGCATTTTTGGTTTCGGTCATGAGTGAACATGACCTTGTAGGAGGACATGGAAATACTCGATAATAAGTTTTTCTTTTTCAGCCATTCCACAAAAATCAGACTTTATCAGTCACAGTGATGCAGGTGACACTTTGAGATACACTTGACATTGCAACATAGCTCGTAACACAACATTTAAGCAAGTGTGATTACCCGCGAATTGCAAAGCGCACCTAAAAACAAAAAGCTTCGTATTATAAACCCCACATTGCTTTTTTACACAATGCTTAGCTTCTGTTGTAAATTTATTTTCTGAGTTGTGCAATTTAAAAAAGGAGTTGAAATTGAAAATTTTTTTTCAGCCACTCAAACAAGGAACAATTGCATAAGTTTTACTTTTGAACACACATAAACCTAATAGTTGGAGTCCGCACAGGTGTTGGAAATATGCTGCCAATTTATTATTGCACAGCATAAAGCGCACTGAATGTGCAGCAATGCTACGTACGCTGTAGCACATGTTTAAAGATCATTGTTATGTGTTACTCACACTCATGTACATATAAGCGTGTTATGTTACAAGTTCCACGTCATGGAGAACTTCTTTCAATGAAGCTTTCCACGGCGGGTGTCTCCACATGAGCAGCTTCAAGAGATGAAGAACGAAATCTCACGTCTCGTGGATTCCGGGGCCGCCTTCCATACCGCGTCAAGGTCAAACAGTCAGAGTGCTCCGCAGTCGCCTATGAAACGCCAAAAACTATGCTAGTACCAACGCAAGTTCGGCAGTGCTGCACGCAAATGCGCATTACCCTGCGAGCTCTCGTGAAACGCCCCGGGCAGGCGCTGAGGGCGACCAGCGTTTCTGCCATGCAAGAACGTCGCTCATCAGTCTTTTTCCTAACTGACCGCAACAGCGGTTTCCTCTTCCTCATCGAAGCAGGCGGCACCATGGAACCCAACCATGATCGACGGCACCATGGAACCCAACTGCATTCTTCTCGAGGACGCTGACACCTACTGAGCGCCGCTACCGCACCTTCGGGTGTGAACTGCTGGCCGTCCGCTCGAGTATACGCAACTTCCGGCATTTCTTGGAAGGCGTCGAGTTATTCATATCAATAGACCATAAGCCGCTTACCTATGTTCTCCGCTTTATGCGTTCGGACGGTGGCACGCCCACGGCCCGTTAACTTCGGCAACAGGCATACAACCCCGAGTTCCCGACAGACATCCGCCACCTAAAAGGGAGCGGCAACGCCGTTGCCGACGCCCTGTCGCGGAGCGCTATGAACGTCGTCAACCCTCCAGAAGGAGTTAACTTCGACGCGATGGCGGCAACCCAAAGAGAAGACGAAGAGCTCAAAAGCCTCCTAACAGCAAAAACGGCCTTCACGCTACAGTGGATGCAGATTCCGGGATCACGCGGCCATATTTGCTGCGACACCTCCACGGGCAACCCACGCTCCTTCGTGCCTGCCAATCTACGTCGTCGAATTTTCCTTTCTGTTCACAAGCTATCGCATCTTGGAATCAAAGCTACGCCAATGTTGCTCACAGCAAGATTCATCTGGCCAGGTATCAACCGAGACGTGCGTTGCTGGGCAAGAGGATGCATTTTGTGTCAGCGTGCGAAAATTCATGGACATACTGTGACCCCCTTGGCAACGTTCGCGCCTCAAGACGTGCGTTTCGACCACGTACACCTCTACATTGTCGGACCTCTGCCGCCTTGCCAAGATAATGCCAATTTACTGACGTGCATTGGCAGATTCATGCGCTGGGCGGAGGCCATACCTATAGCAGATATTACTGCTGACACGGTTGCCCGCGCCTTCTTGCGCCACTGGGTTGCTCGTTTTGGTGCACCATCTTTAATAACAATGGACCGTGGAAGGCAGTTCGAATCATCACTTTTCGCCAGCATTACGCGCAGTTTCATTGGTGCTTCTCGCATCAGAACAACCGCCTACCACCCGATTAGCAATGGCATGGTGGAGCGTTTCCACCTCCAGCTCAAGTCTGCGCTCGCTGCAACATATAAGCGCAGCTGGATGGAGGCACTACCACCCATCCTCTTGGGAGTACGGACGGCTGTCAAGACAGACATAGGCGGCAGCGCGGCCGAACTGGTCTACGGAACGACATTGCGCCTTCCAGGAGAATTCTTCACGAGCAGCCCACGAGACGGTTGTACGGCCACCGCACCCTATGCACTTAGGCTACGAGGCATAATAGAAAACCTTCGCACTATGCCACCGCGACGGGCAGCGCCACGCGTGGTATACGTACCATCAGAACTCACTTCGTGCACACACGTGTTTTTGCGCCACGACGCAGTTCATCGACCACACCAACCACCGTATAACGGGCCATTCCGAGTGCTGCGTCGAGGTGAGAAGCAGTTCACTATTGACGTGCGGGGTCTTCGCGAAGTGGTATCACTCGATCGGCTGAAGCCAGCACACATTCAAGAAGCATACACCGCTCCACATGCACCATCATCTCTGACACCACCCTCCAAAGTTCTACTCGCCCAAACACGCCAAGTCACAAGGACACGCAGCGGACGAGTCTCCAATGCGCCCCATCGTATGGCCTTGTGAACAGTTTAAATCGTCCTATGAACTTTCGCTAACTCACTAGGAGGGGAAGTGATGTGGCGACCTCACGGTCGCACAGCAGCAGCCATACACTCTTTCCCGTTTTGACTCGATTAAATATAATCGCTGAGTGTGCGGGAAAGGGAAGTGGTGCGAGGGTGTGCAACCGAGCCGTAGAGGCTGGACGAACACAAAAATAAAGTCAGCTCTAGCTTGTTCTTCAGGGACGCACTACTCGCTTCTTTCTGCTGATTTCCAGCCGCGCTCGCGTCCCGCACAACAGCATAAACAATCAGAGTGCAAAAGAGAATGCAAACTTAAAATTTTTATTTCAAGGTCAGTGGACATCAAAAAATTGCCGAAGTGGGCCTTTCAGCGACAATTTTCAATTGGCCGTGAGGAGGAGGTTTCACGTGGATATATGGTGCAGGCTACAAAATGCTTCAACTATTTAAAGAAAAGGAAGTACACAACACTTTAACATGTTTTGAAAGTTCTGCAATATTGAAGGTTAGGAAAATATAACACATTCAGCTTGAAGTAACGCTTTTGTGTTAGAAAGAAGCAATCATGTGAGAATAAATCCAAAAAAGAATACTGCTCCTCCACATACGGATAATGTATGAGTCCCACTTTCATTTAGCAAAAATTTTTCTTGCCGTCTCATGCATTGTTAAAATTGCTTAACGCAAACCTTTCGTCTATGTTCTTGAATAAAAGTGTTGCTCCTCGAAAATTAGGAATCACACAGAATTACTCATAAGAACACTTGCATAGACCACCTTCCTCTACAGTGGTGCAACAAAGTTGATACGAAGTTGAGAAGACGCTGTCAAGGAAAATGCGACACTGGAAGCACTACCACAACATCACTGCTATGATACTACCGGAATGTCACAATACTGACAGCACAACAACATTTGAATGGCAGTTGTGGATGAAGCACTAATGATAACAAAGAACCCATGGGATGTACACGATGGTGTGGTGATGACAGCATTATGACCACTGCACGCCAACCATGAGATGTTGATGCTATGTAGGAAATAGTATTTATTTATTTATTTATTTATTTATTTAAGATACTTTCAGGGCCCGAAGGCATTACAGAAAGGAGTGGGTGAACATAACAAAACATTTGTGCAATAGACAAAGACAGATTCAACGTGGCGTTTCATGAATGCTGGTTTTGAAGGTGTCGGTATCCAGGATGGCTGCAACGGTGGCGGGAAGGTGGTTCCAATCTTTGCTTGTGCTAGGGATGAATGCATTACTACAAAGTTTAGTACGTGAAGACGGCACACCAACTTTGAAACTATGGTCAGAGCGAGATGATATGTATGACGGTTGGGTGATAAGCTGTTCTTTCAACAAAGGGTTGTGGTGGTAGATTTTATGGAATAGCGAAAGGCGGAAGCATCTACGACGGAAAGAAAGTTCTGGCAAGTTAAGTGTTGTCTTCATTGAGGTAACGCTAGCATGTCGGGAGTAGTTTGATAAGATGAAACGCGCTGCACGATTTTGAATGGCTTCTATGCTGTTGATGAGTGTAATGTTAGCCGGGTCCCAAATTGCGCATGCGTATTCTAGTTTGGAGCGAACTAATGTTTTGTAGAGAATTAGTTTCAGTGAAGATGGTGCGGATGAGAAGTTTCGGCGCAAATAGCCCAACATGCGATTGGCATTGCTACATATAATGTCGACATGCATGTGCCAGGAAAGGTTGCTGGTGATGTTTAGTCCAAGGTATTTGTACGACGAGACAACTGGGAGAGGGCTATTATTCAGGAAATATGTATGGAGATTAGTAGTATTAGTACGCTGTGATACCCGCATGCATTTACATTTGCTTAAGTTAAGCTTCATAGACCACTTGTTACACCATAACAGAACGTTATTAATGTCGTCTTGGAGTTTACGAGAATCATTGAGGTCAGTAATTTTATGATATATAACACAGTCATCAGCAAAAAGTCTAATAGTTGAAAATTTCACACAGGAAGGAAGATCATTAATATAGATTAGAAAAAGTAGAGGACCGAGAACCGACCCTTGCGGCACGCCTGACGTTACCGCGAGGGGCGCAGACGACGAATTGTTAGCGATTACGTATTGTGTTCTATCAGCAAGAAAGTTTTTAATCCAGTCCAGTACTAGCGGGTCAATGTTAAGAAGACTAAGTTTATAGATTAGTAGGTTATGGGATACGGTATCGAAGGCTTTAGCAAAATCTATAAAGATGCAATCGGTGTCAAATCCTAAGTCGGTGTTAGAAAAGAGGTCGTTAGTAAAGCAAGCTAGTTGCGTTTCGCAGGAGAAGGATTTCCTAAAGCCATGCTGACTGTTGTTAAAAAAAGAGTTCGTCTCAAGAAAATCAACTATGTGGGAATATATTATATGCTCCAGAATCTTACAGGGAATGCTGGTTAGTGATATGGGACGGTAGTTTTCGGGAGAATGTGTGTTACCTGATTTGTGAACAGGAACCACCTTCCCCACCTTCCAGTCGCTTGGTAGTGATGAGCAGTGTAATGATTGTTGGAATATCCTAGAAAGAATAATTGATGAATACAGTTCAGTACACTTTAGTATTTTTGAATTAATTTCATCTGAACCCGCCGACGAAGATATTTTCAAATTACCGATTAGTTTTCTAATGCCCACCCAGTCTATAAGAATTGAATCCATTGGGGTATCATAAACTGTCGTTGGAGGTGGCAAAAGCATAGGTACAGCGTCATGAAAAAAGGAAGCAAAGATATTATTAAAAATTGTGCAACACTGATCACTTTGAACAGGGGTGTTAGACTGGGACAATTGTATTGCGGCTGGTGTATTACCACGAACAACATTCCAGAATTTACGTGGATTGACATGTAAGTATGATGGTAACGTATAGTTGAAAAAGGTTTGCTTAGCTTGGGAAATAGCGCTACAATATTCATCGTTGATGCGGTGATATTCGGACCAACGAATCGGGTTGTTAGAGTTTTTTGCGGAACGAAATAACCGTTTTTTCTTGTTCCGAAGACGGCGCAAGGCGGCCGTAAACCAAGGCGACTGGGGATTACAGTGTACTTTTCGTTGTGGAACATATTTTCGAATTAGGAATAACAGTTTGCATTTATAAAGGGTCCAGTTTTCTTGAAGTGTTCGTTGGTCGAAATCGGGCATCACTGCATCCATAAAATGCTCCATTTCTTGCGTAATTGCGGGAATATCAGCTTTGGAATAATCGCGAATTGTCTTAACCTTCTTCGTGTAAGAAAAGCGTGTTTTTAAATCAAACTGCAGCAATGAATGATCACTTATCCCAGGAAGATAAGTTAAGGAGGAAACTAGGTCGGGGGTAGTAGACAGCACTAGGTCAAGTGTGTTAGAAGATGTTGGAGTGACTCGGGTTGGTTTGTGGACCAGCTGTGTTAAGTTGAAGTCAAAGCACAAATTTAAGAATTCAATGGACTCGGCTGAAGTACGTTTAAAATTAACACAGTCGGTCTCCCATATTATATCTGGAAAATTAAAGTCCCCCAAAATAAGTAACGGAGAGTTGGGAAACCTAACAATCAATTTGTTAAGGACATCATGGAAATCTGCAGAAAATGTAGAGGACGAATTTGGTGGTCTATAACATGCACAGAATATAAAGGGACGGTCTGAAATGCTCACGCGCACACAGACTAATTCTAGGGGTGATGTAATGTCAATAACAGATGAATTTAGGTTATCTTTGATGGCAATCAAAACGCCCCCTCCTGACCGGATATCGCGGTCACACCTGTAGATGTTATAAGCACTTTCGCAGTCGAATATTTCACTGTTCTTTATTTTCGCGGAAAGCCAAGTTTCAGTAAGGACAATGACGTTAGCGGAGCACGAATCGATAGTTGAAGATAAAGCTGTTCGCTTGTTGGAAACGCTACGCACATTAGTGAAAAGAACAGACACGCTATTTTGACAAGGTCGACTCGAAGATAGCTATGCAGAATGAGAGGAAGGATTTATAGGACCTGTGGCATCGTTATTTACTTCAGCGGCGAAATCAGAAGAATGAAGTTCGCAGATAGTATCGGTGACAGAAGAATACACATAGGTTTTCTTGTTCATGACTAATTTATTTGTCCGCAAAGAAAATGATAGCCCGCTAGCTTTTCCGAATTCAATTAGTTTCTTTCGAGATTGGCGTGTAGCCCTGCAGAAATCTTCTCCCACCGATACTTTTGTGGCCTTTAATAGGCCTTTCAGTGACAGGATCTTTTCTCTTGTTTTGAATGATGAAAACTTGATAATAATGGGGCGAGTCTTGCCGACCACAAAAGAGCCAAGACGATGTGCCCTAGCAATTGCTTCATCAGATATGTCTAATTTTAGATGGTTTTTAATAAGATCGCGAACGAGGATTTCAGTTTGTGCCCATGTTTCCGAAGCGTTATCAACAACCCCATAGAACAAAAGGTTGTCCCTCCGGGATCGATCCTCCAAGTCGTCAAGTCTTGATTTTAATTCAGAGTTTTCGGTACTAATGGCGGTAGTAACTATTTTGGATATGTCCGTGGGAGGCGTGGAAGATTGAAGTGTTTCCACAACTGTTTCAAGGGTTAGCAATCTGGTTGATAGGTCCGACACTTTATGAGTGAGGGCTTCTTGGGTTGCTTTAAGTTCCGAAAAGGAACGCATTACGTCTTCATGACGGGACTCAGCTAAAGCGGATAAAGCAGCAATGGCAGCAAGGACTGGGCTAGTTGCATCATCAGGCCCAGGATTCATCTCTACATCCCCGCAGAGAACGAGCAGTTTAGAAACGTGCGCACAATCACAAAAAATGGTATATAACACACTCGGGCACGGCAGGAGCAGCAAAAAGACGTTATTTGAACGCTTGCAATGCAGTGACGGACTGCCACTAACCTGCACATAGAAGAAGGAGACATTGAGCGGCGAGCGCATTTTGGCTGCTCCTCCGTGCCCACTGAAGGCGGCTAGGCCGTGCCAGTCCTTTAAGTAGTGGCACCGTTGTGACGTTTCGTGTGACGTGTTGAAGAGGGAGGCGTGGCCGGTCTCATGGCGATGACGACAGCAGAACCCACACTGCTCGGCTGATGTCGAAGATGGAAGCACTCGTGCTGACGATATCTGGTAATCAGCAGCTTGTGGTACCGAGCCTAGCGATCCGCCAAAGAAGAAAATCTGCACATAGAAGAAGGAGACATTGAGCGGCGAGCGCATTTTGGCTGCTCCTCCGTGCCCACTGAAGGCGGCTAGGCCGTGCCAGTCCTTTAAGTAGTGGCACCGTTGTGACGTTTCGTGTATAATGACAATGGCCTAGCACACACAGAGAGATGACATGGTGATGGAATAATGAACCTGGTATGCTGGCAAAATAAGCATGACAATAGTTTCGCCATCAGATAAAAGACAATAATGGAGATGGTATTGTGGAATTCTGACTAGTGATGAAATCATGAAAGCTGATTTCACAGTACGACGACAACGGCACAGACAACACCATGATATGTAATGGCAAGGCAGTGAGAGTGATACTGAAAATGACACAAAGAAGATGAAATGACAAGAAAGAAATCACAGCAGCATTAGGGGGATGAAGTAAAGACAACATCGCAACGGCATGCTATAATGTCATTACGCTATAATGCTGGAATGTCGTAGAGATGTGAAACCGTTCTTACTGCTCTTTTCTCAGTATTCATGCAAGATGCACAGTGCATTAGATTCATCTACTGCCAACAGAAAGCGAGAACACCACAGCTACACATACCCACACTGCACGACACACAGCCACACAGGTGTTGCGTCTCAGAGGCCGAGGCCGTAAACTGCTGGCTGCAGCCCAAACCCAGCACACAAGCAAAACTGCGAGCGCGTATACCCACACTGCACGACACACAGCCACACAGGTGTTGCGTCTCTGAGGCAGTAAACTGCTGGCTGCTGCCCAAACCCAGCACACAAGCAAAACTGCGAGTGCTTATACCCACACTGCACGACACACAGCCACACAGGTGTTGCGTCTCAGACGCAGTAAACTGCTGGCTGCAGCCCAAACCCAGCACACAAGCAAAACTGCGAGTACGTATACCCACGCTCCACGACACACAGCCACGCAGGTGTTGCGTCTCAGAGGCAGTAAGCTCCTAGCTGCAGCCCAAACCCAGGTGTCGAGCAATAGGTTATGCAGCGCTGAACAAGCCGCGACAATCTTTTCGGCTACAGCGGGGCAGTACTGCAGCGCATGATAACGCTGCAAGCAGCGGAACCGGCTCTTCATTAGGTCGATGCAGCGCTCCACCGCAGACCTCATCGACGCGTGGGCCTGGTTGAAGCGGCCCTCCGGAGACGATAGCGCCGGATGTCCTGGAACCGGCGTGATGAACCAAGGCTCCAGTGGGTATGCACTGTCGCCTGCAGTATAAATGCAGCGCAGGAATTGCGCTGAATTCATTATAGATATTGGCCGTGGTTCATAAGTACGTTTATATGCATTTCTGTACTCACCAAGCAGACGCTCTCCTTTGTGGACGATGTGGTTTTTCGTGAAACTGCTCTGCAGGGCTGAACCACGCCACATATGAGCGTCGTGACACGAGCACGGGAAGCGAGGGTCGATGGCCAGCACTCGCATGTTAGAATCGCACACCTGTGAACTGTAGTGTATGAGTAAATTAACTCGCTGTCGCGACTTGGAATTTCATATATATGAGTATAATAGGTAGAGCGTGCTTACCACCATGGTGTTCAGCGCGTAGTATCCCTTCGGGCACCAGTAGCCGTGCTTCTCGGCTGGGGGCAGGTCCGGGCCGGTTATTGCAATGTATGCATCGTGCACGCATCCGACGACGTCAGAGATGTTGCCGCTCCGCAAGGAACCTTGCTTCACGAGTGCTATCTCCGATCGTGTACGCGGAAACGACACCCAGCGCTGTTCGATGCCGACGTGGACGATTGCTTCCGGTACGGCGCGAACGCAGCGGCTGACAGACGGCTGGGAAATCGATACGGTGGCTTCGCTACCTATAGCCCTTTGGAAGCCACCGGTAGCATAAAACCGAAGGGTGCAAATCACCTGATATTGAACGGTGAGCCCTTCTCTCTCGCGTGCCAGATCGTCGGATAACTGCTCGCATAGCCACATCGCCTTTGTCTTCGATAGGCGAAAGTGGATAGGCGATAGGCGAAAGGGACCCGTCTGACATGGCGAACTGGCCCCGTTGTTCTCGAAGTCGCCGCTCTCCTCCGTTTTCGAAAAGCAAGAAAAGCAGGCTCGTATCCATCGTAGTGCTGCGGTCTACTCAAAACAAAGGAATCGCAGAAAGATCCGTTCATGCGCTGTGATTGTTTGAATCAAATGTACGCGCCGAAGCATGTACAGTTATCACACGAAACGTGAAGAGTACGTGCAACACGAATGACGTCATTGTGACGTTTCAGAAACGAACCGGAAGCTAGTTGCGCCCGTCGTCGTCATCATTCGTAGGCCTACAGCCAATCAGCGGCGGCCGAAATGGACAGTCTACTAGGTGGACTCAGCGAAATAGCCCCCCCAGGTGCAACAATGTGGAACCTAAGCAAGAAGGTCATGAAAATTTATCAGTACGCGAGTTCTGTTTATGCTTTACTGGACGGAACGCCAACGAAATGCCAATGGCGTTTGCCGTGTATGCACGTAAGGCTGCCGCGAAGACCGGCCCATAAAAAGATAAACATGAGGAAAAGAACGAAAAGAAAATAAATCTGAAACAAAGCATTAGTTGCCGCATTCCACAGTTCGTCTGGGTAACATTTTTTTTTTAGTCATTAGTGAGGCTACAAACAGATGTAGGGCACAAATTGCGGTGAGAACCTCGGACTATTTCCAAATGTGAACGCAGCCATTGCAAGAAGTCTGTCTAGCCGTCCCCATTATTCACCTGATTACTGAAACGGAGTACAGGCTGCCACGGCGGGAATGGTCAAGTTGGTAAATATGCGCATGCTATATCCACTAGCTGGCCTCACAGCCTAGATATGAAAACATTATGACGTTTTACTAGATATGAAAACGACATTGTCGTGCAGAATGTTTTATACTACTCTCGCTCACATGGGTTGAGGCGACACGGGTGTGGTCTCCTGCTTCCTTCGCACTGACACCGTCCGCTGAACGCCGCTGCTCTACTTTCTTGTTCTTTTTCTTCCCTGATGATGATGATGACCTCATATTATGGCTCAAACCCACACTGGAACGTTTGCCAAAAATTGTGTGCTGAAACGTTTACTTAATATCTTGAAGTGTTACATATTCGATTAAAACAAGTAAAAAACATACAAAAACAAACAAATAACGAAAGAACATTCAAAACGTTATTCGTTTAGTTGATTGTATGCAACCGCAAATAGCATCAAACACGTCCATGTGGCTGACACCTATATCTGATGCACTGAAGGTAGTACTATTTCTGATGATAAAATTAACCATAGATTATCCAGCGGAATTTCTAGAAATCTTTACCTTAATTTGTATCGACGACATAACGAAAAATAGTGATCTAGGGATTCTGTTTGTTGGCAGTATGGGCACCGAAGTGACAGCGTCATACCAGCCCTGTGTAAGTATAGCTTTCATGTAGGGACACGGCAACGTAATCTCCTGATCATATTTCTGATTGTCTTGATTCACACCACAGGATTTTCCACGGAAATTTTAAGTACAGAAATTCTGCCCATGTTTTATTGATTCAATGACATTTCTATGAATCGAATATTTCCGACATCTGATTGCTGTTATGCGCGCCACTACTGGAAAAACCGGCATTATTGGTCCACTCAGGGATGCTCGCGCGAGTGATTTTGCCATTTCAATTAAATGTAGTCCACAGTGACCTGGTACCCTTAATACTTTTAGGAAATTTAAGTGTGGGGGAACTAATGTTACAAACGTCCTTAGAGTTGGCGATTTGGATGAAGCTGTAAGTGGAGTACAGAGCGAAAGAGAATCTGTTATAATAACCACACTTATTGCGTTCAAAGCGAGTTTTCCAAACGCTTAAATCAATGCTAAAAGCTGGGCTTCAAAACCGGGAGTGATATCTGGCATTCTCAACAAGAGTGACCAACCAAGGGAAAGCGAGAACATGCCTAGGCCAGCCTTCTCGCTGTTCACTGAAGCGTATGTAGCTATTCTGTTATTTTTTGTACGTGTTGCAGGTATTCTTGCAACAGGTACCAACACAAGAAGCGGTCAGCGCCGATATGCCGCGTCATAAACACAGGTATATATGTGCTGTCGCCGAAGGCTCCCATCACTAGCCTGCGCTTCTCTGAGGAAGATATATGAGTAGACAGACGTGTTGACTGAAAAGCATCACTGAACTAAGTTGCAAAGCTCTCGCGTGAAGAACAAGAAACGGCTATCGAAATCGGCAGTAACAGCCAATACAGGGTTCCGGGTCGGCGGTTCATTTAGGAATATTGCCGAAGTTAAAATACCAATCGCAAGTGAAAATCGGTGTTGTGGCACTTCCGAACATGCTACTGACTACGGACAGCAAATTTTTCCTTGTAGTACTGGCGCGAGTTTTAGTTGCTGGGCGATAGCGCATCTACCGTGTCTGTGCGAAACGTATCTCTGCGAAACTAAAACTGCTTCTGGATTCTGAAATGTCAAATTATCCGTTCACGTTCGTCTGGCGGCGCGGCGTAGCAGTAAAGTGCCGGGCATGGGCTCTGTAGGTCGGACGATCGATCCTGGTTGGAGCACATTTATTTTTACGTTTTTTTCTATTGCCTTAAAACGCTCTCTGGTGCTTTCTGCATTGAAAAAATATATACAGTGTCCAGGCACCGCGTATTTAACGCGCTAGAGCTGTTTTTAGCACCAGTATAGCCAGCGCCTCCCAGTAAGCCGCGCCTGCCCAGCGCCCCAGCATCCAGCACGCGGCACCGGCCCCATAATTCGGCGCACTGGGTACTGGGTTTTGCAAATAGGTGCAGGCCTTCACGCTCCAAAAGAACCAGAGGATTGGTTTTCTAAGCAGGGCCGCCTGAGAACAATACACACCCGAATTCCAATATTTGGCGCGTATACATTTGTAAATCATTAGCAAGAAATTCCTACGTAGTCCATATTGTCGATTACTTCTTCTGCACAGGATACCTAGAGCACGTTCTACGCCTTACACGCTACTCTGAGAGCTTCCGGGGCTCGCGTCAGTTACTAACGGAGTGGCTAGGGACCAACTAATTAGGGACGTAGTCGCTAATGTGCAGCTGCAGCCTGAAAAAATTGTGGAGTTGTAGGAAATCCTACAAGAAATCCAGGACTTATCTATAGGTAGGCCAGGAAGGGCATCGGTTCTTAAGCACGACCTCGAGCTCACTTCTTCGTAGCCGGTACGTTCAAAGGCTTATCGAATGTCACCACGCCAAGGATGTGGAGATGAAAAAAATGTTAACTCTAGGAATGACCGAGGGTTGTGAGAGCGATTACACCTCGCCTTTGATCTCAATTGAGGTACCGGGCAATTATCCGCGTCCTTGCGTAAATTGCCGCAGGCTAAACGCGATCACTAAATATGAGATTTATCCTGTACCAAACGTTGAAGAGCGCTCTGGCGAGTCAGCCCGTGCTAAGATGGCCGGAATGCACGATTTAATTTCTGGTTCAATGGGATGCGAGTGAGCGAAGCATGGGCGTCGTATCATGCCAAAACGTGGAGAGCAACGAGCAACACCCCGTTATTTACGCAAGTCGGAAACGCAATAGTCGAGCACAGGCATACAGCGCTACTGGAAAAGAGTGCGCACGTCTCGTATAGGCTGCTCAAAAAATGTTTAGCTATCTTGAGGATTCGAGGTTTTTCATCGTGCAGGGCAATGCGCAGCGCGACAGCAGTTTTTCAGAGAAGCTAACGCGGTGTCCATAGGAGGACAACGAAGCCAGTAGGAAATCGAACGTCCGGATGTCTGCTGTCGTAGCGAATCTTCTGCGCTGCCTGAGACTCAGTGAGCGTTGCCCTGGCAATCTGGCGTGCCGTGTGAGCCCGGGCGAAGACGTCTTGGGCATATTCAATGGGAGTGTTCTCCCAGGAAAGAAGCAGTGCGTCAAAGGGCAAAGAAGTGCGGCGACCGAAAAAGAGGTAAAAGGGTGAAAAGCCCGCGGCCTCGTCACGGCACGAATTATAGGCGAAGGTCACGAAGGGTAACGTTCTGTCGCAGTCACTGTGTTCGTCAGAAACGTACACATAGGCAGCATTTTGGTCAATGTGTGATTGAGCCGCTCCGTCAGTCCGCTTGTCTGCAGGGGGTAGGTGGTGGAAAGCTTGTGGTCAGCAGAAGAGGAACGTAGTAGGTCATCAACTACTCTTGACAAGAGGAGGCGGCCGCGTTGAAAAAGCAGCTGCCGGAGTGCTTCGTGATGGAGGATCACGTCGTGTAAAACGAAATCAGCGACCTCAGTTGCACAGCTTGTGCGCAAAGTTCGCGTCATTCAGGCGCAACATTTATTGCCAGACCTGGATGTCGGAAAAGGGCTAAGCATACTGAGACAGATGCGAAAGAATGGTTCTGGGGGCACACCGATGGGGTTAAGGCGATGGTGAAAGCACAGCAAGTTTTTTGCGGCGCTGACCGAGCGCACAGCCTGCGACATAGCAGTGCGCAGAGTGGTACAGGACTGGCCAGTAGAACCGGCGCCGCACGCGATTTTAAGTACGGGAAACGCCGCGGCAGCCTGGTGTAGGGGCGTCATGCAACTGCTCAAGGACTGATGTCCGGAGATGGAGTGGTAGAAGGACTAAACGTTCTGTCCTTCAGGGCATAAGCTGCGACGGTAGAGAACGTCATCGCAGGGCGCGAAAATGCGCAGCATGGGCTCCGAATATGCAGAATTGAGACCATCGATGAGAACACGTAAGCATTCATCACGCCGTTGTTCAGTGTCGATGGCCTGCAGATCAGAAATGGCCAGGACGCATATGTCGGTGCCTTGCGCACCGTATTCAGCCCGGTCGACAGTATGACGGGAGAGGCAGTCGGTGGCCTTGGGCAAACGGTCTGACTTATATGAATCAGCAAAGCAAATAAATATCCTTCGCACAGAGGGGTCCTCAAGCAAGGAGAGCGAGCACAAGGTGTGATGATAGGTAACCATGTAAAATTTACGACCGTACCAATACGGGCGGATTTTGGCGACTGCCCGAACTAACGCCAGGCAATCCCGTTCGGTGATGGAAAAATTTCTCTCGACGGATGATAGGAGGCGGCTGATGTATGCAATTATCCGCTCTGCGTAACGCTACCATTGAAGAATTACAGCCCCACTTCCATGACCACTTGTATCCACGTGAAGTTCAGTGGCGGCATATGGATCATAATGAGCCAGCAATGGAGGAGCCATGAGCACGCTTACGAGGACGGAGAAGGCTTCGGTTTGAGCAATGCCCCATGTGACAGCAACGTCCTCCTTAAGTGAGGTCGCTGAGTGGGCGAGTGGTTTCGGCACAATTCTTGATAAAAGAGTGCAAATACGGCCATAGTCCAACAAAGTTTCTCATGTCGGCGGCGGAAGACGAAACAGGAATATTGTAGACTGCGCGAATCTTGTAAAGGTGGTTTAAATGCCTAGGGCACTGACTTGATGGCCCAGAACGGTAATTTGACGTCGTTTAAAGTGGTATTTGGATGAGTTCAATTGGAGGCCGGCGCGTCTATAAACAGCAAGAATAACCGATAGACGCGTAATTTGACTCGTGAAACTTGGTGCAAAGGCTTTGACATCGCCTAGATAAAACAGACGTGTGTAATCTAGACAAATTACAGCCGCGAAATAAGGGGTCCATAAATCGTTCGAAGGTTGCCAGGGCATTGCAAAGAGCGAACGGCATAACCTTGAATTGCCAGAGGCGGTCAGGTGTCACAAAGACAGTTTTCTCATGGTCCATGTCAGCCACAGAGATTTTGCAATACGCTTATCGGAGGTTTATCAATGAAAAGTACTTGGCTCTATCCAACAAGCAGTCCAATGCGTCATCAATGCGTGGCAAGGAGTAGACATCCTAGTGCGTGATTTTCGTGAGGTGTCTGTAATCCACACAATAGCGCTAACTACCGTCCTTATTCTTGACAAGGACAACAGGGGACGTCGACGTAGTGCATGGTGGCTCGATGACGCCTTTAGTCGTTATTTTCTCGGCTTCTCGTTCTATCACTTATTGTTCAGCACGTAGAACGCGGTGCGGCCGGCGGCGCATTGCATTGGCGTCTCCGGTGTAAATACGACGAGTGACCAGATATGTTTGGGCTAAAGGGTACCCGTACAGGTCCATAATGTCGCGCTAAGCTTTCAAGAAACGGCTTAGGTGAGGAACTTGCGCTGGAAGAAGATTAGGAGCGATCATCTTGTTAAGTTCGTCTGGGAGAGTCGGTGAATCGGAGCTTCCTTTAGAGGGTGACGGAAATTCGGTTTCAAGAGTTCATGTCTCGCAGTCGTTCCCAGGCGAGACGTAGATTTGAGTCGAGCAGTTAAAATTAGGCAGAAGGAATGAAGTTTGCCTGTTACATTGAGAACGGTATGGATGGATGGATGGATGGATGGATGGATGGATGAATAACTTTATTTAGGTCCCTCGGTGTGCTCGATGAGCGCGCAGTGGGCCACTCCCACGTCGGGACAGAAAGGCCATGCCCTTCTACCGCGTCGCGGGCCCGATGGACAGCCCAGAGCTGTACTTCAAAGTCAGAGCTGCGTAGAGCTCGGCCCCACTCTTCCTTGTTTGTCCTGGCCCCAGCGCGAGGTTGCAACCCCAAACCATGTGAACAAGGCTAGCTATATATTTACAAAAGCGACACCTATTGTAAGGGTGCGCGTCCGAAAAGATTTTCTGCAAGAAGTCCGGGAACGGGTAGGTGCCCTTCTGAAGCCGCCTGTACGTGACTTTTTGCGCTATATTGAGTGCTTTGTGGGGTAGCTGCATGATTCCCCTGACTAACTTATAATGCTGGTTGAGATCGTTGTAAGTGACGAGGGGGAAGCACTCGCTCTCCCATCCTGCCGAAAGGAAGTCCGGGCGCGGACGGTGAGTTAGGTGTCGGGGAGGCTCGTGTGGCGTCTCGTTGAGGTTAGAGAGCGGCCCCTCTAATATTCCCATGTGTACCGGGAAACAATTGGTGTAGTGTGGGGTGAGGTATTGAGTACCAAGTATTCTGCCGACGGTCGGGGATCTGCTCTCTGTTCCGCAGGATAGAATCGCCCTCTTGGCGTCGCAGTACACCAAGCTTTTACCGGATTCTAGCAGTGCAATGCTGATGGCTGCCTGCTCGGCCATCTCAGGACTATCAGTGAGGACAGTGCACGCGTTGACGACCGTGCCATCACCGCTACTACATAGGCTCGTCTGCCAGAATATTTGGATGCGTCCGTAAAGCAGCATGTTTTCCCGGAGACGGCTGCTTGATGGAGGAGTGTTTTGGCTCGAGCAAGTCTTCTGTCGATGTTGTGCTCGGCGTTCGTATTGCTGGGCAGGGGGGTTGCCCTGATCTTTTTCCTCTGGTCGGGTGCTAGCCCGTGGCGGTTACATTCGACCTCCCGAGCCGCGGCACCAGTTTCTCGTAGGATCCATCTGCCCGCAGGTGTACTGGACAGCCTGGTGATCTGTGCCCGTTCATGTGCCTTGGAAATCTCGCTCAGCGTGTTGTACATGCCTGATGCGTCCAGTGCCTCCGTGCTTGTGTGCATTGGTAAACCCATGGCTCTCTTGGCGACCGTACGCAGCAGCGTTTCAAGGTTGTCTCTCTCCATTTTAGACCAATTGTGCATGGTGCGATGTAAAAGAAGTTACTTATTACAAATGCCTTTGCCAGTCTAAGCAGGCAGTCCTCCTTGACCAAGTCCTCTTTGAGCCCGTGATGCCGGTTGGCCACTCGTATCAGTAGGCGTGTGGCGTTCTCAGACTTCATGGTGAGCTTAGCCACTGCGATGATGTTAGAGCCATTTGCCTCTATTGTCAGCCAACATCTTTATGTGTCCGACCAACGGAATCGTGTTGCCTTTAGCGGTGTACAGGCGCATGAATGGGTCGGCGCCTCTGTCCCATGCCTTCGGCTTGGGCCTTAGTCTCTTGGGCCTATATAGCAGCAGCTCACACTTGCTCGGCGAGCATCGCAGGCCTGTTGGATTGAGGTACTCCACAGTGGTTCGGATCGCACTTTGTAAAGTGTGCTGGATTTCTGCTTCGTTCTCCTTTGCCCCCCACATGTGGCGTTACCTGCATAGATGGTATGTTGGAGGTTCTCGATTCGAGTCAGTTGCCTGGACAGTCCTATCATTGCCAGGTGTAAGAGGGTAGGGGATATCACTGAGCCCTGCGGGTAGCCCTGTCACCCAGTTCGACTGGCTCCGACTGGAGGGAGCTGACTCATAACGAGGCCTGCTTTTCCTTCAGGAAGTCACGGATGTAGTGATAGAGACGTTGACCAAGTCCGAGTGTTGAGATTTGTTATAGAATGAAGGAGTGCGGTATGTTAACAAAGGCCTTTTCTTGGTCTAGGCCGAGGATGGTCTTGACGCCGCCTCTTGTTGTGCTAACATCTGGCTTTTGACCAGCTTCATAGGGTTCTTCCTCGCCAGCCCCTGACGAAAGCCAATGATGTTGTGAGGATATATCTCGTTGTCTTCCAGGTAAGGCTACATACGGTGAAGCATCGCACACTCCATGGCCTTCCTTACGCAAGACGTAAGCGAGATTGGACGCAGATTGTCCTTGCGCGAGGTTTGCCGGGTTTCGGTATTAAGACCGTTTTGGGCGTCTCCCATTCCATGAGAACTTTGCCTGAACGGCACGTCTCATTAACTATCGCAGTGAGGTGTACCGCTCCGCCCTCGTCCGGATTGCGCACGGCCTTGTTGGTGATGTTATCCGGCCCTGGTGCAGATCGGCTGCTGAGAGGTCTGAGAGCTTTTATGATCTTTCCCGTGGTGAAGTCCGCATCAAGCTCCGTGTTAGGTCGACCCGAGTATTGGGAGGTCACGTTCTCGGGAGCTGCGGCATCCGCCATGGGGAAGTACTTGGCCGTCAGTCTTGCTATGAGCTCGTCCGGTGTTTCGGTCTGGCAGGCCTCGTATAGTAACTTGCTCATCGCGTCCCTCTGCGCCGTGTTGGTGTTCGCGCCGTCCTAGAGGTGTTTCAAAAGGTTCCAACATCCGCCTTTGCGCACCTGCCCGTCACTCCTGCTGTAGATCTCGTCCCATTGCTGCCTAACTTGTGTGGAGCAGTACTGTTCGATGCTCAGGTTTAACGCCTAAATCTTCTTCCGCAGCCAACGGTTCAGGAGTTGCCATATCCTTCTTTTCAGTAACGATTGCTTGGCCTCTAGCATGGGGGCGAGTCTACTGTCCATCGTTTTCAGTTTCCAGGTTGGCGTTGACCGCTCGCGTTGCTGGCTCTGGATCCGTCTGAACTTGTCTTATCAACCCGTATAGGGATGCGTCCGCGTCCTTCGCGGACCTGCCGGTCCTCAGCTCTCTCAACTTGTCTAGTCCACTAGCTTGAATATCTTTTCCTCGGTCCTGTGCGAGCCTACTATCATCGCTGGGATGTAGTGGTCGCTGCCCAGGTCCAACCCTTGATTAGACCATGATGCTAAAGTAATGTTCTTGTTAGGTCGGGCATGGTGTACCTGCTGGTGGAAGTTCCCCGTCTTATTTATTTATTTATTTGGTACATACTGCTAGCCTTAACGAAGGCTTTGGTAGGAAAGGGTACATTCATAAAAGGGAAAATACATCATTCACACAGGGTTCAACGATAATCGTTCACAAGAGGCCTTGGTTTAAAAAACAAGCTTATGCATACTCACGTACAGCGATATAGACAATGCACATTCATGGTGACAATAGAACATAATGTAAAAAAACCACATTTCATCATGTAGCAACAAAGATATGGTAGACAGCTTAGACAAAAAAGAGTCGAGGGATGTACAATCGACAACTTCTTGTGGTAACATATTCCATTCTCTGATAGCTTGCGGGAAGTATGAATATCTGAAGGTGTCATTGTGAAACCCATACTCAGATAATTGTTTATTGTGTTTCGTTCTTGTAATTCTAGCATTAGAGTGTACTAAACACTTATTTTTGTCTATTTTTTGGGCATTGCTCTGGAGCATAAACAGGAATTTTAGTCGGAGATATCTAGCACGATCGCTAATTGTTGGGAGTCCGGCTAAGCGTAGAAGTTCAGTTGGGGAATCATGACGACGGTATTTATTAAAAATGAATCTTACTGCTTTTCTTTGTACGTTCTCTAACTTCGCTATGGCACATTTAGTGTATAGAAACCAGCATATGGCGCCGTATTCTATAACGGAGCGAATGAATGACGTGTACGCCAGTAGTTTGGTATTGGGTGAATCATATCTGAGGGACCGTTTTAGGGAAAAAAGCGCTGAGAGTGATTTTGTTGCCACATATGACACGTGTTTGTTCCATTTTAGATCGGAAGAAATAATTATACCTAAATGCTTGTATTCTTCTACCCTATGTAGTTCTCCTTGCTGAATTTCGTATGGAAAGGTTAGTGGTTCTTTCTTTCTCGTTACTGTCATGCAGACAGTTTTTTCTGCGTTTAGCGTCATCTACCAGTCTTGACACCATTTTGCTATATCTTAAGTGCGTCATTCAGAACAACCTGATCATCCTTGGTCTGTATTGGTTTATAAATAATGCAGTCATCTGCGAACATGCGTACCGTTGCGTCAATGCCATTTGCGATGTCGTTAATAAAAAGAAGGAAGAGAATGGGAGCTAAAACTGTGCCCTGAGGCACACCGGATAAAACTTCAACGTAGTCTGAGGATTGGCCTTCGAAATGAACGAATTGTTGACGTCCTGACAAATATTGTTTTAACCTTTTTGTAAGAATACCGTGTCCCAGAATTCCTTGCAGCTTATGGATTAGTTTTGGATGCGATACCCGATCAAAAGCTTTTGATAGGTCTTGAAAAATTATGTCTACCTGTCCTCGCTTATCGATTGTTAATGCTAGGTCATGAATAGTCTCTATTAATTGAGTTGTTGTAGACAAACCACTCCTAAATCCATGTTGGTTAGGGTTAATTAGAGAATGACTTTCAACAAAAGTTACGATGTGTTTTAATATTACGTGCTCAAAAATTTTCCCTGCTGTACAAGTGAGTGAAATAGGACGGAAGTTGGAAGGATTTCTAGCGTCACCTGATTTATGTGTCGGAATAATTTTTGCAATTTTCCATTCTTGAGGAACCTCAGAAGTTTTCAACGATTTTGTAAAAATTAGCAATAAGTATTTGGAAAACCATTCAGCGTACCTTCTGAGAAGTATTTGGAATGTTATCTGGGCCGCTGGATGTTTTTATATCAAGATTAAGTAATAAAGAAAGAATTCCCGCTTCCGTTATATTTAGCTCACATGGTACTTCACCTATGTCACTTCTCTGTGCGATCTTGTCTCGGATAGTGTTATTGTCTACTCTGAAAACTGATTGGAAAAATTGATTAAATTGGGTAGCCTTGGTTAAGGCTTCTGTTGGCAATAAGTTGCTCTTCTTCAGAACCCTAGATTTGAGATAGTGCCGAAATTTATGAGGCGATTTTTTAATGAAGTTATTTAAGGTTTCATCTAAGTACTTTTGTTTAGCAGTTTTCGCTGCTATCTTCAACGCGTGGGAAAGTTCGCTAATTTTTCTTGTACAATTGATGAAAGAAGTTCTTTTGTTTCTAAGTTTTCTGAGCCTTGCAATTCTGCGTTTTAAATGTATAATCTCTCTTGATATCCATGGGTTCGTTTTGCGTACGGTTTTTATTTTCTTAGGAATGAATTTTCTGAGACAGTGATCAACATTAGCCCTGAAAAGCACCCATAGGTTATCATTTGGCATGCTTCCATCGTGGAAACAACGAAGGAATTCTGGGTAAGATTCTTCTAGGAAGTCAAGAACACTAACGTCATCGGCATTTGTCCAGTCGTATATTTGAGTCTTTCTTTCGCGCTCCCGGCCGGTTGTGTATTGTTCATGAACATATGGTTGCTTTGTGATCTGCAATGCCATTGACTGCTTCCCAAGAGATTGCGTTATCGGGAATATTGTCGCTTAAGAAGGTGAGGTCTAATATATTGCTGGTTTTCGTGGTTACACGTGTTGGTGCATGTATAATCTGCTTGAGGCTAAAGTTAAAGACAATTTCCAGCAGTGCTTCTGCGCAGGAAGGATCGGCAGTCCCACCCTCGAGCGTTGCCCAGTCTATTGAGGGTAGGTTATAGTCACCCGTGAGTATAATTTTATGAGTATCCTGAAGATGACATTGCATGTAATAAGCCAGTGCGTGAAGTATACTGCAATCGGCGTTTGGGGGCCGGTACATAGTTCCGACGAAGAATACAAATTGACGGACAGTAATCTTACACCACAGTGCTTCTATATCATGTACGTCAGGCATGGGCATCGCTGGAATGTCGTCTCTCACCAAAATTGCAACACCACCCCCCCGGGTGCATCTATCTTTACGCAGGACAATATAGCCGGGTGGAAAGATACCGCTGCTCGGAATTCGTGACGACAGCCATGTTTCACTGATTGTGACTATTTGCGGAGAGTGCTCCAGAAGAAATGCTTCTAATTCTTCGGTTTTGTTTACAACGCTTCTGGAATTAATGTTCACTATAGTTAGCTTTTCTTGTTGGTCAGGCTGTTCCCGTTTTTTGCAAAGTTCTGCTTTTTTCTGTTTAATGGTACTTTGTCACCACTTTCTTCGTCACAAACGAACACGTCATCATTAACCTTAATTTTATCAAAAATCAATTTGACTTTATCCTTATTTTCTCGATTGGTCTTGCAGCTATCCCATAGTTGTTTCCTAATATTACGCAGCCTTAACGAGAAATCTTCGCTGACTGATATGGTGGTACTTTTTAGTTTGGTGCAGTTCTTAAATATTTTAGTTTTATTTCTGGAATCAAGCAGCTTAAAAATGACAGGACGTGTCTTGTTTTCTTTTTTGGCCTCAAGGCGGTGAATCCTCTCTATTCCAGAAATAGTGACACCAAGTTTATTTTGAATGAGTTTCACACATATTTCATTTTCAAGGCGCTCGACAGTCTCCTCTTGTTCTTCCTTAATTCCGTTAACGATTAGGTTCGATCGCCTACTTCTGTTTTCGAGGTCGTCAACCTGCCGTGCTAGGTTAGTCACGGTTCGTTCCAATCGTATAATTTTGTCTTCTACGTCACCTACCCTACCCTCGATATGCGACAGTCCATCCAGTTTGACGTGAATGGTTGCTAAGGATTCAGAAGCCGCCTTGTTCTCGCTTTTAATGTCGTTAAGATCTGCAGCCATTTCGCGTATTTCGTTCATGACTTCTTGCATAGTAGGACCAGGATTACTTTCTATGTCTCCAGACAAGAGTAATAAATTTCTTAAGGAAACACCATACTCGGCAACAAGTGAATGGGCACGGTAGCACCACAAGAAACACATTGTTACTACGAAAACATTTCCCGTAATCCTTCCTCACCTGGACGAGAAAGATGAAGTGGTTCGTGAGCGCCATGCTCACTGCGGTGCGGCCGTGCCCAATGCCGACGATCGACAAGTTGCTCCATTTATACGCCGTTGGTATCGCTGCCATCTCAGTTGTAGAAGTGAAGCGGTAGGGTGCGCTCTCCCACCAGTGCATCTCGTCGATGGCTGCGCCGGACAGGGTGCGCATCCGCTGTGTTCCATGGATTTCGGCAAACGGAAGATCGAGCAGTGAAGACGGGCCGTGATCCTGTTTGCAGACGTTGTGGGGCAACAAAAAACGAAGGACCTGGACGAGAAAGATGAAGTGGTTCGTGAGCGCCATGCTCACTGCGGTGCGGCCGTGCCCACCGCAGTGACCATGGCGTCTGTGTCGGGTCAGGTATGAGCGCGAGCCCTGCCGCAGTGCTCTCTTCCCATAGATCTTTGCCCTTAGGTGTACTCTGCACGTCTCCCTACGTCGGATGCGGGGCAGTGAAGTCTCCCGCCACGAGCAGGGGGTTACTGCCTGCCAGGTGAGTGCCCTTAATTAGGAAAGCCCGAAACCTCTGCCTGTGCTGTATTGGGCTGCTGTATGTGCTGACGATGAACGTTGGCTTGCTACGTTTCCCCTTGCCTGCTATCTCGACCAGATATTCGATGTTATGAGACGGCATGTGGATGTCGTGCTGTACGAAAGTGAGCTTGTTCCGTACCAAAATAGCGACGCCCCTGCCGTCGGAATGGTTGGCTAGGGTACGATAGATTTTGCTTTTGATGTACTCGGTGAGCGTCTCCTGTAGCATAGTCACACTAGGTTTCATTTCGTGTTCTGAGGTGCTGCTGTAGCGTTTTTGCCTTGCCTCCCAGTCCTCGACAGTTCCACTGCTATCCTATGACGTCACTAGTGGGTCCTGCCGTCATGAGGAGTTCTATGCATGCTGGCGTGACTACCTGGTATTACTCGGTCCGTTGGTTGACTGCTCGCCATCCCGGAGAAGCTAGTCGCTCGGCACCCTAGTGCAAGGTTCACCATATTGTCTAGGAACGGCTCAACCTTTTTGCAGCGTGGTTGTGTCTTTATTCCATAGCCGCAATGTTGGTTTGGAGACTGTTCATGTTTGCGCATGCCTTTGCTACAATTGTTTTCAGACGAGCGATATATGATTGCATACTGGTTACCGACTCCGTTAGCTGTTTGACACTGTTACTGAGTGCACTTAGCATCTCGCCAATCTCGGAGCGAGCGCACCCGGCCACCGTCGATTCTTGTTCGCCATTGAGAGCCCTGCGTTTGGTGGGCCTCTCGCTATCGATTTCATCATCTGCGTCGTCACTGATCGGCCGTGGTTGAGATGTAGGCTTGACCGTCATCCTAGCCATATTGCCACTCCTAAGTTCCTCTACTTTTCTCACAAGGTTCTGAATCACGGTTCGCATATGGACGTTTTCGATTTCTAAATTAGCCAGCCTGTCATTGCTCACATGTCCCGTTGTCGCGTCCCCGCTTACGTTCTTAGGGCCTGTGGCCCTCAGGCGGTCGGCCCATGTTGTGCCGGTTGCCGTCGGTCTGCCTCCTGGGTGGTAATCCTCTAGGAACTGCACCGGACTTATCCCGCTGCCTCTGGCTCCTGAAGTCGAGAGCCCCCTAGATTGAGAGCGCCCTCCCGCCGGGGTCTGCCCCGTTATGGGAAACAGCCAAATTTCTTGCAAGCAGTATGTCAGCGGTTGCGCATAGTACATAGGCACCATCAGGAACAAATGGGAACGACAGTAGAGTGACGTACGTAGTGGCTTCAGGTGGATTTCTTCGGGATAGCATAACCTTGGTTCGGTGACTGGTGGACTATAGCAGCCATGTAGTTTTTCAAGCTCAATGGCACTCGGCGTGCAATCAAAGAGGGATAAACGGGACGGTAAACTGTCTAAGCCGAGTATAACATCCTAAGGGCATTGTTCCAAAACGGCAAACCAAAGACTTGTTCGGCGCCCCGCGAGGCCAATGCGGGCGGTGCACATACCAAGAACGGTAGGCGTTCCTGCGTCGGCGAAACGAAAGGCGCGTGATCCAGTGGGTGTGAGAACTTTGTTCAGGTGTCGGCGCAATTAGGCACTCATCACGGATACGTGCGCGCCAGTGTGAATGTGTGTTGCGACACTGACACCATCGACTAAAATATCCATGAAGTTCTGTTTCGCTAGAAAAGTTATGAGAGTTTTGCGGTTGAGTACTCCGCTCTTTACGACGCTTTACTCCTATACGCAAAGGGGTGCATTCCCTCCCGTGCCCCTCCATATGGTTTGCCCCGATGGTCCATGTTATTGAACCATCCATCGATATTAGTTCGTGTCTTTCCAGGCGTCAGCAAACACAGCTCAAAAGTCTTCTCAAGCAATATAAGGAGTGTTCCAGGGGGCAGCAGAGAATGAGGATCCCCGAAATCGGGAAAGAAACATTTTATCATAACTCAAAGGGGAGCTCTTTATTTTTCGAAGGGAGATCTGGATGCCTTATAACACGCACTTATAAAGCGAGATACAACAAGGAAGAAGAAGCGTCTCCTTGCTGCGGCAAAGCTATCGAAATGATGTAGCATGTTTTATTAGAACTTTAAGATATCTGTCCAGCGGTCGATTTAGGCACCTCTGGACTCCTCGAAACCATTGGGTTCAGCGGGAACAGGAGAAATGTAAACATGTCTAAAGTAGAGATTAGTAAGAGATGATTGGAAGGTTGGTGAAAGAAAAGTATGAAAACGACAAACAACGGTGGTGTACAAAAACAAAATTCACAATGGGGTTAAGAAAATTGGGTATGGGAATTCATTATTCTTTTTTCTTTTTTTTCTTTTGTGACATAGGTAGGACATTAGGAAACATAACAAAGCGAGCTTGCTGGCCCAACACCCCACCCCGCTCCAGAGGGGGCACCCATAGCCTACATCTACCTATCCAGCCGCATGGAGAACGGTATAGGAAAGCAAGCGAACCGCCACGTGTGGTCGCACCTTCTGTGCCCTTCCGTGCAGGTGCACGCGCGCTGTACGCTTCTACATTTATTTATTTCCTTGGAGCACACCACTGTTCTGATAACGATGTACTAAATTTCTGTTATTTGTTTTGGCATGACCTCGTCTTCCCTGCCGAAATCTCTGCGATGGTGAACGTCGTTTCAGCTCGAAGCCCTTCAGCTGTGTCAAGGGGATAAAACCTTGCTCTTTTAACACCACGTTAGTGTACACAGGAACCAAGTAGTCCAGCGGCCATTCACCCCTCCCCCCCCCCCAGTTGAAGAAAGTTAAGACTGCATAGAAAGGGGCTCAAATTTGCGCAGCTCATTGACATCTGGTAAAATATGCCTGGAATCTGCACGTCACACACTAGCTTTCATGACGCGAATTACCCTGCGACTTTCGTTGTCCTCCAACAGTGCTCGTGAGACCTAATTCTCGGCTTGGACTTCGTGAACCCTCAAGGCGCGATCATCGACCTGGTGTCCTATAGTCCGTAACGGTATCCAAGAATTAGGCCATACACCGCAGAGGTCTCTCAGTCACAACGTCTTGAATGTGGTCGAAGATCAGGCCGGCATCCCATCCCACTCCAGCATCATTATTTCTGCCGGCCCACAACAGGCGCTGCTGTAGGAGGCATCGTAAAGTGGGACAAACATGTATTGTTCGAGAGTGAAATTTGCGTCGAAAGAAGTTTCGCTCCACTGCACGAAGGAAAAGTAAAAGTAGTAGTGAGAAACTTTAGTCGGTGGAATGAAACAACTGAAGAAGGGCATGAAGATTGCCTATATGGAAGGAATTATAGCAGTCAGCGATACGTTGGCCCTCTCGGATTCAACCGAACTTGCAACGAAGGTCCACGTTGCTGAACCAGCCTTCGATGTTAATCCGTGTCTTCCAAGGCTTTAGCAAACACAGCTCAAACATCTTCTCAAGCAATATAAAGAGTGTGCTCCTCGTCATCAATGATTCTACGAACGCTAGTTGTCAAGCGTCGCCTGACGGACCTCAAAACTGGCTAATAGAACATGTAAGCCGACCAGAGAGACAGAGAGAAGACCACTTGATGAAGCCTGACGGCCTCCATGAATTCAAGGTCGTACAATTTGGTCTGGACGTGGTTGGCTTGAAATGGCAGCGCTGTATAGTCTACTTTAATGACGTCGATGTCGTTGCCTCAAATTTCGCAGATCACGTCAAGTTACGCGCAGCAGTGCTAAACGCCAAGAAGTCATACGAGCTGACTGTGAAGTCGGAGAGAAATTCTTCTTCGCTTATGAAGAACTTCTGTTTCCTGGCAACGTCATAATCAAGTCAGCAGTCCTTCCTAATATGCAGAAAGTGGCCGCCATCGCGAACTATTCACAGCCAGGTGGGAAGAAGACAGAGCGTATGTTTGTTTGTCTGTGTGCCTACTGTTGGCAACTCCAGAATCCGTTAGCTGTGCTCGCAACACTGTCGAAATAAACAAAGATGGCGACGACATCAAGGTTCACGGCGGCTCTTCTGCTTGGTGCGGCGCTCACCAGTTGCTCGTTCATGGTGTCCACTCGAGGTGTTCAGTAAAAGCCGAAAGGGTTCTCGCTGCCGATTGCCTCATTTTTATAGGCGTCACGGATTTCAGCGAAGAAAACGCGGAAATCATTGCGCTCTCCGTGCCAACGCCTGAATTGCCAAGCGAGCCGCATCAGATTTTTTAAAGACGAAGAGCCTTTCAAGTGAGCAGTAGGTTTAAAAAGGGGAGGTGTTTGTGCATAGCGCGCCTCTGAAAAGTGCAAGCACTTGGTCGTGGTGCTGCTTCATTGGAATAAGTACGATACTCGACTGTTTTTATCTTCATATGCGATTCGGCACTGAGACTCGCGTTGTTATGCATATCATCCCACAGTATATAGACGCCAACGCCGTGTCTTGTTTTCAGTAGCTAAATACGGATTATCTACACTGACGCTAAAAGCTGTAACGTTACCTGGTCATTGTGTTTAGGTATAAAAGCGAATGATTGTTCCGTTTGTGAGTAGCACATTTTTATCGTTGGCTGTTACGTGTGACGAGTCGTCTGCGTCCGGCGACTGGTGCTTGTTCATTCTTGCAGTACGTAGTGTTCGTGGTACGGCTTGAACGTGCGAACACAGCAGATACCCGCCGCCCATAGAAATTCACGTACCGTAGCGAAATGCGAGAAGTGATTAACAACCAATCGGACCGATTTGAGTTTCTTCCTACAGGTTTCCGAAAAATAGCGAATGTTTTCTTTTGGACAAGGTGACTTGTGATATCGTATATGCGTGACATGGAAAGAAAATGCACCAGCCGTGATGGAATTTAGGTGTCTGCGCACAGTGTCGGAAAGCAAACTAGCCACCCTGTGCACAGGTAGAACTCTTCAAAGCAGGAACGAGCGCTGTTTGCTGTTGTCTCTAAATTTCTTGAGAAACAATAAACTTTCCACTGAAAGCGTTGAATGAGCACGCAGAATCTTCTGCTTGCGTCGCTAAACTAAAGCATGCTATCAGAACGATGTGTCGCCTCACCGCATGACATGTGTCTTGATCAGCTTAACACCTTCCGAGGAAGTTATCATTCCTGCTACCATGCCTGCAGACAAAAGTGCATTAGTGAGAATATTTCTACTGCTCAAACCATTACTAACACTATGCTGGGCAGAAATCAATAATCGAACAAAACTAAATGAAGCTTAAACATATATCAGTCTAATTTATTCAACCGTCCGCTTGAATAAAGCGCACTTCGCCATTTAAAACGCTAGCATTCAAAGCAATGTTCTACTCTCCGTGAAGAATGAAGCAACGCGTGAAGTGTTTAGAACAAATTGGTATAGTATCAGTCGCCACCTTTTCCTAATGCGAAGCTTTCCCAATCCAAGTCACTCTCCCATGGTCATCGTCTGCTTCTTTCGCTTAAAGATATAATTATACATTCCTGTCTTTCCACCGCAATGACACGCCTAACGGTACACAATAATTCTTTCGACATCCTCATCTTTTTTTCATTTTCGAGCTTGTGCCTGGCGGCATCACCACGAGTTGAGAACGACGAGGCATTCAGCGTATGACTTGATAGGAGGCACTCTTTCGCTTCAAGCGTGAGGCTAGATGAGGTGCTTCTTGGCGCAGCCGCTAGGCGACGAGCATTTAATTGAAGGAGTAAGAGGTGATTGGAGGATTGGTTGAAGAAAAGTAGGGAAACGACAAAAACCGGAGGCGCACAAAAGCACAGTTCGCAATAGGGGATCAGAAAATTTGGTTGTGGGAGTTCGTAGTTGTTTTTTTTTTGTTGTTGTTTAACCTAGGTAGGACATTAGGCGGTATAATAACAAGAGCTTGGTGTCGCAACCCACCGCCCGCTTCCAAAGGGGACGCTCATAGCATCCATTCATCGCCAATAGGCGCTCCATCAAGAACACTCGCATCGCCACGGCCCTGACTGGTCACACGAAATCAGATGCAAGTCGAGGCATTTAGGGAATTAAAACTCCAGCATTCACCATCCGTATTCGCCAACTTCCCAGAAGACGCCGATACCAAAATCCGCACCGACGCAAGCAGCGCAGGAGGCGCCTTGTTGCTGTTCTAATCCAATGGAAACGCGGTCTTTAAAAGGTGATATCTTACGCTAGCAGGTCGTTGAGAAAAAGAGAATTCCATTATTCAACGAAGGAGGAGGAATGCTTTGCCATAATTTCAGCTACAATGTAATTTCACCCTTACGTCGGTCGTAAGCGAACATCACGCCTTGTGTTGGCTAGCGAATTTCAAGGATCCTTCAGGTCATCCAGCACGGTGGAGCCTCCGGCTGCAAGAATTCAATATCACCGTGATACAGCTGTCCAGACGTAAACACTCTGATGCCGACTGCCTCTGCTGCGCTCCTATTTACCCGCCGCCGCACTACGGCCAGGACAACGACTCTTTCCTAGAGATAGTAAGTGGCGACAACTTCGCTGAACAGCAGCGAGCAGACTGGGAGCTAAGAAGCCTTGTCAACTTCTTAGAAAGATAGAGCGACTTTATCCTAAGGCTACTTAGCGCAGATTGTCTTCGTTTTCATCGTACACCTTCGTCATCATAAAGAAAAACTTTTCGCCAGTCCAAATCCACTATCTTCTGCTAGTTCCATCAGTACTGCGGCCAGAGATTACCCGCTCACTTCTTTATAGCCCAATTGCAGGGCATCTTGAGTTTTCCCTTACGCTGGCGAGCTTTTACGAGCAGAATTACTGGCTACGCTTGAACGCTGACGCTTCCCATGATGTCAAGACGCATGAAACCACCGAAAAACGGCAAACGGAAGATCAAGCAGCGAAGCCGGGCCGTGAGCCTGCTTGCAGACGTTGTGGGGCAACAACGTCAGCAAGCAGCGTTGAAACCATGAAACCGTATGAAACCAGCGGGATCGCTACAGCCAGTCAAGCTCCCTTGAGGTCCGTTTAAACAGATTTGATAGATTTGCCGTTACCCTTTCCGACGTCATCATCCGAAAACAAGTGGATCGTCGTACCACCGACTATCTTACTGACTACGAAAGCCCTGCCAAAGGCAGTGTGGTCGAAGTAGCGAATGTATTCGTCGAGAACATCCTGCTGTGACATGGTGCGCCAAAAGTTATCAATTCCGACAAATTAACGGCTTTTACAGCTGAATTTGCCGAAGCCATGCTGTAATATAGCGAGACTAGTCACTGGATGACAACCAGCTACAACCAGCAGATGAACGGTCCAATAGAACATCTGGACAAGACACTCGCCGACATTTTAGCGATGTATGTCGACGTCGAGCACAAAACGGACGATGCCGGTCTTCCACACGTAATGTTCGCTTACGACACGGCGATACAAGACAAACGCACATGACGCCATTCAAAGTGATTTTTCAAAAAAGCAAACGCGGTGACGACACTCGATGACTTGCTACTGCACGTCAGCGACGAAGACAGCCTCCATGTCGCGGCCTATCTCCAGCAGGTAGAAGGAGCCCGACAGCTCGCCCGCCTATGCATCAAGATCCAGATGACCAACTGCCGGCGCTACACGCTGCGAAGACGCTAGGTAGAATATCAGCCCGGCCACCATGTTACTGTATGGACCCTAATAAGCCGACGAGGACTTATTGAGAAACTTTTTCGATGCTATTTCGTACCCTACAAGACCACCCGATGTATTGGCGCACTGGACTACGAGGTCGAGCCAGACGGCTTTTCGCAATCACAGCGGCGCTGTGCACAACCCGAAGCCGTCCACGTGGTGCGTCTTAAGCCTTTCTATGGCCGCTGATGAACACTGGGCCTTTGCTACTTTGGTGTTATTTTTACTATTGGTGCTCTTGGTTTTCGCTTTTTATGTTTGATTTTCTTTGGAGCGCGGGGCGTGCTTTTTAAGAGGGGCGCATTGACACGTGTGCTTGTTGATCTTGCTCCGGTGAGGGCTTCTCACCGGCTAACAGCTGCTAAAGGCCAATCCACTCGACGGAACAAATTGCCCTTTTGGACTGCGGGCCGCGCATCACGTGATAGGACGTCACCAGTTCCTACGGACCGCCGTTCGCCCCCACAAGACCGTGGCCCTCGCGGTCCAACAAATCGCCGAGGCTTTTCCCGCTTCAGTTTTGGCGGCGAGCTTCATGCAAACCGCAGCGAATTTGTCGTGGCCACCGAATGTTGTCCGGCAACAGTGTCTTCAGCCAAGTCCAATCTAGTTTTCGGCTCAGCAAAAGCCAGTCGTTTCATGCCCTCCGTTCCGCCTACACGTACGTGCAGCAGATACATTTTTTAAACACCATGTCCTCTTGGAGTGACGAGGAGGTTTTTTATTTTGTATCCCTCGTTGAGCAGTTCACGGCTTTGTGGGACTCGAGCCGGAATGATAACAATGATAACGCGAAAAAGTGTTAGCTTAGCCGGTTGGCATGTTCTGCCATCTGCTATGGCGGTCCGCCGTGTGAATGTGCTCTTCGCCGGACCGGACCGCGGCGGGCCGTGACGTCGCACCACGAGACCGATCAGCCCGCAGACTTCATCCGTCGTGTGGATCGGCCTTAAATGGTATCGCTTGGCGCAGGACGCACCCACATGTATGGGAAGTTTCTTGAATGTTATCGATGGTTCTATCCGTTGTCTATTATCAGAACCTTGTGTTAGCCGACTGTATGCACGACGTGAATTGTGAACTGCTTTCTCGAATTGACGCGGGCACCAACGATTAGCGTAGAACCTTCGACAAGTCATATATTAAAACAGACGCAAGACGACCTGGACAATGAACGGCACATCAAATTTTCGATAATCGCCGACTGCTCACCGCTATCGTTGTGATTCGAGTGCAACTAGCTTTTCCTTGGCACAAGTTGGCCCAATAAAGTTATTTATGTGATTTACACCTTTTGTTACTGTGTTTTCGACCGTCACTAGAACGGGACAACATAGGGCATGCATCAACGTGTGGCCGTTTTGCGGCTCTAGCTTTCTTCGCCGTATGGAACGCACACACAATAGATTATATACGTGTAGAATTATTTTTTATAATAATTCAGGTAATGTTTTCGTAAACTGTAGGAACAAGACTTTATTCAGAAGCATCTCATTTATTATTGAGAACATTGCTGTTTCGTATACAGTTATGTTGTGTGGTGGGCAGCTCCTACATCCACGAGCACTTGAAGTCAACTTTCAGTGGTTCATAGGGACACCTCAACTTTTACCTGACAGCGGCTTTCTTATTTCTAGCTGTAGCCTTACTGGCTGAAGAAAGCAGGATAAAACCAATTTTCGTGGAGTTTTTGTACATTGTCTATGTATTAGCTGACATTTATGGAATGGTCCTTCCGATTGCAGGTTAAAAAATACCTCAAGTGTTTCTCTAGACATTTGGACACTCATTGGCAGATATATGTGAACTGTTGCTGGGTTGTCAATGTTTTTTTTTCCAAGAAAATTCATCATACTGTGTATATCGCCCCTTAACTAGGAACCCTCAAACGCACAATATTTTCTTCCACGAAGGGTAATGCCGTTTTGCTGTGAACAAACTGTAATCACCGATGATCTCAGCAGAACACGATAGAGCTGCAGTCTATGCCGAAGTCTTTGCTCACTGCCTCGACCAGTGGTTCCAGGGTATTGTACGCCTCGTCTCCGATGACTGCTGCTGGCAATTCCACGAGGGTGCAGGCCAAGACCTCGGCTTCCTCAGCGGTACTACATTCCAGCGCAGTCGAAACAAGGCACTGTGAAAAAGTCGCGTGATGCATTTTAATGTAGGACATTTCTGTTCTGCTTGTTGTAGAGAAATCGTTTAAAAGTGAGCAGAAAGTCATATTCGTACCAACATTCGGAGACAGCTGCTCTTTTATAAATAGGACCATCTGTGTTTCTTGAACTATTTTCACTTTACAAAACACAACAGCACAATCAAAGTACGGGTTCGGTGGACAGTGAGACCCAAATTTTATAAAAAGTCTCTAAGTGCTAGAGTTGCATTTAAACCTTTTTCTAATGTACAATATAATATAATGATATACAAAGGGAAGGTTTGGCGACTTAGCTGTTCTATTTTTACAAAGTGCAGGTATTAGCGACTATAATATAAATATATTGTAGGACGAAGGCATTTGGAGCTGTTAATAGGATATAGCACTAAATTAATTGACATTCTTGTGCAATCATCGCATATGATTTAAGCGCTAGTATATGGTTTTATTCGATAAACTGGCTATGCGGCGTGCAAATCGGCACTGCTGCTTAGCCGTTCTTAGCTTTCTGCTTCTGAGCTTAAGATCGCAGGTAAGAATTGCATCTGCGGCGAGCGTATTGTGAAGAATGTAGAATTCAAAAAACAAAAAAATTCTGACCCTCTTGTGGTAAAGCAATTAAGGGGGCTAGTTGGTGGACGTTCATGATCTAACCCTCTTGTTTAAGTGTTTCGGGAGCGTGCTCGTTATGACACCCTAGGTAGTCAACATCGTTGCCGAGACCCGATCATTGAGTCTGTAATAACCATGTGTCGCTCTGCAAAGTTAAATGAATGCTAGCGAGAAATAATAATTTCATGAAAACGCTCCAGGAACATTTAGAACGCCAGTTTACCTAACGTGGGCCGTTCGAAGAACGGGCATGTCAAAACCAACGACCGTTCGTAGCGCCATCATCACGTCTAAAGAAAGTGAACAGCGAATTCTTAAAAAGGCGATATGCTGCCTTTTATTCACAAAGAGCCTCAAATGTGGAAGTACTCTAAAATTTATGACGTATTACTGGCGTACAGAAACTATGGTTCGCTCACGAAATACGAAAAGAAAAAATGTTTACTTTTTCAATGAAATAAGTAAATTTTCTTCTCAAATGAAATGTAGGTAGGGCCTTGACATAAAACTGCTGAATATTTAACTCATTTATTTTTGCTTGAATGTCATTTATGCTAAGGAGCTGACGGAGCACAGAAATACGTACTTTATTCTAGCTCGTGCGTGTCCTAAATAGTATATGTCATTTTAGTATACCTGATTGATATACTTAAATATGTTTACTGGTCAACGCTCTAATACGAAGAAAAATTTCTAATCTCAACCGAGAGACGACTTGAAATCACTGACAAAATAGAAACGATGCCCATAACATGTGATTAGCATGGTAAGAAACATTAGCTACCTTAATTGCGTATGGTACTACATGCCCATATCGCTGAAAATGCTCAAATACGTTTTTTAGAAGTACTACTGTGCTGTGGGGATATAATCAGGGTCCCTCGTTTCTGTGTTTGTCGGGTTGGTAATGGCGGCTATAAAGAATTGGTAATGCTTGCTTTAACCACCTTCTGGACAGAGAAGCCGTTATTTAAAGAAACGAAAGCGCTGACACGAACTTTATAAAGACTCAAAATTCGTGTGATCAATTTTGTGTGACGAATGCCTGTTGGCCGACATTCGTTACACTTATAAAAAACAATATAAGAACAAATAATAGACTCGTTTTCCGCGATTCCTTGTTTACGTCGTATTTGCAAAACAAAACCAGCAATAGCACAAATGGGCCTGTTTAGCAAGAAGTGTCATATGCCTTCTTGTCTTGAATTTAAATGTTACTTGCATACGTTGATCATTTTAGCGTTCATCTAGACCTGTTGGCTCTTTTGCATGAACCTTAAGAGCGAAAATTGCCGCCTGAACGCTGCTAGAAGTAATACTTTCTTGCGGTGCTTTTTTTTCCTTCATGTGGGTGCTAGACAGTCAATTTCAAGGCCCTATCACATTCCTTCGTTAATGTACGACGCAAAATAGTCTCATGGAAAGAAGTACAGCCTTTGAACGAAAGCATATTGCGGTGCGGGTGGGTCACCATGTGTGTGGGGTTACCTACTTCTTCTTTCTTTTGTTTACATTGCACTAGCAGATAGTTGGTTATTCTCGCGTATGAACCCAGCCATCTGCGTCGGGGTCTGCACGTATACGAATGTGGAAAATGGTGATTTTGTGGCTGTTGGATAAAAGGAGATGAGTTCTGTGGGCCGCATCAGCAACGGCTGACACTTGAATAACGGCCACAAGGGCGGCTGAAGAAAACGCGCAAGAAATAACCAGGATAGATTACATTGGGCAAAAAAGGTAAAAAGCCAAAAATTAGTTGTTATACAATATTTACAATAGCGAGTGCCAAGTGCGATTTCCGCGGACCTTTTCACAATACGTGCAGGGTTAATTGCATCACGAGTGCATGCAGTCAGCCGGCACGACAGGTCATATTTGCGCACCTACGAGCCATTTTGCCCATAGAGTAAATTGCAACAACCTTGCTCATTTGTTCACGCTTGTAAGCATTGCTGAAATGAACACACAACTTGTCCTTGCCTCATTGAACCTCCCAGCCGCAAACGATGGCGTCTATCCAGATATAATGGTCGCTTTTCCCACAAGGAATGTCACGTGTCGCTCACAGAGCACCGTTTATTGCTTTTGTAACACCTGCACTTTTTTTCTTGCTCTGCAAGAGTGTGTAACTCAGGGGAGATATTGTGTTTAATATAAATTTATAAAGGATGATTGGGGTACAAAAATTAGAATTATTGCCTTCTACATAGAACGAATGACCCTGAGTATCAGTGCACATATGGAAGCATTAAATCTTTTATCTGATATAAAAATATGTGATTATCATCAACAAAATATTGACAATAGCTTGTTCTTAGGGAGGAAATTCTACAATGTAGAAAACACAGCGCGCATTGTAATTCTATGTTATTTTATTCTAACGGATTACTGCATCATGGGAGAAACGAGAGAATGCGCCGCCTAGGTACTAAAGCAGAAAATAAAACGTGACCTGTTATCCTCAAGTTGCAATGTTTCGAGGACAAGGCGAACATATTAAAGAACTGTTCCAAGCTAAAGAATTCCAACATATCTGTGGCTGAAGATTTTTCTATCCGTGTGCGTGACATCCGAAAAGAACTTTGGAACTGCAGCAAGAGCAACCGAGATAGGGGCGAAAAAGTTACACTTGTGTACGACAAGATTAAAATCAATGGCCAGGTTTACGTCTGGGACAAACATAAAGGAGCCCGAGTGCCCGTGGGAAAGAAACCTGCCGTCCCAAAGAAAAAAAACTGACTAAACATGAAGCGCTCTCCAGCCTAGTGATAGTGAACATAAATGCCCGAAGTGTTGTGAACAAAAGCACAGAACTTGAGGCATTTATTATAGAACATAGACCAGATATTTTAACAATAACCGAAACATGGCTTTCTCCTGATGTTTCAAGCAGCAATATCTTTCCTCCGGGTTATACTGTCATGCGCAAAGATAGGTCCTCTCGCGGTGGTGGCGTAGCAATTTTGATAAGGGAAAATATTTACGTCACACCTATGCTTGAAATAATTGATGCTGAAGCACTTTGGTGCAAAATCATGACAGATCGATCCTCCCTTTTTATAGGCACCATGTACCGGCGCCCTAATACTTCCTATGATATGCTACACGTGCTAGCAAATTATATGGAAAATCATTTTACACATACTACAAAGCTAATCCTTACGGGGGATTTCAACCTTGCTAGTATTGCATGGGACTCCCTTGATAACATAGCTGATACAACTCACGCAGAGGTACTGCTTGATCTTTGTTTTAATCTTGGCCTTAGACAAATCATACGAGAGCCAACACGTGTTACTGCAAAAAGCAGGAATGTACTCGATCTGACGTTTGTGAGTGATGTTATCGCAGAAGACAGTGTTTCATGGGAAGTTGTCGACGGCATATCGGACCACAAAGCTACTAAATGTTGCTTACTGTTAGACGCACCTCCGCCTACCCAAAAAGGGAGTACACGAATTTTCGACTGGGCGAATGCCGACGATGTCAGCGTTCTTGATTATCTAGATCACTCTTACTCCACTTTTACAACGTTCTCGAATGATCATGCAGTTTCAGTGAATAGATTATGGTCAACATTATAAAGAATCATTCAGCACTGTTTATCAAAATATATTCCCACAAAGATCAAACCAGTACGTAGGACAAACCCTTGGATAACAAGAAACATAATACAACTAAAGCGAAAAATTGCCAGATTAAGGAAACTGAGAAATAAACTACCGCTACCAGGCTACACTATTAAAATACGCGAAAACTCCCTGCACTAAAGTCAGCCGTAAAAAAGGCAAAAGATGAATACATGAATGTCACCTTAAGTAATTTTATCAAAACATCTCCGTCTAAGTTTTGGCGATACCTTAATTTAAAGTCACGTCAGACCAGTAATCCATCACCAACTGAAGCTATGGCAAAGGGTACAAAGTTCAATGAATAATTTATTTCAGTATTTACACAAGACAACAGTAGACAACCCAACCTTCAATCCCTTCCTAGCTACTCAGCAAAACTAGACGACTTAATCTTAACCGAGTCGGGAATTTTTTCCCTCTTACTTGAAATAGACCCAAAAAATTCCTGTGGTCCTGACAACATACCAAATGTATTTTTGAAGCGCTACGCGGAATAGATGTCCGAGTTCTTACTGATTATTTTTTGAAAATCATTGCAAATGGGCGAGGTTCCGGTGAAATGGAAAACTGCTAAGGTTATCCCTATATATAAATTCGGTGACCCAAACAGCACAGCAAATTACCGACCAATCTCGCTTACTTGTACTGCCGGCAAAATCCTTGAACATATAATCCTAAAACACATACTGTCATTCGTAGAAAAAAATAATTTAATTGTCCCTAATCAGCATGGTTTTAGAAAAGGATTGTCTACGACTACTCAATTGATTGAGACAATCCACGACTTAGCGATTACATTGGACAAATGCAGTCAAACCCACATGATATTCCTAGATCTATCTAAAGCATTCGATCGAGTTTCCCATCCAAAGTTGCTTCAAAAACTTATCCACTACCTCGGTGACAACAACATCACCAAGTGGATAAAAAGTTATCTTACAGGTCGACGTCAATATGTATGTTTCAAAGACTACTCTTCGGATTTCGGCGATTTGCTATCTGGCGTCCCACAAGGAGCCGTTTTAGCTCCTATCCTCTTTCTTCTTTTTATCAATGATTTACACATTAATACTAACGCCACAGTAAGAATGTTTGCAGATGACTGTGTTATCTACAAGGAAATAACCTGTCGTGATGATCAGATAACCTTAAACAGTGCACTTGAAAATATAACACAATGGTTCCAAACGTGGCAGACGGTGATTAACACAGAGAAAACAGTTTATGTGACTGTAACGAATAAAAGAGCGCCCATGAACTACCCGTATTATTTACAAGGACAGATGTTAAAGAAAGTAGAAGAGTATAAATATTTAGGCGTCATAATTTCATCAGATCTTAAATGGGACAAGCAGGTAACATATATTGTTAATAAATCACTGGCAGTTCTATACTCGTTAAAACGCTCGCTCAGATCCGCATCAATAGATACTAAACGCTTAGCATACCTGTCACTAGTTCGCTCTATACTGGAATATGGAATAGTAAGTTGGTTTCCCTTCCGTAAGCAGTACATAGCAAAATTGGAGAGCGTACAAAGGAAAGCGATTAGATTTATTTTTAATAAGTATCGCCGTCTTGACTCCCCCACGGAACTATTAAGGCGAGCTGATCGGTAGTCGAGCGAAGTAGTCGAGCTGAAATCGAGCTCGACTACTTCGTCTTAAGTTTCTTTTCCTTCTCCTTAATGGTAGTACGAAAATCAATGCGAGTGACTACTTGCTACAGGCAGATACACGTAGTTGTCGAACAAAACACACCAAGCACTTAACAGAATACAGATTTTACAATGACATATTCAGGTACTCCTTTTTCCCACATGCAATCCGTGAATGGAACATGTTGCCTGATGGCGTTGTCACCTGTACATCACTCGAAACTTTTATCGCCAAGATATCAAACTATGCTCTGTAGTTACGATCTGCACATAGGTGAGCTTCGTCGTACAATGGCATTCTAATTCACTTAGCAGTGTCTTGTATTCTGCCGTGACATAAGTAACTGCTGAATCTTGTCTTTTGCGCACTACACATCCAAAAAATTTACATTTTCTTTCCTTGCTCTTCTGTGTGCTAAACCTTCCAGCATGGCGTTTACTACCATTTCTCCCCGCTCCTGTTATAGAAATTGTGTAATGATTATAGAGTGCATATGTACTGCCTTGTTATCCCAAACTCATCTATGTCCGCGCCTACTTGAACTGTGTTCTCTTGAAGATGTATCTTACCCCTTTCCTGCAACAGCCTCATATGTGAGGCTAGCAGTATGTTCAAATAAATAAAAATAAATAAATAAAATTTTGACAGCGCTGCAATGTTAATCTTAGAGTCATTACTTAACATACACATAAGCAATAAAGAAATATTAAATATTGCAGGCAACAGCCACATGACGACGTGCTGTGTTTGCGCAAATTCACTGATTCTGCATGAACAGCGCATATATTTCCCTCACTGCTTTAGGATTTTTTGGTCGTGTTTTTGTATTTAAGCCCTAGCTTCTAAAGGAGGCACTTATTGCGGATGCGGCGATCTTTCTAGGATTAACTTCATTGCGCGGTGAACACATCGTCGTGGTGCGCGGCAGCACAGCCCCGCGGAGTCTCCAAAATGCACAGATGAACGGCGCCCACCTCGCTGTATTTATGCAGCGAAACCTATACAAATGTGGCCCAGCGCCTAAGTTGCACAGCGTTTAGCACGCTCTCTTCTCAACTGTAATTCCCTAAGGGCGTGAATTAAAATTCTAGTGGAAGTGGTTGAAAGGGTTGTCTTTTACTTTTGCTACTTAAAAGTGGAGACTGCTGTCTGAAGATTACGACATGGTATCAATGACTCGATGACGATACCTGCCGGTATAATGGGCAGAGGGCACCGGGAACTCGGAACTCGGAGGTGCTAATTATTGCGACAGTAATGCCAATAGCCAAACGATCAATTGTAGCCTTATGCCAATGACCCAGGATTTCTTTGTGCAGAAAAGTCAAAATAGTTTGTTATATTGTGACATTATGCTTACATCCTGCACAATAAACAAAGCTGCGGAAAGACATGATCTGAACGAAATTATGTCCGCTGACATGATGGCATGAAGTACAGTTAATAGCCTTGCTATGGGTGGGGGGGGGGGGGGCAGACTATTTGCGTATGCTGAAAGTACGGTCAACATGAAGCTCAAGAGAGAATCAGAACGCAAGCAATAAACAGTGCAAGTTGCCCTGTGCTTTAGAGTGTCCGAACGTTGGGACTGGCTTACTTATCAGTTCAAGTTTTTTTTCTAACACTTACCGCTATTACTCTGATGAGGCCAGTAAGCGCTTGTTCCTGTTAATAAACACAAAGATACTATTCAGACATGCAGAAAAGATGCATTTCACCGGGCGTAAACCGTAATATTTCTTTCTATTTTTTTGTTCACTATTAAAGCAAACTTTCTGCAGATACTAATTGCAAAGCAGAGTTTCGGTGTAGGCGCCAGTTGGTTATTCATGGTTTTTGGAAGTTATCGCAAGACAACACGAAGCGGTTCATGTTCTCCCTTTCTTTAAGACTCGTGTTTTCTTCGAGTAACTTCTCGAAATCACTAATTTCAAGATCGAACTGCTTGTTAGCTATATTGTACGCTTCCAAAATAAATTTCACCAGTTGCTGTCTGATCTAGGTTTTTGTCTTCGTACTGCAAAACGATGCGGCACCAATTTCATTGTTTACTGCAGGAACTACTGAGCTCTAGTGCAAGCTCTGGGATCGTCCAGATGTCAGTGGTCACCTGGCCTTGCCGGAAAACTGTTTAATCTCGACTGTAAATAATTGCGTTGGATTGTCTAGTTTGTTGCTGGATTCTTGATTGTCGTCACCATCTCCAACTAAAACGGAGCACAGAGAAGGTAAGAACGCAACTAACGCTGAACTACAACTGTAGTCCAAAGTTCTGGCACAGAGTTTCCGATGCCTTTCTCATGTCCTTGTGTCCAGTTTTTTATGCGAAGCTGTTTTTAACTATTCCCCGTGGTTTGTATTTCCTTGTTTCCGCGCTGGATGTATGTGTAGATATGTATACACCACTTAGACCATATGGGCATGTGCTGACTGCGGTCGTGCGAGCAGACAAGTTGGGCCACTGGGTATTTTCCCTGTTGGGCAACATGCTGCTGACTGATGTATGGCCCAGTAGACAGCTTCGGCCACTGGGTATCCTTAACTCGCTATGCAGCCGAACGGACAACATCGGCACTGGACGTGTTCCTTTCTTAGTCCATCACCCATTATGAAGTTGCAACTGTTACAAAAGTAGTATAAAGCCTGATATGTAGTTACATAAGTGTTGTTCGTCTATGTGTATGGTGCTTCGCAAGAACATTCTTTCCCCTGCAAGCATCATACCTCACCTTTGCTGTCGCGGCGCAGCCAACAGACTGCAGATGACGAGGCCGTGCTCGAGCCATCTGCTATTGCACATAGATAGACATCTGCACGTATGCTATTGCACCTTGCTAACTCAAAGAGCCTGGATGTCATTCAGATTCGAACATTGCATTGGAACTGCTTCTTTATTCTTTTTAATGCTGATAACATGTATCAAGTTAACCTCGCCTCTTTAATGTAACCGTTTTTTTTTTATTGCTCTCCTAAATATCAGCACGAATGAATCACCTAAGGCCTAATAAAAATGTCATGGCGCTTTTTGCTGCGTACTATAAAGGCTGCATGTATGAAGCACGATTCGATGAGTTAAATACTCTCGGCAGATGCAAGAATTACATCTCATATGGACTAGTGGAAGCCGACAACATAATAAACTAAAACTCTAGCTGCGTCCACGATACTTTTCTTCTGCTATAGCGACGGCAGATGAGATTGTTCGACAGCTGTCTTTCTCAAGCATTGCTATTAGCGTGCGCATGCGTGTTCTTATTTATTCGTGGGTATGTTACCCCCAATAACTGAGTTGTAATTGTCACCCCTGTAAGCGCGTACGTGTTTTCTTTTCGTGCGCGTCTTATTTGCCGCCAATGTGTACTTTCGCAAATACTTACACCAAGAAGCAGTTGTCCTGAAGCACAAATGTATGGAGGGAACCGCGCTCAGGCAACTCTAACTTCCGAAATTAGTGTCTCGGGGTGCTGCATAGGGCATGCGAGGATAATGTTTCAGGTAAGAGAACGTTGCACGCACATAATCATGCTTAATAGCAGGAGCTCATTTATTGACCGGATACTAAAATGTGGCAATGAAGTCGAAGCGGTATTGTCTGTCAACTGAAAAGCATATTTTTCAACCGTCATTGTTGAAACCTGCACAGGCGTTTTTGTTTTAGGTTGATAAGAAATACACTACTTACAGTCACCGGCTTTTTGTTGTTGCAAGTCTCTAGGTGGGCACCAAAGCACTGTAAAGAAGAAATATGGACACATTCAATTGCAAAGAAAAATGATATGCAGGCAGCTGAAAATATTGTGCCTCGAAGAATAAGTTATGATGGCTGACTAAATTCAGAAGACAAAACAAATTTCAACTTCGGATTTATTTTTGTAGTATATGCTACGACCATATTTCAGGACAAAAAATGTATATTCTGGGGTTTCGTACGTGCCAAAAACTCGATATGATGATAAGGCACCTCGTAGTGAGGGACTCTGGAATAATTTTGACTACCTGAGGTTTTTTTGTTTTGTTTAACATATTTTTGTTTTGTTTAACATAGTGCGCTGACGTTTTTGGATGTCAGCCCCAGCGAAATGCGGCCGCAGTGGCCAGGATTCGATCCCTTGCCCTGGCTCCTAATAGTGCACCGCTATAGCCACTACGTAACCACGGCGTGTATTCCGCACCAAAAGCTGCCTAGACCTCTTCAATGGCCCAAGATGCCTTTGTAGATTACTGCACCAGAATTCTTTTTTACTTTTAAAGGCCAAAGAGAAGCAGGCGCAGTAACAAAGCAAGTCAATTCACAGTCTAAAAATAAACCAGACCGGTTATGGTGTTTTTTATCGTTCACACCACAGCCGGTTTTAGGACACGGGTCTGGTGTGTCTGGTGTGCCCGTCCTTGTGTATACGGTGAACCCGGTCTGGTGTGCTTGGTGCACTTGACCCGGAGCTCTTGGTCTGTTCGACGTGTTTGAGGGGCTTGCTTGGTGCTTTCTGTATACTGGTGGGTTATCAATGGGACAATGCTGGTACCTTCTGGGGTGTTTGCAAAATTTTACCATGCATCAGATATCTGTATATCATGAATAGTTTCGTGATATATAACAATCTGACACATGCTAAAATTTTTCGAACACACCAGAAGGTACCAGTATGGTCCCAATGATTTAATGATGTATAGATATATCATGCGTTTCACGCCGTAGAATGCACATTTACAATGGTAAACAATTAGTTTACACTTATTCTGTAGATGACAAGTTGCTGTAATATCAGAGGTGAAAGAGCAGTGAAAATATTTCATTTGGTACATTAAATGAAAACGGATTTTGCTTTGAAGATATAAGCACAATGTAACTCAACTGCAATGAATTTCGTTGCATGCGCTCTGTTTCCCTGGCAACTAAGTAATTTGTCAAGGCAAAATGCATATATGAGCTGCGTAGCTTTTTATTTCTAACTAAATCGTATCTCAGCTTGATGCCCAGGGAGAGAGAGAATAAACTTTATACAGAAGAGCACGCAAGTGTAGAATGCTCATCGACTCTCCAGTGGCTGGTCCCTTAAGCCCAGCGGCCTTAGCTGCCCTTTTCAGTAGGTTGACCAGGTCGAGCTGGTCCGCTGAGCCGGAGCTGGACAGCGCTGCCTCCCGTTGCCGTGTGGGCAATGAAACTTGGAACCTTGTGAAAGCCACCACCTGTTCACGGCCTGTTGCACCATCTGATGCTTCCCAGACACATAGCACAACCTGAAAAAAAAACAAGTAATTCGATGCATCACTACAATTTCTTGATGACATCAATAAAAATGCTTTGATTTAATAAGTTTGCCCCATTACCAGTTTTATGTCATTAAGTACTAGTTACAAAAGAAGTCTGTCTAACTCTGCGATAAATGTAACCGGAAAGTGCAGGTACGTCCAGTGGAATAAGTGAAGGCGCTACACAGAGAATTATATGGCTTACCTTGTGTGAAAGTAATTTTTAAATGGAATACAAGCAACACATAAGCAGTTTCAGTGGGCCCAAGTAGAGTATTTCAGCTTTTTGAAGTGCACAAAAAAGTAAAGGTTGTGCCAGCCAAAGAAGAAGAGCTCTCCTATTACCCGCTTCTGTTCACCCTCTAAGCAATAGGTGAAAGCCAAAACACGGCTTGTATCTCTATAACTATTGGCTTGTTCTATAACGCTATCACTACATAAACCATATATGCAAAAGTACATACATTTTAGCATGCTTTACGAGAAGGAAGAAAAGCAGTACTATATAATTACTGGAATTGACATAAATGGCAAGAATGTTCTACCTCAATATAATATTTCAAGCTTATCAACACTTACTGAATAGTAACTAAGAATGTTGGTGCGTTCTCATGTTTAACTTTTGTGTGCAAGACAAGGGATAGAAAGGAGACCACAGGATGCAAAAGCTATCAATTTCACTTTTATTTTGCTGGAAGTATTAAAGAAAATATTTACACTGCATGCGCATTTGTGTGATGTGTGGTGCGCGACATGGTGCGGTGATCGGGATGGTCAGGAGCAGACGACACTGCGTGCAGGCGCGCCGAGGTGGAAGAAGGAAAACAACGACGCCGAAGAGCGTCCGGCACGAGAACGCGCGGCGCATGAAAAACAACAAAAAGAAGAAAAGCAACCAATTAGAAAAGACCACGGGGCATAAGGCAGCCAATCCGAGAATGCCAAATCAGCCAGACAAGAAGAAAAAGCGTGATGCGCTGGCAGAAGGGAGGACACGCAGGGACACGCCGGGGGGACTCGCAAGGAGACGCAGAGGAGACGCCGGGGAGACGCCAGGAGAGTCCCAGGAAGCGCGGGCGCGAGAAGAACGGGCAGCGGAGCGAAAAGAGCGGGTAGCGGAGCGCGAAGCCAAGAAGCAGGAACTTGCGTTGGAGGAAAAGAATTTACCATTGCGGCTAAAAGTCGCAGAGGCTAAGGGCACATATGTGGGCAAGAAACAGCCTGAAATTAGTTTGTTTGACTTAGCCACCGTGGCCCAGCGATAGGGTTTACATGGGGCAGACTTGAACAAGTGGGTGCAAGACAGATGGTTGCTAATATGCGAGAAAGCTCAGAGGGAGCGTGACAGGCGAATTGCAGAACAGGCAGCTGAGAGGGAACGCCTGGAGGAAGAGCTTCGCAGGGTGCGCGTTCGTATCGAGGCACTCGCGGAGGCTTGCTGCGAAGGGACGAGCTCCATTGTTCAGGATGCAGCACAGCAATGCAGGGGCGACCCGAGGGTTCCCTCCGGCATGACGTCAGGCCTTGGCGAGCAAAAAGTGTCTCAAGGAGAGACAACTTGTGATCATGCCATTGTAGGCAAACATACTGATGTTAAGTCACAAGACAAGAAGCAGATTGCTTCCGTACCTCAACCAGTGCTGCGTGGGCCCGGCGCAGGCGATGACTGGTTTGTACAAGGTTCATAACTACCATGCATAACCATGGTTCAGAAAACTAAAGTTAGAACTGAGCACCTCCTACAGGATAAATATAGTACGCCGGAGCGTTTGCGTCAGGGTCAAGATGGACCTGAAGATATCAGGGCTCCTGAGGAACCAGGATCGGTTTCAATGAAAAGTATTGAGTTGTCCTTACTGCTTTCTTTGAATTCAACAAAGGCAACTGCTTGTGACCCTATGTGCACTTGGGAGGGCTCAGACATGTGTACTCAATCAACACATGGCTTTGAGGACTCAGAACATTCTTTGTATTTTCATGCACTCGTGTGTGGTTCGACCATTGACACTAATGCGGCGACCACGCATTCTAACGTTCACTACCTTAAAACGCAGGGAGTGACTTGGTCGACACCAAGCAGAGACATTAATGCCTGGAGCGTTATAGCCACAGACGGGCCAGTGTACTCTAAACGAGAAGATCGATGTCTAGTCCGCTTGATGTGGGAAAGGATCACCTAAAGGAGCCGATGCTTCGCTTATGGCTCTTCACGGACTTTTGACCTCGGACTTGGTGACTTCAAATTGATGGTTTATAGTGTGTTGTGATAGCCTTTGATGCTACAGTTTTTATTCTTGAGTTGTTGTGGTGTTTTTGAATTAGTGTCTTTCGTTAATGACTTTGATCTGTATGCTCAGTTAACTGTGCAGCTGTGTGAACTGTGCATGAAGCCTTGCAGCGCAGTGTCGTGGACAGAACATGACTGTAGTTTTGTGAACTATGTCGCGTACTGAGCGGCAGTTTTTCTTCAGAAAAACTTGTTAAAAAAGGGATTTATGTGATGTGTGGTGCGCGACATGGTGCGGTGATCGGGACGGTCAGGAGCAGACGACACTGAGTGCACTCGCGCAGAGGTGGAAGAAGGAAAACAACGACGCCGAAGAGCGTCCGGCACGAGAAAGCGCGGCGCATGAAAAACAACAAAAAGAAGAAAAGCAACCAATTAGAAAAGACCACGGGGCGTAAGGCAGCCAATCCGAGAATGCCAAATCAGCCAGACAAGAAGAAAAAGCGTGATGTGCTGGCAGAAGAGAGGACACGCAGGGACACGCCGGGGGGACACGCAAGGAGACGCAGAGGGGACGCAAAGGAGACGCCAGGAGAGTCCCAGGAAGCGACGGCAGGAGGAGGTCAACCACCGGAGCGGGCGTTGAAGACGGGCCGTTGGGTTCCGGACCCGAGCCCACCAGGACTTCACCAGACCGGGGCCTTCTGCCAACCTGTTCCTGTGCGTCGCCCGTCTACCCGAGCGTGCCGTCAGCTCCTCAACGCCGGTGAGCTTCTGCGCCAGTGGGAAGCACGAGAACAGTCGGGCTACGGGCCCGAGTTCTACGCCAGCTGCCCAGCCAGAACGCCGCCCCGTCTGTCGTGCCGCCTGCTGCCCGAGGCCGGCGTTCGAGCTTCTGCGCCCGTGGGCAGCACGAGAACAGTCGGGCTACGGGCCCGGGTTCTACGGCAGCTGTCCGGCCAGAATGCCCACGCCGTCTACTCGCGCCACCAAGCCGCCTACTTTTCCTCGCGAAGCCAGGGCGGGCGCACTCCGGTCGCCCGGTCGGTCAGCTTACACCGCGACCGATGGTGAGACTGGCACCACTGCTTTCGCCAGCTTGTCGCCGCGTCACCGCGTCGAGGCTGTTACGCGTCCCCGCCCTCGTGGCAAGCCCGGACTCGCGCAACCGTTAACCTCATGCAAGCCCTATGTGTGTTCTTTGCCGCAATGTCTTCTTGAGTGTTTGTTTTAGGCATGCTTCCCATTTCCTTCTATTTGCTTTATGCCTCTTTTTACTTTGATTAAAAGTATTTGTGTGTGTGTTCAAACCAACGGCTTTGTCCTCAATTGGGTTCTCGGAGGCTCCGCCTAAGAGAACTGACCGAACCATTGAGTACATGAACCTTTGCCCCATATTAGAGGCATCACAATTTGTACTGCACAGTGCATTCAGAAAGAGACTGCTAGTTGCAACACAAATCTACAAAAGCAAAACAGTACTTTCATAATAAAACATAATCAATAGGAACAGAGTGTTTGCTATTCCATGTCATATAGAGAGCATTCCTTTTGTCATGTAATCATAATGTGCTATTCCTCACTGATTTTGTTGGTCAATTGGTGGCCACAGGTGAACAAACCAGATGAATCATCTGAATCTGGCTTGCGGCTTCAGTGGTGTCAACGCATCAATAAGTAAGACAAGTATGCTTGTCCCTTCAGTAAATTATGGTGCTCTCCTGGATGCATGTGGAGGCACCAGCCAGTCTGCCCCATGTGGTGGTGGTGGTGGTGGTGGTGAATTGTAGCAACAGGCGGGTTTAGCCTGGCGAACAAGGCCGGCAATTGCTCCGCCCGAGCGTCTCGCACAATACCGCTGAAGGGTTTCACCATAGGTCTATCAAGCCAGTCTCTCTTAAGAATTCGATGAGTAGACGTGAAGTTTCTTTGCGGGCTATAACTGATCCCTCTGGAAATATAAGGTGTTGCAGGCACGCATGCGGAAGGTCCTTGTTTTGCAGATTCTTCAGGAGAGTGTCTCTTTCATTTTGGAATTGCTGGCAGGACCACAAAAAGTGCTCAATGTCTCCTGTCTCATTGCATGCCGGACAGTTCGGAGAATTGATTCGCCCCGTTTTAAATAATCAGGCCGGTGTATTAGCAGATCCTGTCCTTATTCGATATAGAAGTGTCGCTTCCTCGCGGTGCAATATATTGGTTACGCAGGGCATATGCGGTGGAACCCAAAGCGACGCGAAGTGATTTCGAATGTCAGATTTTTGCACTTGATCACTCTTCGGAGCCTTGATTTTGGGAGGATGATAGAGCGCTGCGTATGCAAGCGCATCAGCTTTTTCGTTTCCTGAGATACCAATGTGGGAGGGAATCCACTGAAACTTTACTGTGAAGCCTTTGTTGTTCAGTTCTTTCAAGATGGCTAGCGAATTTCGTGGGAACTTGAGGGATGGCAAACCACGGTATACTTGTTGTAATGCAGCCTTTGAGTCCGTATGGACAACAACATTCTGCGGAGGCAAAGTCTTTAATTTGCGCAGAGCAGAAGCTATTGCTACGCCTTCAACAACTGTTGACGAGGCTATACAGTCCAGGCGGCCAGACCACGTATAGCTTAGGGAGGGAATACAGAATGCAGCTGCGCAGCGGTCTTCGTCTGCCTTGACAGAGCCATCTGTGTATACTTGTAGGTGATTCGGGTAAGTCATGTTCAGGTGTTCCAGGACTAATGACCTGGCTTCTGCAGATGGGATGCAGCTCTTTGATTGCAATCGTGGTACACTTAAGTTGCATGTGATGTCCTCGAATGTGCAGGGTGGTTCTGTCCTCTCCCTCTGTCTGGAGCAGCGCAATCCTAATACGCGAAGCGTGTGCAATGCTGCATAAAAATGTGAGCGCGGCCTGTTACCTATACGTCGTAAGAGGGCTCTGCCGGGCGTAGACTCACTCAATCGTAGCAGCTGGATCATGAGAGCCTGGGAAGCCTGAAGTCGTAGAGGGCGTGACTCAGCTTCGTAGAGCACTTTCTTGTTTGACGCTGGCTGAGGGACTCCAAGGCAAAGTCGGATACCTTTTCTGTGGATGGCTTCTAAGCGCTCGTATTGGCTGTCTGAGGGTGACATCAGAGGTAGCTGATACAGGATTCGACTGGTAACCAACGCTGTATGTAGCCGTAGCATCGACGTCGGGTGGTTGCCCCAGCGTATGCCAGCGACTCGCTTGAGCACGTGTAGCCTGGGTGACGATGACGCCACAACGTGGTCAACACCGCGGCGCCAGAGTAGCCTGTGGTCTAAGGTAACGCCCAGAAATCGGACGTTGGTGACTTGTCGAATCTGGGATCCGTCCAAATTCAGCGTCAAGCGTGTAGATTTTCTTTTCACTCCAGGAAATAGAACGAATGATGATTTCTCTGCTGATAGTGATAATCCAATCGTTGCCAAGTGGCCCTGAATGGCTTTTACTGCTCCCTGGGCTATTCGTGCGAGGCGGCGATGCTGGTAGCCGGAGACCCATATGCAGATGTCATCGGCATATATAGATATCTTCACTGGTGTTCGATAGTTTAGTACTCTTGGGAGGCTACTCATGGCAATGTTAAATAATAAGGGAGATAAAACACTCCCCTGTGGCACACCACGAATATACGTATTTCATCGCTCAAAGTGTCGCCAAGACGAACTCTGATGCGACGATCATTAAGGAACGTATGTATGAACTGCAAAAGATGACCCGTGACGCCTATAACTTGTAGCTGGCTGATGATGGCTCTTTGAGACACGTAGTCGTAAGCCTTAGATACATCCATGAAAACAGCAAGTGTCGATAGGCCATCCGCACTGTAATGTTCTATGTGGCTTAGCAGGTCCAGCACATTGTCTTGAGCGCTTAGACGCTGCCGAAACCCAGTCATGCACGATGGTAGTTTACGACCCTGCTCGACATACCAAGTGAGTCTTGTGCACGCCATCTTCTCTATTAGCTTCGCTGCACACGAGGTCAGCGATACTGGTCTGTATGAGTCCAGAGCTGCAGGATTCTTTCCAGGCTTCAGAACCGGTACCACCCATGCTACCTTCCATAAATGTGGGATAGCCCCACTGGCCCAGATTTGGTTAAAAATGCCAGCAAATCACGCCGTCTCTCAACCGGTAGGTTAGTCAGCATCTGATTACTGACAAGGTCAGGACCCACCGCACAGCGACGTCGGAGGCTGCTCATAGCTAGTTCCAGCTCTCTGAGTGTGAAAGGAGCATCCATTAGAGACGACGATAGCGAAGGAGGCGGGTTGGTTGTGCCGGCTGACCTGCCGGAAGAGTAGATTTCAGCGAAGGCATTCGCAAGACAAGACAGTGTCTTGCCTAACTTCAATGCTAGGGCTTCGAATGGCTTGTTTGGTCGAAAGTTTCCAGCAAGGTTATTAACGACCCACCATATCCTTGGAACTGGCGTGAAGACCGATAGGCTTGCACAAAATGTTGCCCATTGATCTCTTCTTAGTTTCCTTGTATAACGTCGAATCACTGCGTTAATCCTGTTATATATAGTCTTCATTGGTGGGTCGCCCTTCGTCCTCATCAGCCTCCTTTCCGCTCTTCTACGGGCAGCGCATAGATTTTTGAGCTATAGATCCGGAGCGGGGAAGTGGTCGGGTAGCTTCAGCTCAGCGGTAGCCAATCTCTTGCTACGTAGCATGTCCGCGAACAGGTCTCCAGATGTTTCGCTTAGGTCGTCCCTGTACATATCCCAATGCGTCACAGGACAGGATCTTCGGCCGTTGGTTCTATATCCAGCAATGTTAACGAAGACAGGAAAATGAACGCTGCCCATTCTATCTTTACTAGTCGTTGCCGATGCGAGGATGTCCGTTGAGTGTAACGTCAAGTCAATGACACTGTAGGAGGCCGGTGGGCGAAAAAACGTTGCCTGTTTGTCATTTGCCACGCAGAGTCCCTCGGTGTTTAAAGCACTAACAATTTGCTTTCCACGTGCATCAGCCGCCTTGTCGCCCCAAAGAGTATGGTGCGCGCTGAAGTCCCCACATATAATCCTCGGAGCTGGGCAGCGGCTGCAGAGGTCGCTTATAATTTCTCCCATCGAGACCTTCAGGCGAGAGCTCACATACATGGAGGCCACGCTGAGGCTTCGGTTTCCCAGCCGCACTTGTACAGCAGTGACTTCCAAAGCACTGCTGCAAAGGTCTTGAACTGGTAGAGCGTAATGTGGTATTTCACGTCTCACATATAGCATGGCGCTTCCGTTCGGAAATGTCGGAATACTTTGGTTTCCATGTGCGACATAACCAGCAATTGATCTGGAACTTGGAAGACCAGCCTCGGACAGGGCCAATATTGGCACAGGCATGTTGCGTAAGAAAAGCGACAGTTCAGGTAGATGGCACGCAAGACCAGCACAGTTCCATTGCATAATAAGTAGCACCTGTGGACGAGATGGTGAACATTGTGTCCTGACCGCATCCATATTGCTGGATGCTTTAAAAAGAGGTAGAGCTTAGAATCACTGACTCGAGAGCCAGGACTACTTCGAGCATTTCCTTCATCGAGCTCGCCGGCATCTTCTCTATGTGTGATCGCAAGGCCTTCAAGAGAGCACGTAGCACCTGCTGACAGTCCTCCTGTGGTGTTGTTTCATCGCAACGTGGTTGGGGTCGCTGCAGTACAGACACATAACTTCGCTGTTCCGGTTGTTCAGCACTCTTCGCTTCTACGGGGCCTCTGTTCATTGATTGGACTGGTTTAGTCGGTCCGCTGCGCGATGACACCACTGTGTCTTGGATTCCTGGAGAAGGCTTCAGGCTTGGAAAATCAGTTTCACTCTTTGAGCTCCATTTGATTTCGTCTGACTCTCTGTGACTTTCTGTCTTTTTCTTCGTCGTAGTTTTCTCGTCGTTTCCTGTTGGCCCCATGATAAACGTTTTCTTACGCTTTATTGCCGCTGCCCGCGTAGGACACTTGCTATAACTAGCTGGATGACAACCCCTGCAGTTTGCACATAGAAAGTTCTCGCTGCACGCGCATGTTTTGAAATCGTGTTGTCCTCCACATCTCTTACACCGCGGCTCACCACGGCAGTACTTGGCCACATGTCCATAGCGCTGACACATGAAGCACCGAGGAGGTGTCTCAACGTAGTCAATGGTCTCGTGTCTTGTGAAGCCCAAGTTGATCTTCTCTGGACGGTCTGTATTTGGAGCGAACGTAAGAACCACGGAGCTGGTTCGCCTGGACTCCCACTCGGTTCCGGAAATTTGGACGCGTCGCGTGACTCGCCTTGCATGGTAAACACCTTGTGGCTTTAGGTATAGCAACAGTTCCTCGTCAGTGTACCACTTCGGTACTCCTCTAATAATGCACGTGTTTTGCAGGTACGAATTGGGCACTCGTGCTGAGATTGCAGTCCCTGAGATTGATTTGCAGCTGAGAAGGGAATTCACATGCTCTTCTGTCTGTACATCTAGAAGCAGGGCTCCTTGAGCAGTAAATCGGCTCCTAACTGGCGATGCGCCAAGAATTTTTTCTATTTCCGTAGACAGAATAATGGGATTTACTTTTTTCAGGTCGGCTCCTTCTGTGGCAGGCGTAACAATCACCGGGATTCCGACGGTCCTCTTCATGCGGTGGCGCACAAGCCTGAAGCCTTCATCGTCCAGATCTGTGATGTCAGCTATGTCACAATCGTCAAGAAGCGTAGACTCGTCGTCTGTCTCTGTAGCCTTGTATCGCTTACAGTCACGGTTGCTCTCAGGGTCAGTCGGTGGCCTCTGGCCCGGTGTCAGGTCAGGCGTAGTCATGACGGAGCTCTCGCCGCTACCAGATCGGGCTCTTCTGCAGGCTCCTATCGAAGCGACGGGAGGCGAAGGCCCCCCCGGCCTCCGGTAGGGAAGGTACCTTGGCGAGTCTGACCAAATATACAGATGATCAAAGGAATAGGCTACCTACCCCTGACGCACACCAGACTAATTTGTTGGTATCTATAAGTAAGCAAGCCTCCCTTGCCTGGATACCTTTCCCAATTCACATGTGGCATGGTATGCATGCATATTTCGAGCAAAAAAATGTTAGCAGGGAATTGAAAACGGCGAGCATGCAAGCGAGGTTTGCTTGCTTACAGATATCAGCACATTCGTCTGGTATTTGTCAGAGGCAGTGTACTGTATTCCGTTTACATGTAGTCAAAGGTACATAGGGCATATCGGCCAGTAACTATGTGCCAAAGAAACCACTATATTTTATTCAAAACACCAGTACGCTTACCTGACTTGGTCGTGCATGGACGCAATAAGGCTTCAGGCCGTATATAGATTTTGACCTACAGTGAAACTTTTACAGGAGATATCAGCGACCGCATAATCAGTACCACAAAAATAAAATATGTGAGCTAGCCGCCATTATTAATGCATGAAAAAAGGCAGCCTTTCTAGATGACAAGAAACAGAAATTTGTCTTTGCCTATTTATTTTTTTACACTAATCACGTTTATCGTGACTTAATGCCTTTGTATTAGAAATTACACCTCCCCACTAAAAACAATTTGTGCAATAGGTAAGCACACATCCAGTGACACTGATATTTTTAATCTTTCTATTAAAAAAGTCAGTCGTTAGCAGTTGCCATGTACGGTCTCGCTTCCCTCCGTGCGTAAATCTTGTCTTGAAAAGGTATATGAACTGATCAGCAAACTCAAAAGGACACTAAATTTCACCTAGCGGACATAGCTGGTTTGCAGAAGATGCACAAATACAGTGACCGGTATCTGTTGGCACGCTCTAGCAATATTAGGTGTCAGCTAGCTTCGGCATTGCTGCAATACTCCAGCTCTCACACGGCTACATTGGTTAAGCGTCAAAAGAAGTGTAAGTGCACAACAACGAAAACAAGCCGGCACACCAACCATAGATTTGACTTCAGCAGTAACAACATAGGCTGTGCCATGTAGCGAAATTGCTTGCTAATATTTGGAAAATGACTATGGATACTTGCATACCCAACTTAAAACCGTAACATTTGCAGTGCATATGATGCTTGTTCTAGACACAAGTACTTTTGTCAAAAATACCTTTATGATTACATACACTGCTTTCGATTTATATGTCCAGTAATATAAGTAAGTCTCACTGATAGCAATGCAATTTGGACTTTCTAGTTGAACATATTCTGACCTAAACAGCTCCAAGGGAATAATTATAAAACTCCTCACAGTGCTGAGCAAATAGATAGGATGAAACAGAACACATGGAAAGGGACTCAACACATTAGGAATCATTCTTTACAGCTGTAGCATAAGTGTCAGTGCCAAGCACAATCTCCTACGAGGTGCTGTTGAAATCAAATTAATTTGATCAGTAACACTGCAGTAACCAGCAAACCCCATAGCAAGAGCAAGCAAACAATTAAGCACTATGGACGGAATTGCATGCTTCGTTAATGATGCACCTGCCAGTTAACTATGCGGCTTATGCTGTATTGACTTGAAGTGAAAAATAATGTAACTGGACAGACTCGCAGCTGAAATGCCTACTTGCTCGAATGAGGATAGCTTGCAAAGAAGAAAAGACAACAAAAAGATGCGAGCTGACTAGAAAACACGTCATTAGTATAGCAACTGCAGCACAGTGAATCCGGGCCTTCGTGTATCATTTCAAGGAATTAATGTTCGCTAAATGTGTATTTGCCAGTGGCAGTTATTCTGGTCCCAATGCAGAAATAATTGTGAGTATCCGTGCTATTAAACACTAGTAAGCACGCTGTACGGCAGACATTGTCAGCTCCTGACTGGAAGCTTACCATTATCATTCAAAATGAAGGTGTACAATCAGTGCATTTCACCAGTGCTGACATATGAGGTAGAGACTTGAAGACTGTCAAAGAAGCGTGAGAACAAGTTAACGACCACGCAAGGAGCGATGGAACGAAGATTGCTAGGCTAACGTTAAGAGACAGAAAGAGAGCGGTTCGGATCAGAGATCAAACGGGTATAGACCATATTCTAATTGACATCAAGAGAAAAAAAAATGAAGCTGGGCAGGTCGTGTAATGCGCCGGTTAGACAACCATTGGGCCATTAGGGTTGCAGAATGGGTACCAAGAGAAGGGAAACGCAGTCTAGGACGGCAGAAGCCTAGGGGGAGCGATGAAATTAGGAAATTCTTGGGCGCTTGTTGGAATCGGTAGCGCAGGACAGGGGTAATTGCAGATTGGCGGGAAAGGCCTTCGTCCTGCAGTGGACATTAAACAGGAGGACGATTATGATGATGATGATGATCATCATCATAGTGTACAAAGCAAAAATAAAATGTATATTGCAGCCAAGCAATTGATGCAAGAAAATACAGTAAACATCAGGGTATGTTAGATCTACTTTTATTCAGAACACCATAATGTGGGCATAACGCCTAACATAAATAAGCAGCAAGTTGAATAAAGCTGCACACATATTTAGCCTACTTAGTAAGGTGTGTTAAGAAATGTGCTAATAAGCTTATCCACCAGTGATACCGAGACGCTACTTTATGGAACACTTACACTTCATACATACCTCAACCTACTGTACAGATTATGCGTCGTGCTGCTGCATTTGTGGTGGCTCCTGCGTTATGTGGACACTGCTGTGGGTCACGGCCTCGCCACTACAAAAGAAGTTCTATGTTAACTTATGGCAGTGGCAAGTAAAGCTTTCACATTATGAACACATGCGAGGAGCCACTAAACATAGTCACGAAAACATTGTTTATATTAATGCAGGGTGGCAAACGAGCACAAGTTCTAAGTCAGTGAAGAATGCCATGATAATAGGAACCCTTCATCACATAAAATTTTACCAGACACGTTGTAGCAGCACATTGCAAGCAAATGTTTGTTAACATAACAGTTCATCTTTTTTCAGGACAGCCTAATCAACTTTTCCCTATCAGCTTCAGTTACGTCAAATTTATGTCAACTCACCTTGGCTTAAAATGTAAGCTTCACTAGTAGCAATCTGTGATTGCTTACATTTTTCTCGCCTAAAACTGCTCGTAATCCGAAAACCTTGTAAGCAGAGATCATTTACAATGCTGAAGCATATATAAGTTAGGAAACATCATTGCACTAATAAACGGTGAAAGGGAGATGAGTCGTTGTGCAACTTCACCGATGCACTTCGCACGTTACGAACGCGATTACTTGCGAACGTAATCTTTCTCACGGAAAGATAACGATTATCAAGATTTTCAATTTTGCATTGCGGCAATCAATTTGCGTAACTAAATTCTGCAAAGCAGCGCTCAGCAAGCGCTCATTTGACTGTTTACGTGGGAGTTCAATTTCCTACGTCCGCAGCGAACCATGTGCACATATGAAAAGTACGCACAACACGGGTGTGGTTAGCATGCACGATTACTTACCTTTTCAATGTTACGACGCACTCGAAAAGCGCCCTCCAAGTTGCCGGCGCAGCAACGTTGCCCCAGGCATACATGGGATTGCATAGTGGAGGAGCGGAGGCACGCTGGTAATACGCATTTATTATCGACGTCCACCCAACTTTCCACGACAGACAGAGACAAATTCAATGACGTGAAAATAACTGGTCCACATTTGCCTGGCGCACCATGCACACGGCGAGTTTCGGGAGACACACATGCTATCTTCTGGCATTTTTGTGCGCACGAACTAAGACAAATTTCGTTATAAGAAAAACACAAACCACGCGATTACACAAGCACGTCGCAACGGCACGCACTACGAAGCGGGACTATGCCGGCACGTTGAAAATACAGAACAGGATAGACGAATGAATGATATGAGCGTCTCCTTAGAAACGCGGTGGTGGGTGACGCCACCCACAGGTTGCATGGGGCTTGCGCAAACCCGTGCTGTTGTTGTAGCCTCCGTGATGCCCAAAATATTACCCAGTACGTTCTCGTTTTTTGTGGTGTGCCACGCAGCTACGCATGCTGTAGTGATACGAAATTGACCATTGAACTTCCTGTATAGTCCGATATAGCTTAGCGCAGAAAGAAATGTGAGGTATTTCTGATTTTCAATAACTCCTCCGGAAAGCAACAAGCAAAAGCATGGCCTTAGAGATCCGATTATGGCATTCCTAGGAAGCCGTTGTCGGGCCATTATTTCAACAATTTCACTTCGGTTGAGAGGGAATCTTTGTTCTGAAATACCCTCCGTGACGTTTTGCGCTCCTGCCTGCGATACCTGCGCCGACACTTCCTTTCTAATGACTCGCTGCAGCTGTCGTGTGCAGTGTGCGATGTTTATATGCGCATTTTAACCGTTTCAGTCGGAAAGCATCAAATCCACGAGGGTTCATCGCTTGTGTGACACAGGATGAACCGGTGTCGTTTCTCGTCTGGTTTCATGTTGGTGTGCTGATTGTGTGCGGGTTGCGCTCCTGTCGTACGTGCCTTGTGTGATTATAGTACGGCCCACGAATCCTTGCCGTGTGCATTTGTCCGATGTGTTGCGTGCCAGAAATGTGCGACGGTGTACGATGTGCTTGCAACTAACTGCTGCAGCGGATTCCATCTTCATAGTCTTTGTGATTTACCTGCATCTGCAATAGATAGTATGTTCCCAGTGCTGAATGTCTTGATATATGTTAAAGGAAAATGTAGTTATCTACTCATCCCAAGTAGTGTATCTCATTTGTTCATATCTTTCTTCCAAGTACAATATTTTAAGGGATGTACTGCTGGTTTTCGTGTTAAAAGACGTATATCGATACTATTGAACAGTATACATTGCAATGTCTCGACATGAAACCAGGAGTATCATATACTGCACCATGCATAGTTACTCCGCATAAGTATTTATAAGAATACACCAAATCCGATTCTTCTATTGCATGTAGTTTGAGAGTCATGAAGCAAAAAAAAATTATTTAAGCCTCTGATGAAAGAATATGTTTCGACACAATCTTGTTGGTTTGGGATTTGGCTTTGTCACTTAATTATTGTGTATGTCGGATGTTTATATGCATTGGTGAGGAGAATGGTACCGAACGTGTTATGAGGAACAATCTGCTCACGAGCAAATAAGCTCCTATGTCTCACTACTGCTAAAATTACAGATTTACTGGGCGAAGATCTGTGGTTTTCTGAGTTGCACATTTGCCATGCCATCTGTAAGCACAGTATTTGTGTTTAGATAATATCAGTTCTTTCTCCCGTTCACTTTGCAGGCTTCTTATCTAATTCTCACATAATGTATAATCTAATATAGCGTAAGTAAAAGCAAACATTATGAAGCATGAATATTGGGTATGAGTGCCGGCTTGAAGCACATCACTTGAAAGTGATTTTAGGAAAGTTACAAACAGAAACTCTACTCATCATAACAGCTTTGATTTGTGACTTCCTACGAAGTGTAGGACTGGTACGCATTTATTAGTCATTGCACTAAAATATTTTGAAACTACTCGTTTTTCAACACTTCATATTAGCCAACCACGTGGAAGCGGGACACTTGGACCAAGTAAGCATAACATGCGTAGGGCTGTTTGTCTGCTCTTAATTAATTATTTCCCCTGGAATTCATGCTAGTGCCAGAGAAAGCATTGACCATAGAAGTACCCGTTCTTGTCATCAAGGTTGAATTGAAGGGCATCGAAGCAATCAAATTTATTTAGAAATGGACACACCGTAGAAATGTAAACGTCGTATATATATATATATATATATATATATATATATATATATATATATATATATATATATATATATATATATATATGCGCACCAAATATCCAATTTTTCTAAAGATCAGCTTAGTCAGCTTAATCAGCTCAATTTTGCAAGCAAACATGTAACTTCATGGTCATTGAAACTTTTCTGTCCGTGTATACAATGCCATAGTTCAGCTTTGTTTTCTGTCATAACTTTAAGGCAAAGCTCTCATGCAATGGTTTCCGCTGCAATCTTTCCCATCTTAGAAATATTCAGCTTGCCACTCTCTCTTCCTAACATAACGTTGAGTGATTAAAATTTTTCCATGCTACAATTACCTCTCCACTATTACCTTTACCTAGCAGCTTCATGACAAATGGTGGACTTACATCCACTTTACAGTGTCCTCACTAAATGTGTCCCCTCAATACCGCACCTAGACATTTAAATGGTGTTTCTGTGGCGACTATAAAACTGTGGAATGCTTTACTCAGTCATGTTCGTTCTTTAATTGTCACCATGCTGATTTTTTCGATCTTAGATACGTTAACCGCTGAACTTGCATTGCATCTTGTTTTTTTTTCTTTTCGTATTTTAATTTTTTGCTAAATTTGTATTCTGTACTCCCCATTCTTGCGATGGTCGTTCGGTGCTACAGTATGATGAAATAAATAAACGAAATAAATTTGAATCTGATCGTTGTGATAACTCGAAAGCAACCAATATAGCATTTAGAGAACCTTAATCGTACACAAACTATGAAAAAGCTCTAAACCGAGGCAGCTAAATGTGCAAAAGCTAAGTTTATATCACAACATACTAGCATGCACGCCAGACAGCATCCACCCTACATTGATGTGCACACCTAGTAATACTAAACTATACTGCGTTGTGCTTATCAGACCAATCTGATGTGCATACCAGAACACACCAAACTTCTGTGGTGTTCACATCGTAGCACACGAAGCCTCTCTGGTGTCCACAACAGAACGCACCAAGCCACTATGTCTGCCCACCAGAACACATCCAGCCAATCTGGTGTGCACACCAGAACACACCAGGCCGCTGTGGTGTACACACCAGGTAACACTAGGCCATGCTGGTGTTTACACTAGGCATCCACAGAACAAACCAAACCGGTCTGGTGTATTTTTAACTAGGTTTTTATCTGTGAAGCAATGATAAACTGAAATAAAAATTATTCACACACTTTAACAGTACACACCAGTTACAATATATAGTACTCGACATCCAATATTTAGGAGGGCGTTATAATGCGGCAATTTCTCACTACCATTACGAGAGAAATACAAAGGTAGCATTTCAAGATTTGTAATACAAGAATAAATTATCTTGAAAGTGCAATCAATGCATTTTTCTACCGGGTATTTTGGCAATAATCACAGCTGAAATTAAACTCGTAGCCTAATTTGTCATATAATGATTTTATAAATGTCCTAGTACCCTTTCACCGTTGCAACAACTGCGCGGTATTACTCAAGCATTGGCGGCAACAAAGCTATTCTTATTTGCTCACCTCCCCAAGATTCAGTGAGCTCGGTGCTTTCAGCTTGATTGTGCCTGTGCAAAGTATGTCCTCAGTAAGCTCCAGGGAGTCAGAAGGCAGCGGCGCACCAGACAAATCTGCTGCGACAGAGGCCGCGTCACATAGTTCTTCGAGAGCAGGTGACACAAGGTCTGAAAAAAAGGAAAGCAAATACAAAATTTCAAAAATTTCTCATTTGATTTTTGTAGATAGATTGGTGTGGGATAGAAGGCAAATAGGACTAGCTTGCTTTATGTTTCTCAAAAAAAATATCATAGAACGGAGAATTGCTATACTAACGTATTTTGTTCTAGTCAAAATTATCTCGGGCTTCTCGTTTTCCTGGTGTCGTTCCCCAGTGCTGTGCCCGTACAACCAGCCCGGATTCCAAGATGCAGAATTTATCCTGCGAACGCCCTTTGGACAAACCCGGGGCTACGCCGAAAGGCACAGCGCCCTAACGCTCCCTTGAAAAGTCAAGTTGCGGCGCCGCCAGGCAGCGGCGTCCTGTGGAGGAGCATCGGCGAGCGACATGTCCAAACGTGCAACAAAGTGCTAGAGAGCCCGGCGCCGTATTTTCTTTCCCCTCGAGGTCACCGCGCGCGGCAAACATGAAGCGGGTGGCCAGCGCAGTCGCTAGTTGGACCTCTCGGACGACCGTTGAGTACTGGCTTTGTATTGGGCCTTTTTAGTGACAATCGTTTCTCGGGGCTTTATAAGCCCCAACGCTGTCACCTGGAAAACGGATTCACTGAACCACCGTGATCCGAGTGCTGCTCTCGAGTGGAGTGAGATGTGTTACGCGTTGGAGTCTCGCCGGACGTCGCCGTGCGGGACCAGTCGCGTTTGCTGTTAGCTCTCGGCCCCCGTGCCGATCCGATCTTGTCCTGTATAATGACCAGTATATAGTGTTTAAAGTCCCTTTTGTTATTCTCACCGACACCTGACTTGGAGTCTTGGCCACCGACTAGAGAGCTGGCAACGCTCTGCCACGAAACCGGTGACGATTGTCGCCCTATGCTTTCTGGCAGAGGTTCCGGTATGCAAACAAGGGCAGGGAGTCGAATGTCAGCTTCGCGTTTCGTCTAAAAGACGACCTGGTGGAATGGCAGAAGGGCGAAGAGGTTTACGATGACCGCGATGAAATCGTCGGATAATCGCGTTGGAGCAGTTCTCCCGTTGCATTGATGCGGATGGTCAGGCTCTGGCTGCTAGATAGGCTAAACAAGGCAGCAGAGTTAGCGGAAGAGTGTTACACCCGCCGCAGCTTGCACAGCAAGGCAGTGCGCGTAGAAAAAGCAGATAGGAGAAATAGTTTTTCCGGGAAGACGAGTCCCTGCCAAAGAAACTCTAAGGGAAGGACAGAATGCATCTTAGAATGCTAACCATGGTTCCAAGTAGCAAAACGATACGACACGTTCTTTTGAAAAACGACAGCCGTTAACCTGCTACAATTGCAAAAAGCAATGGCACATCGCTGCGAACTGCCCAGAGAAAATTGATTTTGCAACAATACAGGAAACTAACAAAAACATACGACTATTGGAGTCATATATGCAGGAAATTAAGGTAAATGGCAAGAAGTGCCGAGCACTTCGGGACTCTGCAGCAACTATGGACGTTGTCCACCCCCGTCTTTCGTCTCCTCGAGTGATTTTACGTGAGAGTGCGCTTGGATACGGCAAGGTGCCGAGGAGGAGAGTGTCTGTTTACAGATCGCAACAGTTAGCATTGAAGGAGAGTTTGGGAAACTTAACACACAAGCCGCTCTGTCTGCCGCTCTCCCAGGGCACTTTCCCTACCTCTTCTCAAATAGCTCGGAGCCGCTGCTGAAGAAACAGGGCAAATCATTCTTTGACGACGTGGCGTACGTGGCCCTCACGCGATAAAAAGCGCCCCAGCTATCGAAGGAACTTGACTTAGCGTCGGTGAGCGAACAGTGGCGCGGCACACGGACCGATCAAGGTAACTTGTGTGGCGAGCAGGCACGGGAGAGGCAGAGCTCGGAGGCTGGCCTGGGCGAGCGTGTCCTGGAAGTGACTGGCAGGGACACGTGCAGTGCTAGCCGTGATATGGACACGACGCCGCAGTTAGGCGACGCGGGATGCATATTCGCTCCGGTTTCCGCCAGCTGGCAGGAGCTGGCTGCAGTTGAAAGGGAAACTCTAATTCGCGAGCAACAGGATGACCGATCAATAGCCGATGAGGAAGGGGCCAAAATCCTGACAACGGCTGGCATGAAGGTATGTGGTTCAGAGATAATGCTGCAACAGCTGACGTTGGACGCGCATCTAAGTGCCGCCAAAATGGAGGAATTAAAGCGAATGGTTTCAGTGTTTAGGAAAATTTTTTCGAACCGTCCCGGAAGGACCACGGTCCTAGAGCACGACATCGAGTTATGATCTGAGCAACCGATCCACAGTAAACCGTACCATTGTTCACCCGTAGAGAAAAAAAAATCATGGCTGAAGAGATTCAGCACGTACGTGACTTGGGGGTGATAGTACCAACTGAGAGCGACTACACATCGCCCTTGATTTGCAGGCTCCAGGAAAAGATCCAAGGTCATGCTTCGATTATCGGCGTCTGAACGCGATAACCCGAGATCAGACATATCCGATACCGAACCTGGAAGAAAGGGTAGAGATGGTGTCGAAGTCAAATTATATATCTACCCTGGACCTCGTGCGAGGCTATTGGCAAGTACCCCTTAGGGAACGGACTAGCCGCTGCACCGCCTTCGTTTCCCCGCTTGGAACATTCCGCCCACTCGATGTTGAGCTTCGGCCTCAAAAACGCGCCGTATTGTTTCTCTAGCCTGATGGACAGAGGGCTTCATGGTTTAGGCAAGTTCGCATTGCCGTACCTCGATGATGTTGCCATATTTTCGGACACTTGGAAATCACATCTGGAGCACTTGCGAGTCGTGTTGGGCAGGTTGAAAGAGACAGGCCTTACTATGAAACCAGCTAAATGTCAGCTAGGTTGCGGTGAAGGAACTTATTTGGGCCATGTTGTGGGGCGCGGCCGGCGTAGACCTTCCGACGTCAAGGTAGCCGCTATTGTGAACTAGTCCCGGCCAACCACGAAGACGGATATAAGAGCTTTTTTAGGTTTAGCTAGATATTACCAACACTATGTGAGAGACTACTCTGTCCTTGCCAGCCCGCTAACCGACGCGCTTCGGAAGTCGGAGCCCGTTAAGATGACGTGGGACTCGAAGAAAGAAAATGCGTTCCAAATGCTGAAGCGAGCATTTAGCCATAAGCCGGTTCTCACGGCGCCAGACTTTTCGGAAGGTTTCATCATTGAATGTGACGCGAGTGATCGCGGCATGGGAGCGGTGCTATGCCAAGAAGATGCTAGTGGTCATGAACGACCAATTTTATATTTAAGTCACAAACTAAGTTGTAGAGAAGAGGCATACAGTACCTCTGAGAAAGAGTGCGCCTGTGTTGTGTGGGCCGTTCAGAAGCTGGCTTGTTATGTCTCCGGCTCTAAGTTTGTTGTGGAAAAGGACCATTGCCCTCTAACTTGGTTAAGTAGCATGTCATCTAAAAGCGGCCGTTGGCTGAGATGAAGCATGATTCTCCAGCAGCACAGCCTCGTTTTCCGGTATAAGAGGGGAAGGCTGAATGCGAACGCAGATGCTCTAAGTCGTGCATTCTAGGCCTCGCTTCTTTCGGTGACCTACTCGTTACTTACCTTCTCTTGCTTCGCGACAGGCTGTCATGTTCGCAGGGAGACCAGAGAAAAAAAATGGATGGCCTCATTTGCTTCCTGAGTAGTATGCTTTTGGTCCAAGTGATTTCAAGAGGACCATTCTATTTTTCATTATTATTGCTGATTATTATTTGTTGCTGATATAATGGTGTGTTGTTAATTTGAAAAATGCTTGTTTGAGCCTTGTGTACCAGATCGTACACCTGCCTCTTGTTGCAGCGGGTGCAGAAAGGGAGATAGCAATTTAGTTAGGCTGATTTGGATCATGGCCTTGTTTAGTGTTTGACGGGAGACAGAGGGCACTTGCTCGTGTTGGGTGTTGCGTTTTGCCGGTTGGCTTTGCAAGCTGCAGAACGACCAACCATGACCAGGGGCGAGAAGCAAGGGCATCGGAGCGACCCGAGCGGAGCTGGTCGAAGTGCCTTGGCGCCAACGCTGTGAGCAGAGCTCCAGCCCCGGCGAGTTGGACCTGGGCACGTGAAGTTACTTGGCGTCCGGACACTGGACGTGAACTTGGACGAGCCTGACGAACGTGCGCACCTGGCATCCGAGCCACGTGGAGGCATCTCGTCTTCCCGGCGCCTTATCTGATGGCGGAGATGCTGTTGTGCCCGCACAACCAGCCCTCATTCCGAATCTACAAGATGCAGAATTTATCCTGCGAATGCCCTTTGGACAAACCGGGGCTGCGCCGAAATGCACACCGCCCTAACGGTTCCTTGACAATTCAAAATGCTGCGCCACCAGGTAGTGGCATCGCGTGGAGGAGTATCGGCGAGCGACATGTCCAAACGTGCAACAAAGTGCTAGACAGCCCGGCGCCGTGTTTCCTTTCCCCTGGAGGTCACCGCCCGCGGCAAACTTGATGCGGGTGGCTAGCGCGGTCGCTGGTTGGACCTCTCGGACGACGTCGAGTGCTGACTTTGTATTGGGCCGTCTGAGTGACAATCGTTTCTCGGGGCTTTATAAGCCCCAACGCTGTCACCTGGAGAACGGATTCACTGAACCAGCGTGATCCGAGTGCTGCTCTCGAGTGGAGTGAGATGTGTTATGCGTTGGAGTCTCGCTGGACGTCGCCGTGCGGGACCAGTCGCGTTTGCTGTTAGCTCTCGGCCCCCGTGCCGATCCGATCTTGTTCTGTATAATGACCTGCATATAGTGTATAAGGTCCCTTTTGTTACTCTCACCGACGCCTGACTCGGAGTCTTCGCTACCGACTAGAGAGCAGGCAACGCTCTGTCATGAAACGGGTGACGAGCGCTACGGGTCCACCTCAAAGTCACAACACCAGTCTGTCTGTAAATATTTAGAAAATGACTGCTTGTGCTTTCATTAAGAATCGTTATGGCATAAGAAGAAAGGAAAAAGCTAGCACTGTCATTATTTGAGTTGTTCTACTCAGTCCCTTTGTTTGTCGAAATGATTTTTTTTATTATTTCCTAATAAAAAAATCAGATATTCTACAGAGCAGTGTTTACCATAGTAAACATTTATGCTGCTGAATCCCTACGACACATAAATACGAAAAAGGAGGTCAGTGACCCCCTTGTCTAATGTAATTTCCTTACAGCCAACATCATATACGTGCTGGCAGCGGAAACACTTCAACACTTACCGAACGTAGCTCGGTCAAACACGAACTCCATCAACTGTACGATAATGTATACTTGAGTCGGGAGGTTGACTTTGGGAATTTCTTCTATCAGACACTGAAAATATGGGTGATGAACACTTGTTATATTTACAAAATTATGCCTTGCGCAAAAAAAGATCATATCAACCGTAGCAAGTGTATTTCTTCAATCTGGACACCACCAGCCTATTTTTTCCACGGACACATATAACAAAGATAGCGCATATGCGTAAAGTTAACTATAGCCCCAGAATGTTTCGCGTCTTTAAATAAAATCCTGATGTTTTATTCCAAAAAGATGTCACCCCTAAAAATTTCCTCTTACCTGACTGGCTGTTTTCAACTGTTCTCAGAATTTCTCAAGTGAATTTTCCTTCCGCATTGTACTTGCTTTAGATGAAAATACAATTTGAAGTCATAAACCATTAGGCCTTGAGAGAATTGAATCAACAACTGAAAGCTTTGCTTCAAATATTTGGTGAAATTTATGTCTCCTGAATATATCTTCGCGAATGGTGAACAATTCAAACCAAACTAAAGGCCTCATAGGATTCTTCTATTAGAATGCAGTAGGTTAATAATCGGAATGCGCGTTATGAGCGAGCGCAGGAATAACATGATGCTCATACTTCGATGCGTTACGCTGTAGAGCTCGAGGAACGCTCGAACACATAACGCCCGCGTGAGTTGCAAAAAGCAAAATTAAAATGCTCTTCACCAGGAGTAAACGCATGGAACTCACGTCAAACTTACGCCCTCTTTATGAACGGCCGTCTTGATATTGTTCTCAAGTAGTCTTTTGTTTGTTGCGGTTTTGCTAGAAACTGCTGACGCGCGTTCTTGACGTTGACGGCATCGATTAATTTTGATGCATGCACGCAACTATGCACCTAATGTGATTTGTAGCAAATGATGCTTTTGCCTTGTGCTTTTTTTATCTCCAGGCCTTGATAACAAATTTCGAGAATGTTCCCTTCCACGTGTAAACAGAATGCGCCTGCGAGCAAGCCATAGCAGCCTGACTCACTGACCGATAGCTGCGCCTGTCAAAGCGAATTGTGACGATTTACGGCGCACGATTTCGCCCATTAAAACGCTTCTCTCCTGCATTGCTTGAGGTCCTGTTCCGGTCTCTTCACTACGTGACAATATCCATGAATACATTATCTTTCCGAAAGCAAGGTGCATCAAGAGCCGTATGTGAAGGCACCGATTCTCATAAAGGTATCTTTTGTAAAAAAACTGACAGGAACACTATACATCTATCCGTTCTTACCTCAAGGACTTTCACCGAGAGTGCTAGTGCGCCTTGCTGTGGGCAAAAAAGCCAGAAGAAAACAAGTATTACGAAATGTCAACACACCCTTCATTTCACACAGAAATTAGAAAAAAAATTATAATATCTGCCAAATTGTGCTTTAGAATATGCTTACACAAGATAGGTGGTCTGTATTTCTCACTCTGTATTAACACATGACTCAAACCTTCTCCCCAATGAACTGATAACGCTCGCTAATTTCACGACAGGAAAGCTCTACAATCATATACTGATGGTTGGAAAGCTACGTAATATTCTTCCCGGTGACAGCCAAAATTTGGCGATTTACAGTGTTAGATTGGGAAATAAACAAGAGTAACATGGCGTCTATGGCGTCCATGGCGTTTAGGCTGCATCCGCTGGGCTAAAAAGATAAAATGAAATTTTTGGCTCTTCCGTGCCAATACTACGATATGATTATGGCACACGAAGTGGCGGCGGACTCCAGAATAATTTGCGTCACTCGTGGTCCTTTATTATCCACCTTATGCCAGGTACACGAACCTTTTTGCATACGCCCCCATCCAAATACGGCCCCATTCGACGAATTCGATCGCGTGACTTCCTGCTTAGCAGCTCAGCGCAATAGCAGCAAAGCCAGCACGGTGTGTCGCCTGTGTCGACAAGCTGCTTTCTTTGTGTACTGCTGGTGACAGATGAATGTACCAGACAGACTCTTATACAATATAAAAATTTGTTCACTTCAGCTTGGAAAGCTATTATAGATTAGTACTTTATATAGTCTAGAACGTCAACCGCGAGAGCAAAAACTAGTCATCTGTATTGCTTTAGAAGAGAAAAACAGTAGTATTTTTATCGTGCGTTGCGTTTCCTTGTTTACATCATGGACATCTATTTGGACAATGCCAGCGCTGAGATTGCGTAAGGTTGTAGCAAACGAGATGACGTCAGAATCCCTATGCAGTACACTAAATTAGATCAGTGAGATGACCCTTCGTTTTTTTTTTCTTATTTAATGACTGCTTATTTTAGGACGTATTCAAACAAATGCGGTGTAAGAGCAGCTGTCAAAACCAACTCAAAAGCTACTCAAGGCAAAAATTGCAGGCATTTCAACTTTGCTAGGCCCTCGCTATTCGATACTTATTGGCAAGCGACATGACACAGCAACGCCGACTTTTCTGTTTTCCAGTACATTTGGCGCCTTAAATTAGAGTCAAGATCACTCGCCAAGCCTAGCCATGTACAACGCACTCTTTGTCAACTTTCCTTCTCTCATCTTGTGCATTTATGATGCGCTATCTCATGCTTCTTTCTCAGCTACTCCTGAAGGATGATTGTGGCCGCCGTTATACTACACAGAAGAAGTAAAAACGTTCTTAGCGGGTGCTAAATACCGGCACCCTGCCAGTCACACAAATTGTTCTAGAATCGCAAAACATGAGAGCAATCACGCTCAACTACACTTGATGATAGGGTTAACTGCCTACTTACGCCGAATGAAAACTTGACGGGTGAACTGCGGCACCGAGAGCTGTAAGAATTGCCGAGGTCGCGAGACCCTATAATTGTGATACGCCACAACCATTGTTAGTTGGAGTAGTTCTTTTCTTGCGTACGCCTTCCGTTACAAGCCAGAGTTGCCCATAGGTTCGCCATCGGGTATCGTGAGGCTGAAGCGTCACTGACTTCACAGGTAGCTTTCCTTCAGTAAGAGGCTTGTCTCAAGCCTTGCCTCACTGATAATCTGCAGCTCCAACTAGAAAATTCTGCATACAACAGCAGCGAACAAATCTAGAAATATAAGGTCTTACGACAAATTTAGGTGAAAATAGTGTAACTAGCTGATATTCTGTCAGACTTGTCGAATTAACTTGACATTACTACCGGCCACTTCAGCCAAATAGTTTCCACCCCTCAGTTACCAGTCCGCGAAAAGAGTGATAAGCAGGCCTTGACGTGGTTTGCAACGAGTGCAAATTGTTGTGAATGGGTATTTGCACGAGGAATGCTGCACTTGCTGGCTATAAAAGTTGGAAGTGCCAGAACTCTTCTTTCTGAAAAGCTGACTCGAAAAAACCGATAACTTTTCTAGATCGCTGATGCGAAAGCCAGGAGGAAAGGCTTCATGTGCATCTGAGGGGCGACCAGTTTTGCCTTCGCAAAAAGAAAGGTGTCCCGGAGTAGCATATTCTAACAGTATTCAACTTGCATCTATACTAATCCTTTCGAGTCCACTAAAAAAATGCTTGTTCACTTTTGCATGGCTGGAGAGTTCCGTGCCCATTACAAGACTATCTGATTCTGTTGGTACTCTTGTACTCTACAAGAATTGGTACTCTTGTAGCAAAGCGGCCAGGTACTTTTACAGCAGTGCATGTGAATATCAGGAGTATACGTAACCACGGGGAATAATTTCTCTTGATTGTTCAATCAATCAATCAATCAATCAATCAATCAATCAATCAATCAATCAACCAATCAATCAATCAATCAATCAATCAATCAATCAATCAATCGATCGATTGATCAATCAATTATGTTTTTTGTTAATAAACAAGATGTACAGATAAGAGTACGCAGTAAGTGTTCCCGTAGTAAACGCTGATTTGGGACCTTTTTGTTAAAGGAGGTCGCAGTGTATCACAATGGTCGAGTAACACAGTTGACGCGTTTGTTTAAAGATAAATGTAATAGAATTATTTACCGAACCTTTTTTTTTCAATAGATGAGCACCATGTTCATCTCTTTACACGTAAGAAAAATTCTAGCATTGGCACTGCGTTGTTCGCTAAAATCTGTTTGGATCGCGACACCCCTTCGCATAACTTTTATGTGTGCTCAATAACTATCAATGCAGCTTTGAAGTTCTTCATTTTGAAACATTTTACTAACTAGCTATCATCCACCTGCTCAGAATAAGCATGAACAAGTGTGTTCATCTAACCGCAGCATCTTTTCTTTTGGCGCCAGTTTGAATGTTGGCGAATTTGATGATTTCCTGAAGAACAAACGACATCTAGTTGTAAGTTATTTAATGTTCTTGCAGACTTCGACATCGAAACTAGAAATAATAGTTCTACCCGCACTGAATTCTTGGGTGATGCTTTGGTATCGTCATGTGAACATGCGGTAAGACCATATTCAGTTTTTTTTTTTTCATTTCTTGCGAACCGAAAAATGTCCGTTTGCTTCTTTCTTGTTCGGTGTTTCCATTGCCATGTAGCACATTCCAACTGCGTTTGATAAATGCTTATTGCGAAAACAAGTATCCACAAAAATCGCCTACATCTCTTGCCTAAATTTTACGACTGGGATTTCCTACTAAAAACACGCCTTTGTTACTGCTTTTGCTATATGCTTTTGCAACTGTATTACGGGAGCCTGTCGAGTCCTCAAAAAAGCTTTGCAAAAGCAGCGAGAAGCTTCGTGTCACTGGCTGAATACTGACGTCCTGTCTGCTACTGCAAAGCGAGCGCTGGCTCAAACTCATAGTCGGTGGCTACCAAATAACAACAATATTCGCGAGGTTTTCAAGGCAGCCAGAAAGAGAACTGGTGCTGAAACAAAGCTTTATGACGAAATACGTTGGTATTATTGGTATAGTAAATGTATGGACACTCCAGGCGCATTTCCGCCGTTGTCGTCGCCGTCGGCGTCACCCTGAACTCCATGAGAGATATGCAATCCAAGAAAGATATCATTGTGACCGTGCGCGGTATGTTGGGCGTGCGAGTGAAAGCGTGCGACGGTGAGCCGAGGATGGTGGCGTGATCTCGCGTGCGCGAGGGAGGAAGGCGGGGAGGAAGCGCACAGGAAGGGACCCGGGAGGGAGGACGAAGATATCAAAATTGTGTTACTCTGCTCTTCCTTCGCATGAGTGAGGAGCAGTGGTTGCGAGAGAGAAATGTGGGGACTTTTGGTCCTTGGGACCTGTCTTTGCCTAGGTACCACGGAAAAAAAATTGGAGGACGCTTAAGCTTCGCCTTCAAGAGTGGAACGCGACAGCGTTCCCATCGACCCGCCAAGGGGTGTAAGACAAAGCGCTACGGCGCAGGGAACACTTACGAGGCGCCCCGCATCGGACTTTGCGTCCACCTATCACACGGAAAGCGTCGAGCAACGCAGCGTTCTGCGCAGCAACGAAACGTGCGCCTGAGCAAACGGAACGAACCAAAGAACTCGGTGTCTCGGAGGGGGAAACGATCTACGCCAGCCAAATATCGTGATCGGCACGGGCAGAGAGATAGGCAGATAGTAATCTAAAGAAAGGAACGGCGCTTGATTCTGCAACCCGCGTGGGAGCACGGCGAAGCGTCGCCAGGGGAGAGGGAGTCGGGGCCGCAACGCGCCTGGCACCGGTCCGCGCACAGCCCAGCCCCAATGCGCGCATGGCGCGCCACCTGTCGGGGCAGCGCCGTACTTTGAGAGGAGGGGTCTTCTGTGTTTGCCGCAAGATGGCTCTGCGTGTGTGGTAAGCGCAGAAGAAATGTAGCGGAAACGTACTTCGCTATTCGTTTAAATGCGACTTCTGTAAGTTACGTGCTCATAATTACCGATATACACCGCAGTATAACATTCTACGGCACGTTTTTAAGGCAACACCGCGTTCACTAAAAGCGCGTTTGTACCGACTTCAAGCATCGAACTCGTGGCTGAGTGGTAGCGTCTCCGTCTCACACTCCGGAGACCCTGGTTCGATTCCCACCCAGCCCGTCTTGGAAGTTGCTTTTTATTTATGAAGTGCCTGCCATGATTTATCGCGCATGGCCAACGCCGCGGACGCCGACGCCGACGCCGACACCCGACGCCGACGACACCGGCTTTTCTGCGACACGAGCTCCTTAACGCTATCGCGTTAAAAAGGTTGTTTGCCCCACTCGTCCCTAGGCGAGCAGGCAGAATAGAATGCTAGTCTGGCACGGCGAAAAAGTCACGCCCGAGGTGTAAGCCTGTTGCATTTCATTGCGATGGTAGAGCATTAAAATCTGACCCTCGCAGGGAGATGCGAGTGTAACTGATTCGCCTTCCTGTAGGACATTAACGGCATCACGTAGTGCTATGCATTGCTTATTAGTACAGTTGAACATGACGAGCCCTTAAGGAGACTGGCGGGAGCGGAGACATTTTATGTATTGAACTGCTTGCACTTTCTACGTAGAAGTAAGAAAAGCGAAAGTCTTCATGTGATTGAATAGCCGTAGATCTTTAGGATAGCTGTACAGCAAAACAGGCAAATCATTACGCCGCATCTATGCATACAAAAGCACATCAGTGAATTGAAACACATTTTGTACGCTGTATGAGAAGTAAGAAAAGTGAATGTCATCATGCAGTGTCATAGTGACACACACTTGAGGAAGCTGTACAACAACCCTGATTTAGTACGTTGCATGATTCGTAGTGATAACGAAACGCACACTTAATCGCCGTAACATTCTTGTGTACGAGGCGGGCTACCTAGTCGAAACAAAGACTAATATCACCACAGTCCCATCCGAACAAACTCTGAAGCCTACGAGCACATTCGTGATGTGCCTACGAGCACATCACGAAGGTGTGAAATCGCTGGGTCTGGAGGCGGTAAGACAGCAGTGACGGACTGTGAGGTCGCCTGACGAACCTGATCGGCAAGCTCCGCCAGGTGGTCGAGGGGTACGTCGCCGGCCGCTGCGAGCACGAGGCGGATGGGAAAGGCGTCGGAGGAGAAGCTCACGAAGCAACGCTGAGTCGGTGGGGACGTCGCGCTCCCCGAGAAGCTGTCACACCCGACGCTGCAGTTGGGAGGTGCGCCGGTCGCCAAGGTCCTCCTCGGTGAGGAGCTGCTGGAGGCGGGTGCGTTCCGACGGCATGAATCTCTCCATCACCTTCGTCTTGAGGTGATTACATGGTGTAGCGCCCGTGGGGATGGAGAGAACGTCCTAGAGCTCGCTGGCGACATCAGGAGGGAGGACCCGGGCGACCTGATAGTAGAGCGTCGTTTCCGAAGTGATGCGACAGAGGCAGAATTGCGCCTTCATCTGGTGAAAGAAAACTTGCACGTTCTGGGGCGAAAAGGATGGCGGTCAAGCTGCAGCAACAAGACGTCCTGCGGACGTGAGTCCTGGAAGGTTCGGGCGGATCAGTCATTGTGTTCGTCCTAGGAGAGAGACAGCTGATCCCGAATCGACGCCGGAATAAAACCGCAAGCCGTGGCTTCACGGGCCACGACCAGGCGCGGCCTTTATTTTCTTCTCGTGCATGCGCGCGCTATTCGGGTTCTAGGCGCCGCCGAAGGAAGGGTGCTAAAATGTCATCCAAGAAGACATCTGAATTTCAATCGTATCCGCCTACGAGTATCAAATTTTAGTGTGCTGCCATCGCAAGAAAATACAACAAACTCACTTCGGGCGTGACGTGACTTCCTTGCCGCCCTCACTACGTATTCTGTGCTGTGAACAGGAATACGAAGGAACAAAAGTATTCACATTTCTCTCTCGCAACCATTGCTCCTCACGCTTGCGTAGAATGAGCGTGTAAATACAATTTTGATGCTCTGGTGGGAGGGGGTCTTGCGTATTGCGCGGCTATGTGTGCCGCGCGGGCCCCACCCTGACAGCGACTTGCGACGCGTACAGATTCTAGCGGCACCGAGGGCTGATAGCTTCGTGAGCGCTGTGTTCTTTACGCTTAGTTGACGTTAAAGCGATGTAGCACGAGTGTCAATTTACTAGCTACTACTGTCGCGCTTCCCAACGCTTACATTTTGACAATTAGTGTCCGCGGTCACCGAGTGAGACGTGTTCATGTTTAAACACTGGTTAGGCCAAAACTCGAATACGCATCACCCATATGGCATCCTCACCTGATTTACCTCAGCAACGCATTAGAATCCATACAGAACCGCGTCGTAAGATACATTCACTCGACATACTCATATGATATCAGCGTATCACCATTAAAATTAGAGTCTGGTTTGGACACATTAGCGCACCGTCGCCGTATCGCGAGCTTATCATTATTCCATAAATTCTTCACCAGCTCGCTTCGCCACGCACCTTACATTGTAACACCTTCACGCATATCACTGCGCACAGGCCACCCACTAAATGTTGCTCGCCCTAGCGCGCGCACTGTCACCTGCTCGTCATCATTTTTTCATCGTACAGCTAAAGACTGGAACGGCCTTCCCCACCACGTCGCTGCCATCACCACCTCATCTGCCTTCGTGGATGAAGTAACGAGTATTCTGTCTTCAAAATAAGATAGTGGGCAACCTCCTGTATTTTTGTACCACCCACCCCTATGTAATACCCCGCAAGGGGTCTTTAAGGTAATAAAATGAAAAATGAGATGAAATGAAATGAAATGTGCGCGAGTGACGCCATGCTTCTTAATTTAGGCAATAAGCGATTGTTAAAAGGTTTCGCGGTAGGTAAAATGGCATCCTTACTTCGTATAGCTGTTTAATTATCTGCGATTGTAATCGATGCTGCACCTTTCGGGCAAAACTGCGACTTTTCTTTTTCAGAAGAGCATCTAAATTCACGAGCGAAAGAACCAAAGCCTTGGGCAGTAATGAAAGAGTTAGTAAGTAAAAAATAACGTTCATCCCGTTAAACGATATTGCCAATTTTATTTCAATTTCTAATGCTCCCGCTGATCGGTTTAACGTATTCTTCGCTGCTCATTATCCATATTCTGTGCGGTCTTACAAGCGTCTTTTTCTTTTCTTTCAGTTTTCGACATGGCATTTCGTTCGGGAGTGTTGACTTGACATTTTCCGCCTTCTGCTCAGTACGAAAAAACCTGGTCTTCTGGTATGTATAAAATATCGTTAGACGCACTTTTTAAAAATTTGGACAATTTGTGCACCCTACTTCAAACTATAAACGCCACAACCAGCACTCATGAAGATACCGGCGGTTTAAAAACGTTACCGTTCTATTTCTTATAAAAACAAACAGGAAGCAAATAAGGAAACTATGCAATTTATTTTTATTTATTTATTTACTTATTTTACCCTGAAAGTACATCTATGCATTACCGAGAGGAGAGGCAGAATAAGGTCAAAAACATATGATATGCATATTATAAATCAAGAGAGTGGCATGGAAATACGACAATCATTGCAAAGGTAAATACCCTTTGTACACATAACATAAGGAAAAGTGTAAATATCATTCGTCATAAGTATCATTCTTCGACACGGCCCTCCTAAAGACGTTATTAGCGATCGTGGGCGGCATTTTACTTCAGATGTGGTCGAAGAGATGCTTCGTCTGTGTGCAAGTTTTCGACACTCTGCGCCGTACAATACATAAACAAACGGCCTTACGGAACGCACCAACAGAACTCTCACCAACATGTCTTCCACTCACGAACATGTTGTACATGTACATCTCCACAGATTACAAGAATTGCGACACGTTCTATCTTTTGTTGCTTACCGCCCAGCACGCAACTAACGGCTACAGCCCCTTTGTTTACGCTCGGCCGCCACGTTATACCCTTGATACGATCTTCCCATTTATGAAGCACGATGATGCCTGTATACCTGTGACCACCTGTCGTGCATAAGAAGCCCGACGCCAAGCTCATTTGCGCACTCCTGCTGTACAATTTGCAGTAGTAATTTAGCGTGATAAAACATGGAAAGAAGAAAGACGGACAAGGATAAGCGCTGCTCACAACTGTAGTAGTTGTGAGTAGCGCTTGTCCTTGTCCGCCTTTATTGTTTCCGTGTTCTTATCGCGCTAAGTTACTACTGCAAATATGGACGACAAACTAGCCCAACAGTCAACTCTTCAAAAACTTGCTTTACAAGGAGGCATGTTACGACCGCCGACGGCGATACGAAACAAATGATTCAGGTGAATTAGTGTGTCTGTGGACGCGAACCAGAAGACGTGGGTCGTGCGAAAATATACTGGCGCAATATATTGGACCTTATGTTGTTCTCGACCGCATAAGCGAATGGGCTTACGACATAGCGCACCTCCATTCAGATGGCCGACGCTCTTAAAAGACTGAAGTGACTCACGTTGCCCGATTGAAGAACTTTACGTCTCGACAGACTGTTTGACTCTGCCAATGGGCTTCGCCTGTGCGATGGGATGTGTTACAAGCATCACAAACTTGCATGATTTGGGTATGCACCACAAGCTGTAGTGGGACACACTTGGTAGAAGAGGGTAGAGGAAGAAGACGTTCGTCCAGCGATAGGGGAACCTAGGCAGGCGCACAAGGCCGTCGGTTACGTCTTGTCCCAATAAACACTCTCTTCACAGAGAGCAAGCCGGAACAATATAACAGGCGTGCCCAGGCACCAGCTGTATCGTTACAGATGCACATATAAATCAAATTTCAATAAAAGAAACGACAAAAAGGTGAAATAAGTACGACCTAAAGTTACATGATACAGATATATAAACAAGCAAACCAGGAGCAACGTGAAACACGACTACAAAAATACATACATTTTACATTACACACATATACGAAAGGAGAGAGAAACTAAGGGGGTGCTACAAAATAGTGCAGCTAGGAAGAAGGCCCACGACAAAGTGCGAAACTCGGAACAAAAAGACGATCACAAGTTTTGACATGCACCAAGTTGGAGAAAATGACAGTTATACTATACTTAGCATGCTCTTTAGAGGCGATTGTCTGCAGACAGAGGCACGGACGCGGAGTGGTCTGTGTGCCCTGGTGTTTTTCTGTGGAGCCCTTGGTGAAACACCCGCATGATAATCCGTGCATGCATAAACTTCGCGAATTATTTTGTAGAAAAATAGGATGTTGCTACGACTGCGTCTTCAGCTAAATAAAGTGAAAAGGAATGATTCAAACTGGAAAACTTCTTCCTGCGAGAGGTCAGTAAACTTTGTTTATATGTACTCATTCGTTACAATTCTTAGATATAAAAATAATGTTATAGCGACGTTAATTAAACAACGATATTTATTAAGGGCGAACTTGTGCCTACAAGTAAAAGTCACTGCGATCGTGAAAAAATCCCCGGCAGTCGCGTACTCAAACCTGGCCACGAATCTTCTTCCCCTTCCTCCTCGCGTGACCCCTCGTGCGCGTGGCGCATGCGAGCCGGGTCCAACTGGCTGCCCGTGCCACGAAGATCGCTGCCTGTTGTTGCTGAACAACACCACGGTACGGCGTGCACATGTCTAATACAAAGGGCGCGCAACTTGAATGTCACCAAGTTTGTCGCGGCATTATCCCCCTCCTTACCGCATCGGCCCGATGCGTGAGAGGAAGTAGGGGTTCTTGTGGGCTCTCACTTTTTTTTGTTCATGACCTCTCCTGGTAGGGTTTCATGCGGACAACATTCACAACTTCCGTGGAGTTGCGCCGTCTTGGGCTGTCGTGTCCAGCCGATTTCACTTCGTAAGTGAAATTTCACGCCGTAGTATCGGCACAGAAGCTTTTCAGACAGTCCAAGGCGTCGCACTGGGGTCCATACCCACACCTTGTCACCGGGCCGGTAATGAGCTTCACTACGGCGCTGGTTCTACCGGCTGGAGTTGATGTGTTGTTGGCGGCGTATTCGGTACCTTGCCATGTGTCGTGCCTCCTCGGCTCGTTGCAAGAAATCGTCTAGGTCAGATGAGTTATTGTTTTGTTCATCTAACGGCAACATAGCATCCAAAGTTGTGGTTTCTGCTCGGCCGAATGCCAGGTCAAACGGGGCGACTCGTGTTGTTTCTTTAACGGCCGTATTATATGCGAAGGTGATGTACGGCAATGTTTCGTCCCACAGCCTATGTTAAACGTCGACATACATCGAAAGCATGTCAGTCAGTGTTCTGTTGAGGCGTTCAGTTAAGCCGTTTGTCTGAGGGTGGTACGCCGTAGTTCTATGATCAGTATGTGTCATTTGCAACAAGCATTTCATTAGGTCCGCAGTAAAGGCCGTTCCACGATCGGTAATAACAACTGTGGGAGCGCCATGCCTGAGCACGATATTGTGGACAAAGAATTTTGCAACTTCGACAGCCGTTGCACTGTACAGAGAATCAGTTTCTACGTAACGGGTCAGATAGTCCGTGGCCACAACTATCCACTTTTTGCCTAAAGATGATGTTGGGAAGGGTCCAAGGAGGTCCATACCGACTTCTTTAAATGGGGCTTTTGATGCCTCTATTGGCTGGAGGAGGCCTGCTGGTTTTACGGATGGAGTCTTTCGCCTTTGACACTCGCGACAAGCTTGACATAGTGCTGCACTGATGCCAATAACTTGGGCCAGTAATATTTCAGATGAATCCTTTGATGAATTTCTTTTCGCATAGATGTGGGTACGACAAGAAAAACATTGTCTCGCTGTTCTCGAAGTATCTCTTGTAGAGGACACTTCCTCGCAGACAGAACGAGGATGGCCCTCTAGAGAAAATACGCGAGAGTTGAACGTTGAGTCCCTCCAGGCGCTGTATAAGTGGAAGCAATTCCGGGTCATCTCATTGTTGTTGAGCAATTTGTGACGCGTCAACAATGCCAAGGTTTGGGGAATCCTCTTCTTCTGACAGAGTTGTCTCGACGGGTGCGCGTGACAAGCAGTCGGCATCGCTGTGTTTCCTCCCGGAACGGTATACGACAGTAATGTCATACTCTTGAAGCCTAAGGCTTCAAGTCGTCCGTTCAAGTCGTCATTACTAGTCGTCCGAATGGATCCTTGAGATTCGCCCGCCAGAAACGCAAATGGTGATCACTGACTACTCTGAATGGTCTACCATAGAGGTAGCGCCGAAATTTACATATTGCCCAAATGACTGCAAGACACACTTTCTCGGTTGCGGAGTAGTTTGCCTCTGCTTTCGAGAGCTTACGGCTGGCATAAGCAATTACTTTCTCCTGGCCGTTATTCCACTGCACTAGTATGGCACCGAGGCCGACGTTACTCGCATCGGTATGAACTTCAGTGTCGGCTGTCTCATCAAAATGGGCAAGGATCGGAGAAGCTTGCAGGCGTTTCCTTAACTCGTCAAAGGCGTCTTGTTGTTCGCTTTTCCACATGAAAGGTTCATCTTCTCTTGTCAGTATTGTAAGGGGCTCAGCAATCTTTGAAAAGATTTCCACAAATCTTCTATAGTATGCGCATAAACCCAAGAAACGTCGCATTGACTTTTTGTCTTTGGGTGTCGGAAACCTCGCAACAGCATCATCATCATCCTCGCAACAGCTGCTGTCTTTTCGGGATCTGGCCGAACGCCTTTAGCACTGATGAGGTGTCCGAGAAACCGAAGTTCATCGAAGCCGAACAGACATTTTTCCGGCTTAATTGTCAAGTCTGCTGCGCGAATAGCTTCTTATACTAATCGCAGGCGCTCTACATGTTGGTCAAATGTGGTGGAAAATCGCCCACATCATCCAAATACACTAAGGATGACTGCCATTTCAATCTTGCGAGCACAGAGTCCATCATTTGCTGGAACATTGCGGGCGCGGAACAGAGGCCGAATGGAAGTGCTTTAAATCCTTAGAGGCCATCAGGGGTTACGAATTCTGTGTTTTCACGGACCCGTTCATCCACTTCTATTTGCCAATATCCACTCTTTAGATCCAGGGAGGAGTAAAACTTTGCACATCGGAGCCGATCTAACGTATCGTCGATACGCGGAAGGGGGTACACATCCCGCTTAGTTACGCTGTTCAATTTACGGTAGTCGACGCAGAATCGAAGTGTGTTATCTTTTTTCTTAGCAAGCACTACGGGAGATGCCCATGGACTGCTCGAAGGCTGGATAACGTCATCAGAAAGCATCTCCTCTACTTGCTTCTTGATGAGCTCCCTTTCTTTTGGTGAAACTCGATACGGGTGCTGGCATACCGGTCTGGTGGCGTACTCTGTTATAATTCTGAGCTTTGAAACAGACGTGCGCCGCACCTTCGAGGAAGTGGAGAAGCAGTCGGAAAAATCAATGATCAGGGCATATACCTGGTTCTTGTGGGCTTCCGGGAGTCTCGGGTTGACGGTAATTGATCTGTCGACACTGCAGTTCCCTGGCAGGGCAGTTGACGTTGTCGTTAGGCTGCATAATTCGGTCGCTACACAGAACTCGTGGAAATAGGCAATAGCTGTTTCTTTTGCGATATGTTTGAATTCATTTCCGAAATTCGTAAGTGCGACATTTTCAAGGCCATCGCTTAAGTTAACAAGCCCCCGAGCCACGCAAATACTTTTATTAAAGAGGAGCTCTATGTTTCCATCCGCTATGCCTTCGCGGTCGTAAAATGTTTCATTCTCCACCAGAACCATTACACTGCTGCGTGGCGGCACAGTTAAATCATCATGAACGGCGCGCAGTGCACCAAGATGTCGCTCCTCCGTTGCTTCCACAGGTATAGCTTGCTCTATCAAGAAAGACACACTGGACCTACGTAGGTTAATTATGGCGCCGTTAGCTTGTAGAAAATCCATTCCCAATATAAGTTCCCGTGGACATTCTGGCAATAAAATATAGTCAGAAACGTAAGCGAAGCCTTTTATCGCAAGTCTTGGGTTGCATCGGCCAAGAGGCGTAATAAAATGACCGCCTGCCGTGCGTAAATGCGCTCCAGTCCACTGTGTGACAACTTTTTTTAGGTGTCTCGCCATCTTGAAGCTCATTACCGAATAATCAGCGCCGGTGTCTACTAAGGCACTCTGCTCGCATCCATATATGATCAACCGCAAGTCTGATGTAATCGTTTCGTTCCTGCGCCTGTTTACTGGAATTTTCTCGTCATCGCACTGGAACCACGTTGGAGGATCTTCGTAACTCTGGTTATCAGCGGCCTCACTTCCACTGGTCGCTTGCTTCAGCTTTCCTGGTGTGGCTTGGCGTACGACGCCTAGGCAATCTTGAAGACGCGCGTGGGCTAGCCGATCGGTAGCGCATGGGCGACGGTGACCGTGGTTGATGTTCGCGAGGAGCAGTGGGGTTTTGGCGTGTGGACAAGTATTCTTCGATCTATGCTGGCCGTTTACCGTTTCGGGGGCATGGTGCACTTAAGGGAAAACCCCTTAATCCAGCTTGACGGTATCGGCAGAACCTATACAGGTGACCCACTTCTCCGCAGTGAAAACAGAGATGCCTTCGCACGTGGTTATGCCAGACGTCACTTTTCCGGAGCCTTTGTTCCACAAAACCAGGTGCACTACGTGCTGAAGGCTGCTAGGCAGCCGGTTGTTCCAGTACACGAGGGGCACTCCGTACTGTCGGCGGGTAGGGAACGGTCGTCGCAACTGCTCCACTACTGTGTATCGCGGGTTGCCTGAGTACGTCGGCGTACGTTGGGGCGTCCGCGTCGGCTGTGGCTCACGCTCTGGATACCGTATGACGTTACTCAGTTCGTCCCGGACAAAGTCGACGATAGATAGTGCAGTTGGAGCCTGAGGTGTCTGCAACTTGTTGAACTCTTCCCTTATCACTGACCGGACGAGCTCCCGCAGGGCTTCCAGGTCGTTTGGCAGGCCTCCAGGGAAGACATGGGCAGGTGCGCAGCTTGCATCACGGTTGTATTGCCGAGCCCGCTGTTCCAGCGTCTTTTCGATGGTCGTTGCTTCGCATCTGAACTCGGCGACCGTGCGCGGTGGGTTGCGTACGAGAACTGCGAAGAGTTCCGTTTACTGCATGCATGAGATGGCGCAGCTTCTTATCTTCACTCATAGTTGGATCAGCATGTTTGAACAGGCGGGACCTGTCCTCGATGTACATCGCCACGTACTCATTTGAGAGCTGGTTCCTGGCTTGAAGTGCAATTTCCGCCTTTTCTTTACGATCCGTGCTGGCGTACGTTGCTAGCAGTTGTCGCCGAAATTCCTCCCAAGAGGAGAAAGAGGGTTCGTGGTTTTAATACCACGTTTTTGAGAAGTCTTCCAAAGCGAAATATACGTTAGGAGCTTCTGTCTCTCATTCCATTCATTAAAGCTCGCCACTCTCTCGAACAGTTCCAAGCAATCTTCCATGTCTTCGAACGAGTCACCGTGGAATGTTAGCGGCTTGCGAGGTTGGCTTACGACTAGCTGTGCCGGTGTTACCTGAGTAGTCATTGTGGCGGCGTCTGTTGTCTGAGTTTCTCTTGGCATGAAGAGAAGAGGGCCGAATTCGTGTGAGTCACCTCGAAGACGGTGGCTGTTCCGCTGGTGCACAGCTGTCTGTTCCACGGGATGGACTCGTTGGTTGTCGTGGCTACGCTGACTTTCGTTCGTGGGGCTTCGACTCACACCCCGCACCTCCACCAGAAATGTAACGATGTTAAATAAACAACGGTATTGGCACGTGTACATGTTGATCTTTCTCGGGTGACCACGTTTCACCGCTTAACAAATGTTATCGCACATCGCAGGACGCGCCTGCAGATATACCCAATTTCTGGAATGTTATCGATGCTTCTATCCGTTGTCTGTTGTCGCCGAACCTTGTGGTATCAGATTTCATCGCGTGATACGAATGGTGTAGAACTTTGTGGAAGACACGCGGGTCCCAGCGATTAGTCTGGAACGTTCGACGACTGCTGTATAAAAGCCGACGTGCTTGACCCGCTGATCAGATTTTTCGACGATTGCCCACTGTGTTCGCCGCTGTCGTCGTGCTTTAAGTGTAGCCTGTTTTGTGGGCACATGTTAGCCCAATAAAAGCTAGTTTTGTCTTTCACAGTATTGCTACTTTGTTTTTTAACGTCACTACCACGTGACATTTGGTGGAGGTGCTGGGTAGTGACGTTAAAGAATTTCTGGCCGGGCCAAACCGCCCTTATCACCCGTCACGTCAATACATGTCGAAACTGTCAGCGACGTAAGACACCACCGACAAGGCCAGCGGGATTACTTCGCCCAATCAAGCCTCCTTGCCGGCCTTTTCAGCAAATTGGGATAGACTTGCTGGGACCGTTTCCGATATCAACTTCCGGAAATTCGTGGATCGTCGAGGCGACGGACTATCTCACCCGCTTCGCTGAAACTAAAGCCCCACCGAAAGATAGCGCAGCCGAAGTGGCGAAATTTTTCGTAGAGAGCGTCCTGCAGCGACATGGTGCTCCAGAAGAGTTCATCATTGACAGAGGAACGGCATTTACAGCAGAGCTCACCCAAACCATTCTGCAATACAGCCAGACAAGCCACAGGAGGACAACTGCCTACCACCTGCAGACGAATGGTCTCACGGAGCGCCTGAACAAAACCCTCGCCGACATGCTAGCAATGTGCATTGATGTCGAGCACAAGACGTGGGATGCCGTCCTGCCGTACGTAACCTTCGCTTACAACACGGCGGTGCAAGAAACAACACAGATCACGCCGTTCAAACCGGTTTACGGCAGGAACCCGACGACGACTCTCGACGGCTGCCAGCCGCACGTGACCGACGAGGAGAATCTTGATGTCGCTACCGATATCCAGCACGCCGAAGAAGCCCGACAGCTCGCCCACCTAGGGATCAAGAACCAGCAGAGTACCGACAGCCGACACTATGACCTCCGACGACGCTACGTCCAGTACCAGCCTGGCGACCGTGTTCGGGTTTGGACCCCAATACGTCGACGAGGACTCAGTGAGAAACTATTGCCACGTTATTTCGGACCCTACAAGGTCACCCGACGTGTTGTCGAACTGGACTATGAAGTCGTGCCAGACCGCATTTCGCAGTCACAGCGGCGCCGCGCAGGATCTGAAGTGGTCCACGTAGTGCGTTTAAACCCTTTTACGCACGCTGACGAACTTCCTTATTTTGCTATTTCTTTGCTACGGCTGTGTTTGTTTATTACTTTCATTTGTTTGCAGCATCGGGTCGATGCTTTTTTTTTAAGAGGGGGGTATTGACACGTGTACACGTTGACTTTTCTCGGGTGACCACGTTTCACCGCTTAACAAATGTTATCACACAGCGCAGGACGCGCCTGCATGTATAGAAAGTTTCTAGAACGTTATCGATGCTTCTTTCCGCTGTCTGTTGTCGCGAAACCTTGTGGTATCAGATTTCATCGCGTGACGCGAATGGTGTAGAACTTTGTGGAAGACACGCAATTCCCACCGATTAATCTGGAACATTCGACGACTGCTGTGTAAAAGCCGACGCGCTTGACCCGCTGATCAGATTTTTCGACGATCGCCAACTGTGTTCGCCGCTCTCGTCGTCCTTTAAGTGTAGCCTGTTTTGTGGGCACATGTTCGCCCAATAAAACCTAGTTTTGTCTTTCACAGTATTGCTACTGTGTTCTTTAACGTCACTACCACGTGACAATATTTATTAAGGGCGAACTTGTGCCCACAAGTAAAAGTCACTGCGGTCGTGAAAAAATCCCCGGCAGTCGCGTACTCAAACCTGGCCTCGAATAGTCTTCCCCTTCCTCCTCGCGTGACACCTCGTGCTCGTGGCGCATGCGAGCCGGGTCGAACTGGCTGCCCGTGCCACGAAGATCGCTGCCTGTTGTTGCTGAACAACACCACGGTACGGCGTGCACAGTGTCCAATACAAAGGGCACGCATCTTGAATGACGAACCAAGTTTGTCGCGGCAATATTACTAATTATCATATATATGAAGTAATATTTGCATCATGTACACCTTAAAAGACAACCAGAATGAAATCGGTATTAGTTATAATTTGCTGCTGCTGTTACATTCTATCCTGGACATGAAGCAATTCTAAACAACCGAAGTTATATGTATATATATATATATATATATATATATATATATATATATATATATATATATATATATATATATATATATATATATATATATATATATATTGTAAGCACTATTAACGTACTTCGTCGTTGTCATTTGTACATAGCCATCATCATCGTCCCTGTTCTTCGACTTCTTCGCGCGTGAGCTGGGGGCGTTGCCTTTTGTGGAATAAACAGCGCTGGACAACGCGATCGGTCTCGGTATTATAAAGTGGTGGAGGTACGTCAAGATCCCGACGTCCTCTCGTGTTCCCGTCCTCCCTGGAGCTCCGTTCCGGTCACCGCCTGTACCCAGCACCTCCACCACTTTATAATACCGAGACCGATCGCGTTGTCCAGCGCTGTTTATTCCACAAAAGGCAACGCCCCCAGCTCACGCGCGAAGAAGTCGAAGAACAGGGACGATGATGATGGCTATGTACAAATGACAACGACGAAGTACGTTAATAGTGCTTACAATAACTTACAATATATTATAATATATATATATATATATATATATATAGAGAGAGAGAGAGAGAGAGAGATAAAAATAACTCACAGTTTTTTTGTTGCAGAGGTCCGTGTAGCCTTTCACGCACTGTGTGAGATATGCCCAGGGGAGATAATTTAATGCAAAGAACCACAAGGTACTTATTCATATTACATATAAGCCTTTACAGTTTCACAAATAATTGTCAGGTACGCAACTCTCTAAATAGCTGAAGGAAACGCGCTAAATACTTGCGCTATTTATATATTCAAAAGAAGTACTTAAATGTATTCCAATACTTTATTCAATTGATTCCTGTACTCGCCCGGCATTGTCACACGTACTGCGTCGAGCGTACCGTGTAACAGGTATTGCAAACACGTATCAAGCTTGCCACGGTTTGTTTTTTAAAGGCATCCGAAAGGTTCGTTAGGAGAAATAGTTAATTAGTGTTTGCGGCTGCCTATTTTTCTTTCAGTTTTGAGGTGAATAACATTACAGACACACATTGCGCAAATAATTTCAATGTAAATTGTTGGTTTCACAGCCCCGTGAGATAGTATATTAAGAAAAGAAGGTTTGCGCATTTCCTTGCCGAATACATCTTGATGTTTTCGGCCATGTCAATATTTGCCTTTCACTTCGTATTGTATCAAAGCAGAAAAATATGTGTACCCAATGTTGCCTATCGTACAAAAATTGAACTGATACTTTATAGTCATTTGTATGTCTAATTCATTTAGACTTACAATCTATTCTGCAATTTACCGTTTGCTTTGCTGTTGTCATTGCCATCAAGGAGTTCTCGGTAACTGTCAGTCTACGGGAAGCAGCTTATCCTAAGGACTTCATCAAAAACATTTTGTACAAAAACAGAGTAATCTTGTTTCCTTTGTACACATTTCTCTGCTACCTTCACTCTAAAAGCTATGGAGGGTATAGCAGGAGTGAAGGGGCAGATATACTCTACAAATCGTTGTTTTACTCTCGCAAAATGTCGAGGGCAGTGCAATGCATTGTTCACTCCATCGGCAAGGAGCGAGTGAAATGTGCTTTTCACTCTTTCCTTCTGAGAGAGAGTAAAATGCCCGTTGTACTCTTGCGGTAATAGAGAACAAAACGTAGCGTAATCTTCTGCTTTAAGTGTAGGAGGCTGGCCCCGAACATAGCGATGTATCACTCACGCACGCTGAGCAAAGAACACACCGTTTTGCTTCGAAGGGAACAAGCTGCCACAGTTCAAAGGAACGCGGAGCCAGCACTCCACTTTTTTACTCGGAGTTGCCGCAACGGCGCGCGCACAACATTGCGGAACTGCATAGCACCGGATAAGGGTGATCTGTCCAGCGATCAGCAGCGAGGGCCATCTAAGGGAGATGTGCGCCAGCCATTTCGCGTCGCCGCAAAAACACGACAGTTGTTCGTCATGCCTTGGATATAACAACCAATCCTCCACTGTAAGTGAATTCTAACTTAGGTGCACATTCTGCCTATATGACATACTATCGCCAGGAAGTCGTCGCGGCGCTTAGCCGACCCGATCGACAACGGACTAGGCAAGCACCCTTTGTCAATGTCAATCGTAAAAAAGCTGTCATCGCGATAACTGCATATGATTTTAGCACTTGCCGCTACCCGTAAGAGCTTCGAAAATCGCAAACGCTGCCAAAACCATGGTACGTTTAGTGAGACGTGGGGCTAGAGGACTCTTAAAATGGTTTGTTCACCAGCCCTTGATTCCGAGTTAATGCGGAGCGTGCTTAGCGTGCGTTTTGTGTGTTTGAATTTATTCACTTTGGCAGTCTACTGTGTACGGAAGGCTGTCGGAAGACGGAGTCGCATAACAGAAGGCGGTATCTTGCTGGCGGCATGCTTTCGTTGTAAATGAGCCGTGCGCTTGACGGTGCCTTTCGCCCATGGGTAATCTGCAACCACTGAAGTTACGTGCATCGCCAGTGCTAGTTAGAAATATTGCCGCAGGCATTCAGCTGCATAATGCAAGAGATCACTTGGGCGCGTTATCCTGAACTTACTGAAGACGCATGACGAATTCATGTTTTATGCTGAATAAAGTATAAACCCCATATAAGCGATCGTGCGCACGACAGTGACAAGCGATGCGATGGAGATGGCTGTCGCGTTTACTCGTCGCCTACTAGCCGTACTCCGTGCAAGCGACGATTAGGAGGAACGTCTCGCCGGGGTTACTGGTACGAGGGCTGCAAAGATTTGTCGAATTTAGCTTGACGCCTGCTTTAGTAACTTAAGTTGATGTATAATACTGTAAAATCAGCATTATATTTCTGAAGGTCCTGCAGCAGGTTCTTATCCTTGAACGTATAAAATTCTATCGTTTGCTCGTTCCGTGCGACAATCGGTAGTTTCTAAGGGAGGTGCATCCAGTTCCGGCTTCGCGCTATTGGCTAGTCACTCATAGCACTTCCGGGCGACGAACGACGAATTCTAGATTTCCAAAACCGAGCGATCTGTTCAAGCACGGCCGCTGGATAAAAAAAAGGTACGCCCTGCCGACGTCTGGCGGGCTGCAATGAGAGCGAATGCGTCAGCCGCAGTTGCGTTTTCGGCCGCTTGGTTCGGCCAAGCGGCGCACGCTCTCGAGGACGGGACGTGCCGGTTTCCGCGGGCGACGGCGTTAGAAGCGCATTGCTCGCGCATTTTCCGTGCCGATCCCGGACGACAGTCCAAGAGTGGTGGCGCCGCGGCGGATGACAGCGCTTACGATGCAAGCTTGAGGCCACACGTTTTTGTATCCAGCGGCCGTGGTTCAAGCGACGGCCCGTTTTGTCGCTCAAAGCCGTCGCTCCTCGCCGTCGCGCACAATATTGCTCTCATGGTGTTTACCCTAAGACTGAACTGTTTTTGCTAATATATTGAAATTGTGTGATTATATGTCCGATTCTATGCCTCCTATACATAGTATGCACGTGACGTCGCATCCGCTGCTGTCGTCTGCTTCCGCTACCTTCCGGCATCTTGGGGTACCTTATTAACAGGCGCGGGCATAGGCCTATAGGTTCCCCAAGATGGCGCTGCCGTGAACCGGAAGTCGCGGTGTATCATTGAATGACGTACGTGCATACTATGTGTTGCGGTTTTCGAGCACGGTGCTAATCTGAAAGGGTGCTTATGAATTGTCAAGCAGCGAGTTATGCATCCGCATCGAATACAACGGCTGCTGTGTGGAATTACAACTGCAGGGGTGTCTTGCATACACTTATTGTTTTGGATATGCCTGTGCATTTGCTAATATGAGTTGTGTTTTAGATTTACGTCATATGAACAGCTAAATTTCCCTTCCTCTAAGGCTAACAAGCGTAATGTGTGCATTTTGCTACTGCATGGCAAATCAAAATGTGTTTATCACTTTAATACTTTTAGTGTAGAAATAAAGTATCAAAATAAAACGTTGCTTTAATTCCGTGTTAACAGTCGTCTGTCATACAGACAGTTGGTCCTATACACCAATAATTGGGGTCTAACTGCAAGTTTTACACGCCTTCAAGAATGTAAAATGCTACATTTCAAACTGAAGCAGGAATCGAGTCTGTCAAAAAGAAACTCCATTGCGCACCTCATAAATGGAAATAAGTTCATGCTTTTTAGTCAGTTTAAATGCAGGCTGTGGTGAAATGTTCTTGTTAGTATTGAAATGTGGGTAAGTTTCCCATAAGATGCCTTGCTGCCCATTCTTATAGGTACATCCAGTCATATCCATTGAACTGGAGCACCATATTTTCGTCCCTACTGAGCCTCATGTTTGCAGATATGATCCTCAAATTATGACTTGAGCAGTTGCACAACCAGAGATGGGGCGGGGTGCACACTGGGCGCGTGCTTACGATGTGTCACAAATGGTGTTTGTGACCCACCAAACTAATGACAGACATGACACCGGATAATGACCAATATTCTATTTATTAGGAGGAGTATTGTAACGCTGGTGCTGAACGAGGATGAATTGTCGGTTGTTTCCTTTTTCTTTAAATCTAAAAATTGAAGTTAGTTTAGCAGTTGACTGTTTCAGTCATTTAGATGTTTCGCATGCATTCCAGTAGCAAGGCTAAGAGCTAAGACATTCTTTTAGTGCCGTGACCTTATTTTTTGACTGTCCTGATGTTGTTCAGCTTATTTCGACTTTGATGCATCATATTCATCACATCGGATTTCTGGATCACATTTGAAGCCATGCTATACTTTAGTTAGATAGCAATTTCAAATAGTCACAATAATTGTTCATGCAATTATGCAAGCTGCACCACAGAAGTATATCATTCTTACCCTAATGGCATTGAAAAGCTACCATATATGACAAGCAATTTCATGCGCAAGATCCTAATGCGAATGCTCATTGCAATTTTATACGCGTTTGCTGTACCCAAGATAATATTGCAAATTTAATTTTATTGAATTGTGAGAAAGTGTAACGAATCAATCCCAACAGCTACAGGTAACTACTTTCGTGAGGAGGCCAACCGAATAGGAAATATAATACGCCTGTGTACCGGTTTGAGACCAGGCAGGATATTGCTGCAGAACCACGACAAGACACGCTTAGAAACAATGGGGTGCAGGCCATAAATGAAAAACTGTGAAATATAAGCAAAGCTAGCTAGAGCTGCGGCCTCACATGTGAACGTACAACACATTTCTAAATGCACTGTTCTCTCAGTCAGGAACATCCATACGTGGTACAGGACGTTATCAAATGAGCAGCTGCCTTAGAATATTATGGCATACAAAAAAATTCTTGCACAATTTATCTACGTTACCAGCGTCATGCTTAGCAGTTCATCTGGTAACCTCAGCCATACAAGTGCGTGCGTTTTCTACTAGAAATGCGCTGCTGGCCAGTAATGTGGTGCACGTTTCCTTTCAATCCTGGTGTCAATACTTTTTGCGTTTGCCCATGTTTGTTCTATGTTTAACTTTCTATTGTATAATCTCAGAAGGTGGAGCTAATTGAAAATAAAGTATATTTCTACACTGTAATACTGATGGAACTTTAGAGAATGTACTTATGTTTATTACATATATGTTGTAAACATGGGCATCATTGTAATCTGATTTGATCTGTTTGTCAGTATGTTTCTCAAATTATTAATATTCATTTGGTCTTGTGACTGATCAATAAAGATATTAACCTTTTAAGACAGAAAATGTTTCGTTTGAATAACTCGGCGACTACAGATTACATCCAATTCACCAAGCATAAGGGCAGCAGCTGCTTATTTAGGAATCAAATATTCCCCACATGTAGGTATTGCGAATCCCTTCTAACGTGACTATGGCTCTACATCGTGCTTTCACACTATTGGGAGTATTGCTAGCCCTTTGGTCGGAAGGAGTACAAGCACTCTGTTTTGGGGAGTAGAAACACTCGGCTTATAGGAGTAGAACTTGGTTTGGAGAAGTAATGCTGCCCTTGTGAGGACAGTATTAGCACTCTGTGGAAGAGTACCAGCACTACCTTGCAGTGGAGTAATAGAACTCTCTCAGGAAGAGTTATTCTACTCTCTCTCAAAGAGCGTCGATCTACTCTCGAAACGAGTCAAATACGGGAATAGCAGAAACTCCCTCGAAGGTAGTGCCCGGAACTATCTTTGTTTTTAGAGTGTTTATTGAACAAACCACATATTTCCCGTCGACGAGCGCTTTCAGGGTCGGATATGTTAGTACGCATAGGCAAAGATTGGGGTCAATATACGCGGCCATCTAGAAAGCGCAAATAAGACGATTCGGAAGAGTTAGCGATAATCTTGGTTTCGTGATAACTTGTTCCCTGTGTCATCTGAATGCCACATTTTGGGCGCAGTAATGTCACGTGCGGGCTCGCCGCACTCTTCCGCGTGTCAAAAAATTCACCCGATTTCCCCACTGCGCGCTGATTGCATTGAGCACTGAATAAAGGCAGGTGGAAAGACCTGCATGAGCTGCAGTTTTATGCACACCAATACGAAAATCGGAATTGCCAGTGTCATGTTAACAGCGGCGCACTTGATAGGAATGTATACACCAAAACACAAGACATGTGTTTTTAAGGCTACCTGAACCTATGGTCCAGTCTTTGGCTACACTAAGAAGATACTGCTTAGCTAAACGACGCTCTCACTCCTCCTACTAACTTTATTACATCCGACGCTGCGAAGCTCTCAGCAAAGATGCTATGCTGATTCCGTAGTGTGCCTTCAAGGAAGATACGACCAAAAATAATTGTTCAGAACCATTTCTCGCTGCACAACTTCCCCGACGTTATGGTTTCAAGTGGCGTGCGGAACCTACACAAGCCCTACGATGCCGCACAGTCCAGCATGCTCTGTTCAAATATCCTGAAATCCTCCAACATGCTAAACGAAATGTTGGACCAGATTTTACTGTTAAATAGAGCTCGCGAGTACACTAATTAAAAATGAAGTCACCCTCCAAGTCCCAAAAACTTGAAAACGACGCTTCCACAAAGTGCTAATTTGCACTTCCTCCATTTCCGTTTGTCCAATTATCAGGCTTTGCCGAGTTGCAAAAAAAAAATCTCGGTCTATCTCCGACCTTTTCCTACCTGGATTATCAACATCGGTTGAAGACGATACATGCGTGATTTTGTCGACGGCGGACCCAAAATGTTATTTTTTTATTTAGGAAATCTGCACTCAAGGCGTTGCGAGGCAGTTGAATAGCAAAATTTTTATCTGAATGTTCTTGTTACCTGTGTTTGACTTGCCACGTAGCCTATGCGGAAAAACAACAGCGTACTTGTTATGGAAGTTCTACCTTTAAAAAAATATTTTCGCATAACAAGAACTACCTAGTATATGACGTGCAGATATATTGACACGTGTACTTGTTTGTCGATATCGGGCGACACGTTTCACGGCCTTATAAATGTTATCGCACAGCGCAGGACGCGCACGCATGTATCGGAAGTTTCTGGAATGTTGTTGATGCTAGCATCCGCTGTCTGTGACCGAACATTGTGTAATCTGATCGCAAGTGTGCACGACGCGAATGATGTAGAACTTTGTGGAAGGCACGCGGGTCCCAGCGATTACTCTGGAACATTCGACGACTGATGTATAAAAGCTGAAGCGCTTGAGCAGCTCAGATTTCCTACAATCGCCGACCGTGTTCGCCGCTATCGTCGTGCTATAGGTGTATCCTGTTTGTTGTGGGCACAGGCTCGCCCACAACAAACATAGAATTTCATAGAATTGCTACTCTGTTCTTCAACGTCACCACCACATGATATCTCATACGTGACATCTGGGATACGTCCTTCTTCGTCGTCGAAAAGCCCGTGGACATCTCCTGTAGTCCTGGTGAAGGAAAAGGCCGGGACTCTACGCTTCTGCGTCGATTATCATCGACTGAACAAGATCAAGAAGAAGGGCGTATACCCCCACGGATCTACGACGCATTGGATCGGCTCTGCAACGCTAAATACTTCTCGTCGATGGACTTCAAGTCTGGCTACTGGCAAACACAAGTCGACGAGAGAGATCGCGAAAAGACCGCCTTCATCAGGCGAAATGGCCTATACGAGTACAAGGTCATGCCATTCGGACTTTGCTCGGCGCCCGCAACGCTTCAGCGCGTCGTGGACACATTCTTAGCAGGATTGAAGTGGCAGGCGTGTCTTGTTTACTTGGATGACGTCGTTGTCTTCGCCAGGAATTTCGATGATCACCTTAGGCGGCTTGCGACAGTATTAAAGGCCATCAAGACATCAGGGCTCACTCTCAAGCCGGAAAAGTGCCGCTTCGCTTACAATGAGCTTCTGTTCCTAGGCCACATCATCTGAAAATCTGGAGTTCGCTCCGACCCGCATAAGACAGCTGTCATCGCAAATTTCCCGCAGCCAATGGACAAGAAGGCAGTGCGCCGATTCCTTGGCATGTGTGCCGACTATAGGCGCTTTGCCAAGGACTTTTCGCGCCTCGCGTAGCCGCTAACACATCTAACCAAATGTGATGCCGAGTTCAACTGGGAAACGCCGCAGGCCGACCCATTTCAAGAACTCAAACGACGCATGCAGTCGCCGCAGATACTTGCACATTTCGACGAGGACGCCGATACCGAAATCCACACTGACGCCAGTAGCCTAGGCCTCGGTGCCGTCCTAGTGCAGAGGAAAGACGGACTTGAGCGGGTGACATCTTAGGCTAGCCGGTTGCTGTCAAAAGCGGTAGGCAATTATTCTACAACCGAAAAGGAATGCCTCGCCATCGTTTGGGCTACAGCGAAATTCTGCCCTTACCTCTATGGCAGGCCATTCAAAGTGGTCAGCGGCCATCACGCGTTGTGTTGGCTAGCTAACTTAAAGGACCAGTCATGAAGGTTGGCACGAGGGAGCCTCAGACTACAAGAATAACACATCACCGTGACATACAAGTCCGGACGAAAACACTCAGATGCCGATTGGCTATCACGCGCCCCCATTGACCCGCAGCCGCAAGATGACGGGGATGACGACGCCTTCCTTCGAATAATAAGCGTGGACGACTTCGCCGAACAGCGACGAGGAGACCAGGAGCTAAAAACCCTTGTCGAGTATTTGGAAGGGCACACCGACGTTGTCCCTAGGACATTTAAGCCTGGATTGTCTGCGTTCACGCTTCAAAGCAACCTACTCGTGAAGAACTTCTCACCAGTCCGCGCCACCAACCTTCTTGTTCTGTCGGCGCTGCGTCCAGAAGTACTGCACGCCCTACATGTCGATCCGACCGCTGGGCACCTCGGTTTCTCCCGGACGCTATCGAGCATACAGGAAAGGTATTATTGGCCGCACCTAACTGCCGATGTCACCCTTTACGTCAGGACATGCCGAGACTGTCAGTGACGCAAGACACCACCGACAAGGCCAGCGGGATGAATACAGCCGATCAAGCCTCTTTACCGACCTTTTCAGCAGATCGGGATGGACTTGTTGGGACCGTTTCCGACATCAAATTCCGGAAATAAGTTGATCGTCGTGGCGACGAACTATCTCACCCGCTTCGCTGAAACTAAAGCTCTGCCGAAACGCAGCGCAGCAGAAGTGGCGAAATTTTTCGTCGAGAACATCCTGCTGCGACATGGTGCTCCAGAAGTCCTGATCACCGACAGAGGAACAGCTTTTACAGCAGAACTCACGCAAGCCATTCTACAATACAGCAAGACAAGTCACAGGAGGACAACTGCCTACCATCCGCAGACGAATGGTCTCACGGAGCGCCTGAACAAGACCCTCGCCGACATGCTAGCAATGTACGTCGACGTCGAGCACAAGACGTGGGATGGGGTCCTGCCGTGCGTAACATTCGCTTACAACACGGCGGTTCAAAAAACAACACAGATCACGCCATTTAAGCTTGTTTACGGCAGGAACCCGACGACGACGCTGCACGCCATGCTGCCACACGTCACTGACGAGGAAAATTTTGACGTCGCTACCTATCTCCAGCGCGCCGAAGAAGCCCGACAGCTCACCCGCCTGCGGATAAAGAACCAGCAGAGGACCGACCGCCGACACTACAACCTCCAACGACGCTTCGTCGAGTACCAGCCCCGCGACCATGTTTGCGTATGGACCCCAATACGTCGACGAGGACTCAGTGAGAAACTACTGCGATGCTATTTGGGACCTTACAAGGTCATCCGACGTATTGGCGCACTGGTCTATGAGGTCGTGCCAGACGGCATTTCGCGTTCACAGCGGCGCCGCGCACGATCTGAAGTGGTCCACGTGGTGCGCCTTAAACCCTTTTACGGACGCTGACGAACTTCCTTAGTTGGTTGTATTCTTTGCTACGAGTGCTTTTCTATATTACTTTCGTTTGTTTGCAGCATCGGGTCGATGCTTTTTAAGAGGAGGGTAATGACACGTGTACTTATCTTTATCGGGCGACCATGTTTCGCCGCCTAACAAATGTTGTCGCACAATGCGGTACGCGCCTGCATGTATCCGAAGTTTATGGAAAGTTATTGATGTTTCTATCCGCTGTCTGTTGTCGCCGAACCTTATGTTATCTGATTTCATCGCCTAACGCGAATGGTGTAAAACTTTGTGGAAGGCACGCGGTCCCAACGATTAGTATGGAACATTCGACGATTGATGTATAAAAGCCAACGCGCTTGACCCGCTGATCAGATTTTCGACGATCGCCGACTGTGTTCGCCGCTATCGTTGTGCTTCAAGTGTAGCCTGTCTTTGTGGGCACAGTTTCGCCCAATAAACGCTAGATTTGTCTTTCACAGAGTTGCTGCTGCGTTCTTTAACGTCACTGCCACGTGACAATATATATATATATATATGTATATATATATATATATATATATATATATATATATATATATATATATATATATATATATATATATATATATATATATATATATATATTTAAAGTTGTACTGTTATATGTAAGGACATGTATTATTCAGTGGTATATATTGTTTAGCACCAAATTAGTTGCAATTCAGTGTCCATACGTGTCCACTCCTTCGTTAGATCGTGAGTAAAACTCACGCTCAGTTCAGCCATTGGAAGCCAAGTGCCGTCTTGTTCTGTCTTCAAGAGTGCCGACAGAGGTAATGCTCCAGCACGTCGGCCCTACATAAAATGTGATGCAGAGCACTTCGAGTTCTAATGCATAATTGCGATGACAACAGAAAAATAGAGTTCGCCGTGTCCGACCACTATGTCGCTTATTCCGTCCGTGCTATCGACGAACGACAGCAGCGACGAAATGCAGGGGAGACGTGAACTCGCCAAGCTGTATTTACAAACAATTCAGAAGGTTAGGAGGTATCTCCCACGCGTTTACAAATGTTGACTTCCGGGAATTAACCGACTACCGTAGCTGCCAACTACGTCACTCGTTTGCATGAAACGAAAGTTCTGCTCAGACGCAGTGCAGCCAAAGTAGGGAAACGTTTTGTAGAGGTAATTCTGCTATCAAAAGTGTCCTAGAATTTTTCATGCCGAAAAATCAACACCAACAGCGGACTAGTATTTGCCACGAGGTCTGGTGAAAGGTGGCAGTACCGTCGCCGGGTTAGGGTGGATGAGCGGTCGGGGCGTGCACTGAAATGTAGACGGCGGCACTTCGCTTTGAATGATTTCGGCCGTTTACCCAGTAATGAACGGGCTGACTGCAGCGAAAACATTGTGTATTGGCCTCCAATGCCACATTTGCGACCGATATGTACGGGACGTTCCTACAATGATGAAAGGCGCGGGAAACGCACCTTATATTCCGGCAGACTCGGGATATGTTTTGTTGAAGTTCGCCTTGCGTTCAGCCTATTCTGTTGACGCTGCTGTTGTGCAACTAATCTTTCCGCTATTCTTGCACTGGTCATAAAAATGCGTGAATTTCTGTACATTGAAGGTAAAATAACTACTTATTGTCTTTACTTCATCGCTCGTACTTATACGTAACTACATTTTACTTCTTTTACGATTCTTTGTCAAATACGAGATAGTTACTGAGTTTAGTTCAACTATGGTAATATGGATGATCGCGCAGTGGTGGCAGCGCCGTGTGTCTTCATACGTGTCTTTTTTCTTCACGGAAGCCGTAGAAATGTTGCATTCAAGCAGAAGGGTATTTTTGCGGAACTACGTGAACCAAAATAGGGCGAATAATTTTAAATTATTTTCCCGGCCAGCCATATTGCACTGATTTCTTAATTTGTGGAAACAGGGGTCGCTACCAAACGTCAAGCTAGCTACACCCCGCTAAGGTGCACATTATATTAGCCACAGGAACTAAGTTTTGCGACGTTTTTTGTCTAGCGACTGCAATGTTACGCATTATTTTGTTGTAATACTGTATTTTCGCTTTCCTTTTTTAGCAGATAATAAAAGCACCGAAGCGCTAAAATTCACTTGCGAAGCAAGGTTATTTCTGCGCAGCGGAATATCCACATATCAGAACGACACCTCATAAATAGCACGGTACCGTAGCCACTAAGCACACTCACAACCACAGTCATTTACTTGCACGCCTACGGTCAGTTCTATCCTTCCACACCATCTGAGCGCTCGTCAGTTTCCTTCCTACTGCTGAGTGATCTCGGGCCACCTCATTGATCTTTCGTGTCGTCACAAATATTGCGGAACGATCCACACATCACTAAAAGCAATTGCTGAAGCACTGCGTTGGGCTATCGTCGCGACCACCTAATTGCTTTATTACGGCGCCAAATGTTCTTCTCGGGTGCTTGAATCGCAATGCGACCATAAACATTAAATGTTTGTGACGAACGAAAGGCGCACAACAAGCGCGGTCTCTGATTTTATTGCAGCGCGAAGACTACGGCGCAAAGCCGAATCAGTCCCTACATCATCAAAAAAAGACATAACACCATTTATGACTGCGCTGCAAAGACGAAACAACCACACTTAAGTTATGTGTGCATCGTACTTACACATGTAAACGAGTAGCAGCTAGCAGATGGCGCGACGCGGCGTCCAAACTATAGTGGTTCAGCTAGTCTTTGCCAGTTGGGAACTCCGTTCAATCTCACCGCCAATAGTGAAACAAGTCACTGCTGGACAACTGCACACTGTACTCCAACGCGAAGAGTCTTATACTTTGCCCTACTTGCTCTTGGCGCTAAACGAAGGCTAACTTTGTATTAAAGGCTTAAAAAGAAGTGTAGCTCTCCTGCTAGCAGTCTGTGTCGAGGTAGAGCAGAAGACGTGGCTTACTGCCGTTCCGTAAATAACATTTGACTGAATTTCGAGAGTGCACAAAATACCGCGTTCGAGGCAGCTTGGTTTATCGAATTAACTCCGCGACTTTCTTTGGTAACGAGCTGCTGAAAGTCAACGAGGAAAGTCCTGTGGTCGTCCTCGTCTTCTGCAGCGCGCCGAAAAGCGAGACAACTCGCCTATTTATGCATTAGCGACCGACAAAGAATTGGCACCCGACAGGAGTCCTCGAAAATGTTACGTGAAATACTTTTGAAACGGGGTCTTCTGTTCGGATGGTTGACCATCATAATGTGACAAAGAGACGTCAGAAAAGAAACGGGAACACCACTGGCATAGCGAAAAATGAGGTCTACCTTTGGTTGATCTAAAGCGCCACCGAAATCTTGGAGGGATTTCTAGTATTTGATGAATCCGAATTGCCAGTCGACAGCAGAATGCTCATGAATATCGTAGCGAAAGTTGTTGGGTCACGTCACAGAAACCGGATCTCTGAATGGTGCCTAAGTTCAACTCTGTACGGTTTGATGTCAGCCAGTCACCGTCCCACAGAGGGCGTAATGTTGACTACTGATTTTGCAGAAAGGGTGATATGCTTCTGATCCTATTTCCTCCCAAATTCATTCTTTGGCTGTGGAGTAAGTGAGAGCGTATCGGCACGGAACTAGTTGATGCAAAACGACCAGTGGAAAGAGCGAATACACTCCAGAATGAATAGCGGTAATCGGACTCACCGCCGTGGAGCAAAATGCCCATCATAATAGACCAGTGGAAAACTCCAGATGTTCATGTACCCCTATCATAAAATACAGTTATTGAGCAGTATTTTTGCTTCCTTTTTTGCGTGCCTGCCTAATCTCATGCTGAATAAACATGTCTAAGTGGAATACCAGCCCGTTGAGCCTGTTTTTGTCTTAGTGTTTTGACACCAACGTGTACTTAATGAAAAGGCAGTTACTCTGCAATAGAGAAAAAAATTAGCCATGTACTTAGCTACCTAGCTACTGTGGTGCTATTTTCAGCTGTGCATGATACTCTGACTTCATGGGGCGTTGGATCACCCTACCGCGCCCGACAGCATTAGAGGGTCATGAAGGCGCCGCACACATCCAATGTTTTACGCAGTGCTCAAGCCATTCTACCCCTGCTAGCGAACTGTAGAACTTGTATTAAAATATTATACTTTGAATATTACGTATTTAAGTTTCATATTTCCTGCTGATTACGAGAAAGCGTTTGATTTAGTCTAAACCTTAACAGTCCTGGAGGCAGTACGGATTCAGGGTGTAGACGAGCCGTATGTAAAAATACTGAAAGATATATATAGTGGCTCCACAGCCACCGTAGTCCTCCATAAAGAAAGCGACAAAATCCCAATAAAGAAAGGCGTCAGGCAGGGAGATACAATCTCTCCAATGCTATTGATAGCGTGTTTACAGGAGATATTCAGAAATCTTGACTGCGAAAAATTGAGGATAAGAGTTAATGGAGAATACATTAGTAACTTGCGAATAGCTGATGATATTGCTTTGCTTAGTAACTTAGGAGACGAATTGCAATGCATGCTCACTGACCTGGAAAGGCAAAGCAGACAGGTGGGTCAAAAATTATTCTACAGAAAAACAAAGTAATGTTTAAAAGTCTCGGAAGAGAACAGCAGTTTACGATAGGCAGTGAGGCACTGGAAGTAGTAAGGGAATACATCTACTTAGTGACCACGGATCCGGATCATGCGAATGAAATAATCAGAAGAATAAGAATGGGCTGGGGTGCGTTTGGCAGGCATTCTCAGATTAAGAACAGCAGGTTGCCATTGTACCTCAAGAGAAAAGTGTGTAACAGATGTGTTTTACCACTACTCACATACGGGGCACAAACCTGGAGGCTTACGAAAAGGACTGACTTGCGATACGGCGACCGCGCTGCTATTCCCTGCAGCCCACTCGTCCATCGTGAAGCACGCTCTTTCGGCACTGCTAGACTACTGCAATGCGACGCACTTGAGAGCGCGGCTCTGAGTCCCGCACTCACTTTTTTTCCCTTGCCACGTTCGTCCTGTCTTTCTCTCCCTCATCTTTTTCTTCCCATTGCCCCCTTCCCCGTGCAGTGCTGTTGAGGTGTCCTCCTGTGAGAGACAGTTACGGCGCTGCACTCATCTCTTCCGTTTCCTTTTCTAAAATCACTTCACACACACATGGATCCGGATCATGCGAATGAAGTAATCAGAAGAATAAGAATGGGCTGGGGTGCGTTTGGCAGGCATTCTCAGATTATGAACAGCAGGTTGCCATTGTCCCTCAAGAGAAAAGTGTGTAACAGATGTGTTTTACCAGTACTCACATACGGGGCACAAACCTGGAGGCTTACGAAAAGGGCTCTACATAAATTGAGGACGACGCAACGAGCTATGGAAAGAAGAATGATAGATGTAACGTTAAGGGATAAGAAAAGAGCAGATTGGGTGAGGGAACAAACGCGAGTTATTGACATCTTAGTTGAAATCAAGAAAAATAAATGGGCATGGGCAGGACATCTAATAAGGAGGGAAATTAACCAGTCATCAAGCGTGACGGACTGGATTCCAAGGGAAGCGAAGCGTAGCAGGGGGTGGCCGAAAGTTAGGTTGCAGGATGAGATAAAGAAGTTTGCCGGGACAACATGGGCACAACTAGTACATGACCGGGGTAGTTGAGGAAGAATAGGAGAGGCCTTTGCCCTGCAGTGGGCGTTACCAAGCGGATGATGATTTGCCACTGGCATTGCTACTTCATTTCGTGTAGTATTAAACGTAGAAGTATGTTCGAATTAAATTGCGCGCGTCATGCCAAGCAGCGATGGGTCCCCGTCTTGTCCTTCGTCTTTCTGCGCTGTTCCCGCGTAGAGTTTGTGCCGGCTCGCCGCCATGGTGATGCATATAGTGTTTCACGCGCTCGTGTGTGCGTGAGCATCAGTAATTATTTCGGAAGTGCCGCTGCTGCTTGCATAAACAGCTACGGGTTCGATTCCGCAGTGCAGACTACACGACCAACCAGTGTGCTTGTCGTTATCGTTGTGATTTGATGGTTGCCTGGATTTTTCAGTTCAGGTTACTCAAGTAGAAAGTTAAATTCCAAACTCACACTTTTGGCTGTGTTTCGTTTGTTTAAATATGGCTAAAACCTGACCCATGAGCCTTAAACCATAAAAGAGACATGTGATAATGAATGGGAAAGTGGCCAAGATTGAGGTTGTACTTAATGATTGTCGTGCAAAGCTATAGCTGTGGTAGCCTAAAGTTTTTGCCCTGAAAAACGAAGTACCTATGCATTTTTAACTAATGGTGTTTTCAAGCACGTAGACCGTATTTACCTTTGACAAATAAAAAATATCAGGTATGCTTGTGGTAATGCACTTGTCTTTGGTTTTACCTGCAAATATGAAAACATTTCGTTAAAAGAAAGCATTTCATAAATTACCAGGACAATGTGCATTGCCCTAAGTGTTCATAGCTCTTAAGATCCACAAAAAGACAACGCGGACCTGTGCTTAACAACTGAATACTCATAAGCGCAATTCCAAGACGGGACAGAAGATAGACACACAAGAACAGGACAAGGGCTAACTCGCGCTTGTCCTGTTCTTGTCTCTCTACCTTCTATGCCGTCATGGAATTGCCCGCATCAGTATTCACTTGTTAAGCATGAACCAACTAGGCCAGCAACAAATTTTGTTAATGCACCCGTGCTTGATTCTTTAACCATATCTCAATATTTAACGAAACAATTTTTTTATCATCCGCATCAATAAGTTTGCTGACTCAATAAACAAACACTCTATTCCATACCATGGCCATCATGTTCTGCAAATTCAAACTTTTACCAGCAAGAAAAAAAGAAAAAAACGTGCGTTTATCTATTCCATTAGTCTTTGTAGCTGTGCTAGAATTGCCCCAGCCTACAAATTCACACATGCACTTTAATCTGATGAACCGTAATGTTACATCTACTTTCCCGAGGTGCAAAGCTGGCGCTACTCTCATTCCTCACAGAACAGAGTGGAAAAAACTTGTTTAGCTCATAAAGAAAGCATAATTGGTTTGAGAGTCCCTCTTGAGCTGTAAACGACGTACTAGGCTAGGCAGACTTCAGCATGCACTTTAAAGCCCGGCGCCAAATGGGTCGCAATAGGGCCTTAATGCCTATCAGTTTTAATTTGGTGCTACACAGATTTCGTCAGCGTAGTGCGAAACATTGGCTATAACTCCTGCGTAACACTTGAATCAGAAACTTCAATCCGAAGAAGCACTAGCCCTCACACCTGAATCTTCGCCCATAAACTTGAATGGTTCATTATAAGGTTCGCTACAGCACAACACAAGATACGGAGAAAAGGAAGGTATAAGGGGACGACACGGCGTTGCCTTGTTCCTAGTAAAGATTAGGGACAAGGTATGTATCCGCGAACCGTCTATCGCTCTCCGTGAAGAGAAACTGAGTTACCTATGTCAATTTTGTTTATGCCTCAGGTGGTCACAGTTGCATCGATGTATCCCCGTGTCTCCCGCATGTCATGATTATGAACTGGCACCTGCATATATGTTCGACATATCTTCGACCAGCGCCGTGTCATCGTTTAATACCTTCCTTTTGTCCGTGTCTTGTGTTGCGCTGTAGCGAACCTTACAATGAATCCTAACCAACTCGACAATCTTGCCGTCTTCAAACTTGAATGATTCCTTACGTGTACGTTGAGTTTCGCTCAGTACCAGTTGCAGTTCTATCAGGCCAGCAAGAAAGTTACGTCACGTCGTCTTAAAACAAACGTTATAACGCTCTAGGGCACTCCAATAAGAAATTGTTTCAAAGGTTGCAGTTAACCCGCACGCTTGAACTATCTCCTGTGCATCGTCTATAATCACCTTGCATCAATCTCCTCCGTCAGTGTACTGTACTCCGGGGCGCTGTTCTTTATATGAATTAGAAAGTAGCCTGGTAACATACCTTTCCTTCACATTATTCTGGCACCCATTACCACTAATAATAAATTTTAAAAAATAATATTTAATGCCGGCATAAATTCCGGCACAAAGGGTTCTCCAGGCCAACAATGTACGCGCTCCGTGAAACGGCCAAAAATGGGAAGAAGATGTGAATTCCGTTACTATATGCTAACCTTAGTTAACTCAAAAATTTTAAACTTCGGACGCAGATTGTCGGTAACATGTCCGCCATTTTCGCACAGTGAGAACACGGTGCCATTTTGAGTTCATACCGGGCACTGGGCATGAAGGCCTGTATTATTTGTATACAATACATGGACAATTCCCGTATAGGAATTTTGTTCCTTTAGTTATTTAACTGGCACGGTTTTTTTTTTGGCCGTAGATCACACATAACGTCTCCCCAACGTTCATTCCAATTGCGGCTCTATGATACATTCGTTTCTGTTAGACCATGAGCCATCACACGGTCCGGAAAGCATACTTGCCTTGCCTCGTATTAGGAGCCGCCCACTAATGAAGTATTACATATCGAGCCTAAATTGGAAAATACGCTTAACATGGTTCTCATCCGCAGGCAAATCTTATTTCGAGCCATCGAAATTTTGCCTCTAGATCGGGGAACAAGTACAGGCACTGAATATTTGCCTATAAAGGGCAAAAGAAATATTTTGTAACTGTCCACAAAGCCTCTTGTTCCTGCTAGGTCTTGTTCCTGCTGCTCTTGTTCCTGATAGGTAAGCAAATCTCTATAAACGTTTGGTGGACATCCAAATACACAGCCCCCATCCTACGCAGAAAATAATTCGCTGCCATATTTTATCCTTCGAAGCCACCAGGGAGCTCTGCACACATTAAATTTAACACCTGTCAATTGACACTTAGCTCCTAAATTTACTCACAAATTTCAATGATTGCCCACAGATCACTCAAAAAAACCCACCTTCCCCTATATTTATACCTGGACCAGCGATCAGTTTTCGCAGCATACAGTAAAACCCGCTCAGAACGTTTTCTGAGCTGACGTTTGCTGAACTGCAATAGCCTTTTTTCATTCCTCCATGTCGAAAGTACATCGGTCAGGTTTTGTCTTCGTCTCTACTAATTTATATCACCATTCAGACCTTACCCTTTTCAGTAACTCTGAAGTGACAGTTCGTGAAATTCACGCCAATTCAACTCTACCTAAAAACAATTTTGATTTCTGAAAAAGCACATTTGTTTGAGTAAAATTAATTTACATAGCATATCGAGAAAAGAACTTTCAGGCTGGCTTAATCAAATTTTGTGGTAATATTTTATATCAGCTATTGCACTAGTTGCCGTTTTTACATTTTCTTACCTTGACTTACCTTCTGAAGGATGGCTCATTTGCACCATAAGAATCCCGATGAATGCTGCCACAGCGACATTCATTTTTTCAAGTGCTGCAACAGTCTTGAAGCAATGAGAAGTTTTCTCAGAGGTAGCTCGGCGCTTTTAAGACTTACGTTAACGTTAAGTAAGTGCGACACAGGCACCAGAGCTATAGATACCTTTACTAGAAGGCCGTCCAAAGAATAAATAGGGGCAATGGGCGTGGCAAATGAAAGCAGATGTTTTATGATCTCAATACGGTTAGTGCACTGGCGTGAGTAATATACAAATTATGTAGTGAACCTTGCGCTTAAAATGCGCTTGAATGGTGTCAGTGACCATGGCTTCATTATGCCTGCTCTAATTTTTTGTTATCGTAGTGTGTATGACATAAATAAAATCGAGAATTATTCAAAGGTTACTCCCTTTTCTACACTGTGTTGGGTTGCCCTGCTTAAATATATTTTGTCACACAGGTTCACATGCAAGTAAAAATGAATTCACACTGTAAAAGCAAATAACCGGAAAAGTGTATCTTGAGGGCTTTGAGCTGCCTTGAAGCTACATGCCTGAAAACTGTGCTCCCTCACAGTACAGTGTGAATTTTCAACGCCTTCCACTTTGCTCCTTAGCAAAAGAGGGATGAACTAAGAAGGGAGAGCCTCAATTTTACATCATATTTAACAGGCAGTTTACGAGGGGAGGTTTGCTTCATCATAAACGAAATTTTATTTCTTATTCCCCATCCTATTCTAATTAACACGTGTGTGAGAAATAAACGAGCGAAGAGAGATATATTGTCCAAATACTTCTTTGCTTTCAGCATAGACGTTTCCAGGGTGCCAGCGAAATCTTCCAAAGTGATATATAGTAGATCTGTTCGCCTCGTCGACCGCAGTGTCACCCCGCGCTGCATGAAAGCCTGCGACAGCTGTCTTTGAAAGCGGCTGTCGAAAGCGGCATTCGGCGGCTTCGGCCGCCGAATGTCCTCGCTGCCCATGAAATGAAAGTCAACCTGGAAGCAAAGCCCGCGAATCGCCACTATCGTCGACGCTGCTGACGGCCACCCATTTTGCTCTTTGTAGAACCTACGTGTGTGTGCCTTCAAGTGTGTTTGCGGCAGAATTTGGGCGACCATCGGAGAGTGTTTCGCATACTTAGGTACCTTTAAGGTGCGCCAGTGCAAGTGGCATACATGCCGTCGCGGCGAAACAGCCTCCAGCGTTGTAGACCATCTGCCGTGCGAGAGGCATTCAATGTAGACGGCAGTTTTGTTTGAGCATGCCCACCGCAGGAGCGATGGGCCAATTGACGACCGCAGATCTCAGGTGCTCTGCGGTCGTCATTTGCGCTAGCTAATGTGATGCGTATATTGTACATTTAATTAGAAGCGACATCCGCTGTCAAACGTTCTACACGAATGAGAGTTCCGATACTTGTCGAACATGGCTACACCGGCCACGGCTGGTGGCGACGCAGCTGACGGCGCCGCTAATATCAGCGTTGTTTTTTTTTCTTTGTCTGTAAATGCTGCGAATAGTGACAACAACGGTACAAAAATATTACTGCTTGCGAGCGTCGGCGAAGCGCTGTGAGCTTTATCTTTGAAGTGAACAGGAAAAGGCCTAGCGAAACTGCCGACGGTAGTCGGGTTGCTGGTGCTGCCAGAGTGGCTACTCCTCAGTCGCTGATTGAAAGCGTCGCTGTGCCGCTGCCGCACAAATGGATCCCGGTTCAACCTCTGTACGGCAGATAAATCTCGCCGTCGAACGGCAGCCCTAAAACTACAAACGGCGTGGGGGTGCTGACACGCCACTAACGCGGACGGGCCTTTGGACGTGGACGGACCGCACGAAAGTACTACTGGCTCCGGTGCGCAACAGAGGCAGCGCGAAGGAAGGACGTCTCACATTTCCCTGTTTGATTTCCCAGGTGTATCGAGAGCAAACCGACACAGAAGAATACTAGACAAGCGCAGCGTGGCCACTGCTCAAGTGGGTGCGGCCAGACCGTCCGGTATCAGCTGATCCTGCTGAACCTGCTGGATCACGTGGAGCTTGTCGTCACCGGAGCCTGGGATAAAAGCACGCTCGCATCGAAGAAGCAACATTTGGCAACAGAGGCAGCGCGAAGGAAGGACGTCTCACATTTCCCTGTTTGATTTCCCAGGTTTGAGACTTTTACCATATAGTGAAACTTGTTTGTTAGCTTGCTGCCTCTGTTGCCAAACCACTGTTGTCTTTGACTGCTTTTCATGATGTCAACCGAAGTGTCAAATTTAGCGCGGGAACTGCGCAAGGATATAAGGGAGCTTAAAAATAGTCTTGAGTTTATCAATAAAGAGTTCGAAACACTCAAGCAGGACTGCGCAAAAGCGAAAGCGGAAAATGTAGCTCTCAAAACATCGCAACTAGCACTCGCGCAAGAAGTCGAGGGACTAAGAAAACAATTGCATGAAACATCGCTCAAGGTGACTGTTCAAGACCAATACTCTCGGAACAAGAACATCGAAATTAAGGGAATTCCGTATGAGAAAGCTGAAAATCTACTTAATGTGCTAGGCAAAGTAGGCGACGCAGTGGGTGAACCAATTAAGAAGGAAGACATTGACATTTGTCATCGAGTCGCGTCACGAAGGGCGGACATAGAGCAGAGCATTGTGGTTGTTTTCAACCGCCGTGCAAAGTGTGAAAAAGTGCTTGAGAAAGCACGGAAGGCTAGAATTAATTCCTGTGACCTAGGATTTGACAAGCGGCAAGCAATATATGTAAACGAGCATCTTTGTCCGCAGCTAAAGAAGCTTCTGGGCATGGCCACCGCTAAGAAATGGGAACTGAACTGGCGATTTGTTCGGGTGAAGGGCGGTAAAATTTTAGCTCGAAAAACGGAAACATCTAATGTTATTCGAATTGGTAGCGAGGCAGATGTGCAAAAGATGTGCGAGTAGACGCGCCTACATAGATTTCATTGATCTGTTTCATATCTTATTTGCACCATGGGAACAGTCTTACCAAGAGACGTCATAAAGCCGAATTCGCGCGATTGCCTTTCATTTCTTCACTGTAACGCACAATCAGCTAGGCACAAGCATGACGAGTTGATCGCGCTTCTCGGTGACTTCCCGTTTCAATTTGACAATGTAATGATATCGGAAACATGGTATAGATCACAGGAAGAAGTGTTTCGAATGCCTGGTTTCCAAACCTTTTATCTGAACCGTTCAGATAGGTGTGGCGGGGGTGTATTACAGCTAGTATCTGATCAAATTTCATGTAGCGTGCTTCCAGCTTACTCTGCATCGACAACAGATTACGAAGTGTTAAGTCTAGAATCACACAAGTGTGTTTTCACTGTTGTGTATCGTCCCCCTAGCGGCGACATTGACAATTTTTTTGTGTTTCTAGAAAGATTGTTGTGCTACATCAGCACAAATCACCTGCAACTTGTCATTGGCGGGGATTTTAATATTAATCTTCTAGTAAGTTCACCGAAGTCTCGAAGATTGCAGATTATTCTTGATTCTTTCTGCTGCAGAAACTTAATTACGGCACCCACACGAATTTGTACCAATTCCGAAAGCTTGCTTGATTTGTTCATCACAAATAGCTCGGAAGGCTATGTACAGTCTGGTGTAATTGAAGGAAACATAGGAGATCACTCGCCCGTGTACATGATATATGAGGTTAATCGCGCATTTTGGAAATATCATCGTTGTGAGCCACTTCAGATTCAAGCAATTAATAAGAAAACTCCAGAAACATTTAGAACGGAAATAAAAAAAATTAATTTCAGCTCTGTACTTGACTGCACAGACGCAAATGAAGCGTATAATATATTTATCCATACACTTTTAAAAGTTTACGAAGTTTCTTTCCCGTACAAAAAACTTAAAAAATCGAGAAAGATTAGGAAACCGTGGCTTACTGATGAATGCCTCAGAATGATCCGAGAAAAAAATTCTTTGTATGCTAAGTTTTTTAAGACTCGGGATCCTGCGGACTTCACTTCCTTTAAAAAATACAGAAACAGTTTAAATAAATTCCTGAGAAACGCCAAGAACAGGCATTTTGAAAACGTTTTTAATAGAGCGGGAACTAGAAGTGATGTTGTTTGGCGTGAAGTAAATAAACTTCTACGGCCGGAATCGCATAATAAGCAGGAATTTGAGCTGACAATTCATAACAAAGCAATTAGTGCTGAAGAATTAGCTAACAAATTTAACGAACACTTTACGTCTTTAACCCCAAGCACGCATAACATAAATGCAACTTCCTTTGTGGGTAGTCCCAATGCCTACACAGCTTTTTTTGAACCTGCTACACCAGAAGAAGTATACGCGACCTTTATGTCCTTAAAAAAACAGCACATCGCGCGATATAGATGGATTGCAGATTAAACCCATTAAATTTGTGCTTGATCTTTTGTTACATGTGCTTACTCACATTGTTAACATTTCCTTATTAAACGGCGTCTTCCCTGAGAAAATGCAACATGCCAAAGTGATTGTTATATTTAAGTCCGGAAACAAAAACCAGCTAACAAATTATAAACCAATATCTATACTTCCTGTAATTTCGAAGGGTCTCGAAAAGATCATTTGCGCAAGAATTAGATCATTTTGTGATAAACATAGCATACTAACAGATATGCAGTTCGGTTTCCGGCAGGGAATGTCTACAGAGCTTGCCTTGCTGACCCAAAAAGAAATAATTTTAAACAACTTTGAGAACAAAATGTTCACTCTAGGTGTATTCGTTGACTTTTCCAAGGCTTTCGATTCGGTTAACTATAATACTCTATCTTCAAAATTAAACCATTATGGCTTTCGCGGGACTCCCCTTAAACTTTTGAAATCATATCTTTAGCACAGAAGGCAGTGCGTCGCAATAGGCTCAAAACTTTCTTCAGCAAGAGAATTAACACAAGGCGTTCCACAAGGAAGTGTACTTGGACCGATTTTATTTAACATTTATATTAATGACATAACGAATATTAGTCAACATGCACAGTTCTTAGTCTATGCGGATGATACTAGCCTTTTTTTCAGGTCACTCGATATTGTGCAACTTACAAATATGGCAAATAAAACTTTAAACTTATTGCAAAAGTGGATCAATCTAAACTCATCAGCAATTAATGCAAATAAAACTAAGGCTGTGTTGTTTACGCCACCACAAAAACAAGTAAACTGCAATACTGTTCTTTACCTCGGTACAGAAAGGATAGAAATAGTTGATACTGTCAAAACGTTAGGTGTAATTTTTCACAAACATTTAGTTTGGGATGCACACGTTGAGCGTATTATGTCCACTTTGGCGAGAGCATGTGGAATAATCTGTCGATTACGACACATACTGCCCTCTGAGGTAAAACTAATGTTATATAACCGTCTCTTCCTTTCACATATTAGCTATTGCAACTTAGTGTGGGGTACGACATCGCAAGCAAACATACGAAGCTTAAAAACATTACAAAGGAAAACTGTCCGACATGTTGTTAACGCACCGTTTGATGCACATACATTCGAGATATTTCGTGCTCTTAATGTGCTCCCTGTTGAATAATTCTATGATTATAACCTAGTCTTAAAAATTAAAAAATATTTTCCCTGTAACAACAACATTTTCACAAACTTGTGCAACTTAGTCAAATCAAGGGAAGCGTTATATGATTTCCGAAAACAGAGCCAGTGGGCGTTACCTTTCACAAGAACAAATTATGGTTTCCGGCGACTGCAGTACCAGGTGCCGAGAATATTAAATGTGATACAGGCTGCCCATACCGAACTAAATGCTATTACGAGAAAGGCACTGAAATTTAATTTAATTAATAATGGTCAAATTTTATAAATACCATTTGCCATTTTTATTTTTTTTATTTTATTTATTCATTTTATTTTTTAGCATGTTCCAAACCTCGCTTTTCCATCGTTCCGCATTTTTATTTTGTTCCGCTGAACATTGCCATTACATTGAGTTGAATTTTTGGTATCTTAAAGCGTTTTTGTTCAGGTGTTCCTTGTCATTTGTACATGATCTTTTTTTTTTCCCTCCACTTTTTTCTGTATACAGATGTATGCCTACATGTACAGATGCAAATATGTATAGATGCTGGGTTGGTGTAGATGCGCATGTGAATATATGTATACAGATGTTATAAATGTTCTGCTGTGAATATCAATATCTGTATAATATGAAATTGTTTTTGCACATATGTAACCGATTTCCTTTGTGAATATTCTTCAACTGTTCGTCAAAGACAGGGGACAGGAACCTCGTCAAGCTGCGATTGTGCAGCTTTTTGTTTCTGCCCTTGCATTTTCTTTTTCTGTGCAAAGGAAAATGCGAAATAAAGTTTGAAAGTTTGAAAGTACGGCGGTGACCAGTCACCGCGAAGCCATCACCTTTTCTTCATGTGTGTGATGAAATACAATCTTGCGGTTCTCCTCGTGGCCGTGCTCGGGGCATTGCCCACGGCGCCACGATATGCAAGCGGTTAGTGAAGCCTCACCCACAGTCCTGCCAAAGTCAAAACGCGCATGGCAACCATTGCTTTCGGAACAGCTCGTTTCAGATTACCGGTTGCCGAACTCCAGCATTTTGTTTTCGCGGCTTTTATTTCTCTTTTTTTAGTTACGGTGGTGAGTGTTTGCGTATGGCGCCTACTCAATGCGCGTAATGCTCTAACCTTTTATGTCGCATGTTGAGATCCATCGGTCCGCTGCTGCCTCAGACAGATTCTAAGGGAAGGCACTAGTGGCCCGCAGGTCTAAGTGCAGCTATTGTTGTCAGATAGCTTTCTAGTCAGAGTTTTAGAGCGCTGATTTTAAGCCCGGGATACAGCGAGCGAACTTTGACGGCGAACATCGCCCGGCACAAATAGACGCCGCGAGACGACGCCGATGGTTCGCTGGCATCGTTTACATAAAGGGATAAACAGGCGGACGCCGCTGCGCGTTCGCTGCGTATTTATCAGTTTTGCCAGGCCCTAAGAATGTGTTTTCGACGATAAAAAAAAAATAAATGCGCTTTTTATTGTATTAATTGTTGTTAATGACTAAACAACTTGGAAAAAGAAGTTTCGTAGAGGCGCTTGCAAAGGATTTCCGTACAGTTTATTGAGCTGTAAGCGTTTTAGCGGGATGGTTTTGCGCCGTCTGGCTACATTGAGCGGTGACACCGCGGAGCGCAGGCGTTCCAGAAGGTTTAGCGTTTATCCAACTGTGACGTTAGTTTACTTTGTGTAAAAGCACATTGTGGTTATTCACGTTTACTTCAGTTTCAGTTCTCGTTTTAAAGCCTCCTCCAAGAACAAGCGTTTACTACTGTAGCCGAAGAGGATGAAATTATCGCTATTTTCCGTGATATGGGCCTGTCAGCGGCTCTCGTTCTCAATGCCCGAGGCATTGTGTGCACCTCGTAGGCCCACACAGATGCAAACAGCCAGAGGACCAGGCATGGTCGTCTTCTAACTGTAATCTGTCGTCGCTCTTTTCGCTCAAAGCACTCGAACACACGGGACTTATGGTTGTTCTAGAGAGGGCTGGTTTCTGACCGAAGAAGCACAAAACGACGGGGTGCGAGCACGCGGGCCTACAGCGAAGAAAAAAAAACAGCTTCGGGCCCTGCGAACGAGAAACTCTTTCTCCCCCTGTACCCAAACCCATATGGGCGGCACCACACACATACACAAGAGACAATAATAAGGAAGGCAGTACAATGCACACACTGTTTTGCGCCATGAAACCTTCGATCGGGTTGGTGGAAAAACTGCACCGCACTTATAATTAATGTTTGTTTCGTCAGCACGTTATTTAAGTTTGTAGAGGAAATCTAAGTTACACAAATTTCGGGCAGAGAGCCCGAAAGTGAGCGGCCAAACTAGACCAAACGCCCGCATTCCCTCGCTTCAGCGCGGCCGCGCGAAGGACGCACCGATGCAAAGGCAAAAAGCGTGGCAAAAATATACAAAAACCGACCAGCTACAGCAAGTCTGAAAGAGATTCGTCGTCGCGACGCCTGGTGGGCGCGCATGGCGCTCCCGCCACATCCGACGGCGATTTTCTCCGCGCGTAGTTTTTCCGATCGGTCCGGGTAGCCGGGGGGAGGGAAATTTCTGGACGCCGAGTGGCGAGCGTTCGCCCCCGGGCGTATTTCGTCGTCTGGACGCCGGTATTGCGCTCCACATATCCCGAGCTTTAGGCGCCCGTTCCTGCGGCAAGCGTCGGTGTTGTCCTACGGTGTAATCGAGTGAACGACAATAGCAAAATATGAGAGCGAACGCCGAGTGCAACGGGGAGGACAAAATTGGCGAGGGCGAAGATGCGCGAGGAGGAATGTAAAGGGTTCATTGTTGGAAAGCACCCTACTCTGCATTAGGAAAGCAGAGGATGGTGCAGTGAAATCAAGAGGCGGAAAGCGAATGCGACAGCAGCGAGATGGCACCGGAGGAGCGCGCCGTCGTCTGTTCACCAATGCAATGTGGCGAGCGCGTCGCACGTTACCATATATGGAAACAGCGCACTGCATGAGCAGAGGTCTGCCTGCGGCAGCTGCTGTGAATCGCGTTCACGCGTCACACACGCGCTGCCAGTCGTGATCTCGCGATTACCGAGGCAGTCGCGTCCCACTTGACTCAGTTTGCAGTACCAGACAGATTGTCCGCGCCAGCGAAATGAAAACACGCATAGGACTGTGCTCGAATTGCGCATTGGGGAGTACAGAAATCTGCGGTAAATTTTTTTCTTGTTCCCTTGAGTTCTACGTGCCAAAACCGCAACGTTATTATGAGGCACGCCTTAGTGGGGGCTCGAAATTACGCTTGACCAGCTGGCGCGAATGCACGGCACGCGGGCATTTCATGCAGTTCGACCGCATCAAAAAGCGGTCGCTGCTGCCGGGATTTGGTTCCTCTACCACGTGCTTAGTAGCACAACGCCAAAATCACTAAGCAACCGCGGCTGGTCAAAGGATTTTAGTCATCAGGTGTGTCTGATCATTGCAGCCTACGCGTCGATATAAGTAGTCTCGCCTAAAGACGCCCCGCAGAACGATTTATGTCGCGGCAGCATAATTTTTAAGGCTGAAAATGACGGTTATCCAGCGTCATCTATGCGAACAGCCTGTTTCTATCTTCAATGAAGGCGCGCATCCTGTGCTCAATTGCTTTTATCAATTTTCTGAAATAAACTCTCGCAGCGCACTGTCTACGCATTCAGAAGGTTCAGCATTAGAAATCACAATATTTGGTCTAACGATGTGGTAATTTTTGGCAGTTACAACGTACAGTATTCCGCTTATGCAAACACTCTAACTGCGCTTTCATAATCGGGTCTGTTGCAGAAGTTTGACCTGTATTGAACAGGGCGTATGGAATGAATCCAAAAATGCCTGAAAATTTGTCTGCTTGGTCAGGCTTTGAAGTAATCTAGTAACGTCTTCAGGTGCATGTGTACCGTGAATGTGTACTCGCACATAACTTACATTTCACTGCATTAAAAGAAAGCATCTAAGCAAGGTCAGGAATTTTGCTTGTTTCTAGCCCTTAATGCTTACAGCAAGTGAGGGTACATGCAACTAAGAATGAACCACATGCCTTTTGATTCACTCAGTTTCAATGCAGAAAATTCACTCTTTTTTGGAACGTACTCATGATGAAGTGCATATATTCGAAATTGTCTTGCTGCAGGTAGACACGTGAGTGTAGTATGGCAAATAACTTAACATAATGCACTTGGCATAGTCCTGAATTACACTTTTAAAAATAAAGAGCGATTTCAAAAAATGGCCACATGTGTATTCTTTAATTTTTTAACTGAGGAAGCGGTGTCCCATCTTCTGAGATTTTTTTCCTTCTACGTGGTAGAGGGGTGTGATGTCATTGTATTGATTTGAACCTTCCACAGTAAGTGTGCTTGTGGTATTTCTCAAAACATGTATGCTTCAGATCAACATGAGTTCTTGCAAAATGCGGCCCGCATATTGCTGTATTTGTATTTGAAAAGTTATTCGTTACATCAACTTTAAGAGCGTCAGTAACTCATTCATTGTGGCCGCTGCAGCTGACCCTTTCTGATCTTGACAATCAATTTCATAGCAGCAGCTTTCCATAACTTTAGTATTGGGTGCTTGTATAGCTTATATTCAGATATGTTCAGAGCATACAACACTAGATTTCTGCAATTTGAACAGTCAGAAACGACTGTACTAAAACAGGGATCTGAGTCTCAAGGAAAAGTACCATAAGACAGCCAAAATAACACGTACTCAGAAACAAATGTTTATTATGTGAGGGATGCAATAATTAAACAGCACACCCACGGGACGCACAGAAACCAGATAATTGCGCAAATCGAGCCTATCATATGTCACAGTAATTTCAATTAAAAATCATATTTAGCTCCAGCGTGTGCTTAATGAAGCCTTGGTAACTGTGTCATCTTGCTAGCACTACTGCCCAGTACTGCTGTGTTCCTGCATGGTCCCTCACATATACAGGCCGAAATAGACGTAGCTACATCGATTCATCATCATAATCATCATCATAATCAGCCTCGTTACGCCCACTGCAGGGCAAATGCTTCTTCCATACTTATCCAACTACCCCGGTCATGTACTATTCGTGGCCATGTCGTCCCTGCAAACTTCTTAATCTCATCCGCCCACCGAACGTTCTGCCGCCCCCTGCTACGCTTCCCTTCCCTTGGGTTCCAGTACGTAACCCTTGACGACCATCGGTTATCTTCCCTCTTCATTACATGTCCTGCCCATGGCCCATTTCTTTTCTTAATTTCAACTAAGATGCGATTCTTACCTCACCACATCTGCTCTTTTCTTATCCCTTAACGCTACATCCATCATTCTTCTTTCCATAGCTCGTTGCGTCGTCCTCATTTTAAGTAGAACCTTTTTCGTAAGCCTCCAGGTTACTGCCCCGTACGTGAGTACTGGTAAGACACAGCTGTTATACACTTTCCTCTTAAAGGGCCCCTGAAACGGTTCGGACAAATTTTGTAGACGCGTAGGGTACAGCTTAAGTAGAACATTCGCACCATAATTTAAGTGAAGCGTTACGTATTAATCGAGCTACAAGCGATTAGAAGCTACCCTCCTCCCTAGCCATGCTTTTCCTCCTCAACTCGTTCGCCGAGCGAGTGGGGCTAAGCTCCGCCTTCACTGGTTCAGCGTCACGATGCGACGTCACATCGTCCACTTCCGGTTGTTTTGGAGCCCGCCCGCGCGAGACCGCTCCGCTAGCCGCTTGGCCGTCGACCCCGAGCGAGAGCTATCAAAGCAGCGTGCGTTGCGAGCATTCTGTCGCAGCGCCGAACGTGTCTTGTATTCCGGTAACCACAGGCAAGCTGGTCATTTCGGCAAATCACTGGAGGCATAAACTCAAGCTGATGAAGGAACTTTAGCGTAGACGTACGTGAGCGGCCTGATCGGTCTGCACGGTCCATACGCTTGTTGGTCCAGCGCTTAACCAGCCAAACAAAGCGCTAATATTGCTCTAACCAAGTGTAAAACGTTTTAAACATTTATAAAAACAACGTGTTCATGATTACACTCCTGTGAAAAATACACACCAGCATCAAAGAAGAATACACTTCGTTGCTGCTACTGTGTATGGTTGAGCTCTGTGCCACCAGGTGGCTGCACCGTGCAGACCATTCGCATTTGCCCTTCTGCTCATCTCATGGCTCATCCCGTTACGGCAAAGTCAATCGGCCAGACTCTGTCCCCTTGCGCTTGCGTTTTCCCTAATACCGGACTCGGGAAACGCTATTGCGTTAGTAATCTTCCGGTGTAAAGTCACGGCCACAAACGCGCAAATCCTGGCGCCAATCGGATAGCGGCAGTCCGATGCGCAGCAGCCAGTTCGCTCGTACGCTGCCTTGCAGAGGGACACGATGTCGCAGCTTGACATATTGCCAGTCGCTACGTTTGCAGTCCACAAGGCAACGAAGTCGAATCATAGTGCTCGCGAAAAGACTGAGACCGACTCTGACCGCTGTTTGGATCGGACTGCTTGTACGATCTGTTGGGAACTCGGCGCTGACGCCCGTGGTTGTACCTGGGTCGCAAGCCCCAAGGGTAGCGTTGGCCTGGCGGCCTGGGGTACAACTGGAAGCATCCGAAGGTCCCGGCAAAGCATGAGTCGACTGGTAACAACGAAACAACTTGTTTATTTTAACATCGCAAAGAGTAGGTGGTCAGGTTTGACCGAAGTAGAGAGACGGGAGAGCACTTCACTCAACAGAAGAAATCGGAGCCCTCTCTTTTGCGTCCGGGGGCAGCTGTTTTTATACTCTCGCAGTTGAGGGCAAGAAGGAACCCCTCAAAAGACGAGCACGTGAATGTACAATGGGCTAATGGTGACGCACACTGTCGTAGCGATGCCGTAGCACCATGACGAGCACGATCTCGTAGCACCCTGTCGAGCACGATCTCGTAGCACCCTGTTGTAGCGCTGCCGGTCGGGCACAATGACTGTAATGAGAGGATGGTCCCTGCTTTGGCATCGCCTGTTTCGGGCACAATGACTGGAATGAGAGGATGGTCCCTGCTTTGGCATCGCCTGTTTCGGGCACAATGACTGGAATGAGAGGATGGTCCCTGCTTTGGCATCGCCTGTTTCGGGCACAATGACTGGAATGAGAGGATGGTCCCTGCTTTGGCATCGCCTGTTTCGGGCACAATGACTGGAATGAGAGGATGATCTTTTGCGGTCGCATCGCCGCAGTCGCGCCTGGAAACACCTGCCGATGAGTGTTGCGGCGACGACGATCGGGCCAAAATGTCTGCCGCCCCGCCGCAGTCGCGCCGGCAAAACCACGTGTCGCAGGCGAAACGCAACAGACCGCCCCGCCGGGGGAAGGAGATCCCGATGGACAGGGGACTGCATCCGCTGTCCGGAGGGATGTCGCTCGATGATGCTCATAACCGAAGTCGGGCGTCCCTCGACGTTTCTTGAGCGCAGCGCACAGAGAAGGCCTCGTTCTCTTGTTCAGGTTCGCACGGGACACTGCAAAGTGACTTCGGGAGAGTTCACATTTTTGTTCTCGTTCCCGGTAAGCGTTAGAACTACGCTGAAACTCAACCGCTCAGTCAGCAAGCACGGCACAACCCTCACTAAGCCCTGCCAGGCTCTTTCCCCTTTTTATACCACTGCCTAGTTCCTTACAGTAGTCTAGCATCACTCAGAACGCGTCCACAAATTGAAAACTTGCACTAGAAAGCATATCATCACTTTGAAACACTAAACAAAAGCAATATGTTAAAAAAATCCTGCCTCAGGAAAAAAAAACATCAGTAACAAACAATTTTGAGGCTGATTCCTACGTTAGGGGCTTCGACTTAAGCCATCGGCGTTACCGTTGAGACTCCCCTTTTTGTAACGCACCTCAAAGGAATATTGTTGTAAAGCGAGGCTCCAGCGCAGGAGGCGGCCATTTTTGGGAGAGATGGTCTGCAGCCATTGGAGAGGGCAGTGATCCGTCTCAATGATAAACCTCGAGCCGGCTAGATAGCATGACAATTTCTGAACGGCCCACACGAGACACGCACACTCTTTCTCGGTGGCGCTATACGCCTGCTCACGACTGGTCAGCTTACGACTAGCATACAGGACGGGGTGTTCTACTTCTCCATTTTCCCGTTGGCACAGTACAACGCCCATGCCTCGCTCACTAGCATCGCACTGAACAATGAACCCTTTTGTATAGTCTGGCGATCGTAGCACAGGCTGGCTTGTTAGGGCACTCTTTAGGGCGCTAAAAGCTCTTTCCTTTGTCTCGTCCCAGACGACTGTTTGAGGCTCTGTCTTTCTTAGAGCATCCGTCAGGGGAGCCGCGATATCAGAGTACCTAGGGATGTACCTCTGATAGTAGCCGGCGACACCTAAGAACGACCGAATATCGGTCTTTGTGCGCGGTTGCGGAAAGTCTCGCACAGCGGCCACTTTTATTTCAGAGGGGCGGCGACGACCCTGACCAATCACGTGACCGAGGTAGACAACCTCGGCCTGTGCTAACTGGCACTTAGGAGCCTTTACTGTCAAGCCTGCTTCGCGCAGGCGGGTTAGCACTGCCCGCAAGTGTGTCATATGCTCAGACCAGGATGCGGAGAATATCGCTACGTCGTCTAGATACGGTAAAGCGAATTCTTGCTGTCCCCGCAACACTTTATCCATGAGACTTGAAAAACAGTATGGCGCGTTCTTCAAACCAAAACTCAACACTTTAGGACGGAATGTTCCCATTGGTGAAATGAACGCCGCATACCTACTAGCCTCTTCTGTAAGTGGAACCTGCCAATAACCCCTGACAAGATCTAGGGTGGAAATAAACTGAGCGCTACTAACTTTCTCAAGGCGCTCCTCGATGTTAGGGATCGGATAAATTTGATCCTTAGTGATGGAATTAAGCCTGCGGTAGTCGACGCAAGGACGAGGTTCCTTGCCCGGTACCTCAACTAAAATCAAAGGGGAGGTATAATCACTCTCACCTGCCTCAATAACACCGAGCTGTAGCATTTTCTTTACCTCAGCCTCCATAATATCGCTCTGGCGGGGTGACACCCGATACGCCTTGGATCGTACAGGCTCTGGGGAGGTAAGTTCTATATCATGAGTAAGTACCGAAGTCCTACCAGGCCTCTCAGAGAACAGACCTTGAAACTCTTGTAATAGCTGGTGTAGTTCGGTTTTCTGCTCAGGCGACAGCGGTGCTTTACTGATAAGGTCACTAATGACTTGACCGGTGTCTTCCCTGTTCGTCACTGAGCCTAGTCCCGGAAGCTCGACCGGAAGCTCTTCAGGAACGTTTACCATCATGCACACCACTGCTTCCCTTTGTCTATAAGGTTTGAGCAGATTACAGTGGTAAACTTGCTGTGCTTTCCGCTTTCCTGGCAGACTTACCACGTAGTTAACGTCCGACAGTTTCTGAACAATTCGCGCTGGGCCCTCCCACTGCACGTCTAGTTTGTTGTTTAGCGATGTGCGCAATATCATGACCTCATCGCCAACCTCAAAACGACGGGCCCTGGCTGTCCGATCATAATAAACCTTGGCCCTCTGCTGGGCCTTTGTCATTGCTTCACCTGACAACTCCTGTGCCCTTCTTAAGCGTTCGAGGAGCTTAAGCACGTACTCCACCACGACTGGGTCGTCGCCCCTACCTTCCCACGATTCTCGAAGCATGCGAAGCGGAGATCGAAGCGAGCGACCGTACACCAGTTCAGCTGGCGAAAACCCCGTAGCCGCATGCGGCGCGATCCTTAAAGCAAACATCACCCCAGGCAGACACAGCTCCCAGTCAGTTCGATGTTCAAAACACAACGCTCTCAACACGCGCTTCATGACGGAGTGGAGCTTCTCAACGGAATTTGACTGTGGGTGGTACACTGAGCTGTGTAACAGCTTTACCCCACACCTTTCGAGAAAAGTTGTCGTCAAAGCGCTAGTAAACTCTGTGCCCTGATCTGATTGGATTTCCGCAGGAAAACCAACTCGCGCAAATATGGACAGTAGTGCATTAACTATCTCAACTGAGCTGAGTTCTTTAAGCGGCACTGCTTCAGGGAACTTTGTCGCTGGGCAGATCACAGTCAAAATGTGTCTGTACCCCGTGGCTGTTACCGGCAGAGGTCCCACAGTATCAATAACGAGCCGTCTAAAAGGCTCCGTAATGATAGGTACCAATTTCAACGGCGCCCTCGATTTGTCCCCTGGTTTGCCCACCCGCTGACAAGTGTCACATGTCCTCACGAAATGGTCTGCGTCCCGAAAACACCCTGGCCAATAGTACTCTTGCAAGAGACGGTCCTTAGTTTTCTTAACTCCTAGGTGTCCGGACCACGAACCCCCATGCGACAAGCGCAACAGATCCTGACGATAGCATTGAGGCACGATCAGCTGATCGAACTCCACTCCTCTTCGGTCTAGATACTTCCGGTACAGGACTCCACCTCTTTCCACAAAACGCGCAGTTTTCCTGGCGATACCTTCTTTGACATTGCAGCGCACGTTTTCCAGGCTGCCATCCTTTTTTTGCTCGGCTATCAAAGCCGACCGGCTGACTTTTAGCAACCTATCAAGTCCGTCTGACGTAGGCGCGATGAGCAAATCAGTAGATAGCTCTTCTAACTTTCCCGAATCGGGATTTTCCTCTCCAGTATCTGGCGCCTTCAACGCTACAGACTCAATTTTATTCAGTTCGGGCGTGCTCTGAATATCAGCTTGCTGCGCCTCTGACCCTTTTTCGTTGTTTGATAACGTCGGCCCCGCAACTACCGCCTTTGCAGCGAGCTCCCGAACCTTCGATCTGGTTAAGGCCTGAACACTAGCTTCACCAAACAAAAGCCCCTTCTCGCGCAGGAGGTGATCGGACCTGTTTGAAAATAGGTACGGGTACTGGGGGGGCAGCATAGATGACACTGCCGCCTCCGTCTCAAGCGCTCCGAAAGGTCCTTCAATAAGCACTTTTGCTACCGGCAGACACACGCTATGAGCTTCCACGGCTTGCTTGATCCATGCGCACTCGCCCGTGAACATATGGGGTTCTACGTAAGACGGGTGAACTACATCCATCGTTGCTGCGGAATCGCGAAGCACTCGGCACTCTTTCCCGTTCACGAGGAGGTCTCGCATGTAAGGCTCGAGAAGCTTCATGTTCTCGTCAGTGCTGCCTATTGAAAAAAAAACAACTTTTGGTGTTGTTTCCGGACACTGCGCCGAAAAGTGACCCGGCTTCTGGCACGTATAACAAACGCGCGCTTGCCTCATCTCGAACCGCTTTCTGCGTTCGGCTTCGGCTGCCGCCGTCTCCTTAGGTTCGGTCGCACTGCTTCCACTCGCATCCGCACTACGCGTGTTCCCCTTAGCTCTCATGGGTGTGAACTTCGGCCTCTCAAACTTCGAGCCAAATTCACCCTTTTGACCGTCCTTAGCTCCGCGAGCCCGAGGCGTCACAAACTCCTCGGCTAGCTCAGCGGCTTTAGCCACCGTACAAACGTCTGGCCTATCCAAGACCCAGTATCGCACGTTCTCCGGTAACCGACTATAAAACTGTTCTAGCCCGAAACACTGCAGAACTTTATCGTGGTCACCAAACGCTTTCTCTTCTTTGAGCCACTCCTGCATGTTCGACATAAGCCTATACGCAAACTCTGTATATGACTCACTTTTGCCTTTCTCATTTTCCCGAAACTTCCGACGGAACGCCTCCGCAGACAGCCGGTACTTTTTTAGCAGACTCGATTTTACTTTGTCGAAATCCTCTGCTTCCTCTCTATCCAAGCGAGCGACTACGTCGGCCGCCTCGCCGGGTAACAAAGTGAGCAAGCGCTGTGGCCACGTTTCCCGAGAGAACCCCTGCTTCTCGCACGTTCGCTCAAAGTTAATCAGGAACAAACAAATGTCCTCTCCAAGCTTAAACGGCCGCATCAGGTCAGTCATTTTGAACAATACTCGTTCTCCTGCACCGTGTGCCTGACTTCCATTACGAGCGCGTCCCATCTCTACCTCGAGACGCTTCATTTCCAAAGCGTGTTCGCGCTCTTCTTTTTTCTCTTGTTGCTCTCGCTCTTTCTGTTCTTTACGTTCGCGCTCTTCTTTTTCTTTTTGCTCTTTAAGTTCGCGCTCCTGTCTTTTTGCAGTCTCTCTCTCTTCAATGGTCTCAAGGCATTCCGACAGCTCGTCATCCTCAGCCTCTAACTCAAGAATAGCCTTTATCAGTTCTGGTTTTCTTAGTTTGTCTGAGACATCCAGACCCAACTCTCTTGCAAGCTCCAACAATTTCGGTTTGCGCAACGACTTCAAATCCATGGCTGCTCTGAATGCTGCTTTCTCTACTGCTTACTATTGTCTTGCCGCAAACTAACCCGGCGGCAACGACAACCACAATTACCAGCTCTGTTTCTGACACTAACAAAAGCCTGGCAAAGCTCAGAAGAAGAAAGTCCCGCACTCACCAAACCTCGCAGCCAAGAGTCCAGCGCAGTCGTTCCGCTGCAGGCAACCAGTCATCACACAGGGCTCGTTGCACTGCTCCCGGATCGTCGTTGAGCTGCTCAGCATACAGTCAACTGCATCTCTTCGCTGCTGGCCTCCGTTGTCGCGATCTCACCGCTGGCAGACAGTTGTTTGGAACGGACTGCTTGTACGATCTGTTGGGAACTCGGCGCTGACGCCCGTGGTTGTACCTGGGTCGCAAGCCCCGAGGGTAGCGTTGGCCTGGCGGCCTGGGGTACAACTGGAAGCATCCGAAGGTCCCGGCAAAGCATGAGTCGACTGGTAACAACGAAACAACTTGTTTATTTTAACATCGCAAAGAGTAGGTGGTCAGGTTTGACCGAAGTAGAGAGACGGGAGAGCACTTCACTCAACAGAAGAAATCGGAGCCCTCTCTTTTGCGTCCGGGGGCAGCTGTTTTTATACTCTCGCAGTTGAGGGCAAGAAGGAACCCCTCAAAAGACGAGCACGTGAATGTACAATGGGCTAATGGTGACGCACACTGTCGTAGCGATGCCGTAGCACCATGACGAGCACGATCTCGTAGCACCCTGTCGAGCACGATCTCGTAGCACCCTGTTGTAGCGCTGCCGGTCGGGCACAATGACTGTAATGAGAGGATGGTCCCTGCTTTGGCATCGCCTGTTTCGGGCACAATGACTGGAATGAGAGGATGGTCCCTGCTTTGGCATCGCCTGTTTCGGGCACAATGACTGGAATGAGAGGATGGTCCCTGCTTTGGCATCGCCTGTTTCGGGCACAATGACTGGAATGAGAGGATGGTCCCTGCTTTGGCATCGCCTGTTTCGGGCACAATGACTGGAATGAGAGGATGATCTTTTGCGGTCGCATCGCCGCAGTCGCGCCTGGAAACACCTGCCGATGAGTGTTGCGGCGACGACGATCGGGCCAAAATGTCTGCCGCCCCGCCGCAGTCGCGCCGGCAAAACCACGTGTCGCAGGCGAAACGCAACACCGCGGAGCTCTCTTCAAAATTGAGTACGTTGTAACACAAGCAGACGACACACGCTGTGTGCCGGAAGTGCTTAAGTGTACTGAAAAATTATTCTTGTGCATTCTCTTTATGTTATTTTCTTTTCATAAAAACAAATTAACTAACATTCCAACTATTACGAAGATCATTTGTTTACCATAAAGTTGGAAAAATTATCCATCACGCACCCTTGTCAGCCAATCGGATAGCTCGCCCCACCGACGTCGTATGGGTGATTTCGGTCATATGGGTAGGGCGGCTCAAAATTCCGCCGAGCAGTGCGCTGCGATCGGCAGCGATGTGCATGTTTAAAACCTTATACTAAATTACACGCTTTACGCGGAGCACTTAGATGTGTCAATTAATGATCAGAAGGACCTACTCTAACGACTCAATACGTTTGTAGAAAATCGTCAAAAGCGTTTCAGGGTCCCTTTAAGGGGTAATGGCAACCTGCTGTTCATGATCTGAGAATCTCTGCCAAATACACCCCAGCCCATTCTTATCCTTCTGATTATTTCAGCCTCATGATCCGGATCCGCGGTCACTACCTGCCCTAAGTAAATGTATTCCCTTACCATTTCCAGTGCCTCGCTACCTATCGTAAACTGCTGATCTCTTCCGAGACTGTTAAACATTACTTTAGTTTTCCGTAGATTAATTTTTAGACTCACCCTCTCGTTGGCCTCTCCAGGTCAGTGAGCATGCATTGCAATTGGTCCCCTGAGTTACTAAGCAAGGCAATATCATCAGCGAATCGTAAGTTAATAAAGGTATTCTCCACTAACTCCTATCCCCAATTCTTCCCAATCCAGCTCTCTTAATACCTCCTGTAAACACCCTTTCAATATCATTGGCGATGTCATGTCTCCCTGCCTCACACCTTTCTTTATTGGGATTTTGTTGCTTTCTTTATGGAGGACTACTGTGGCTGTGGGCCGCTATAGATATCTTTCAGTATTTTTACATACGGCTCGTGTACACCCCGATTCCGTAATGCCTCCATGACTGCTGAGGTTTCCACTGAATCAAACGCTTTCTCGTAATCAATGAAAGCTATATATAACGGTTGGTTATTTTCCACACATTTCACAATCACCTGAATGATCGAGTCAATATGCTCTATTGTTGAGTAGCCTTTACGGAATCCTGCCTGGTCCTTTGGTTGACAGAAGTCTAAGGTGTTCCTCATTCTATTTGCGATTACCTTAGTAAATACCTTTGTAGGCCAGTAAGCTGATCGGCCTATAATTTCTCAAGTCTTCAGCATTCCCTTTCTTATGGATTAGGATTATGTTAGCGTTCTTCCAAGGTTGCGGTACGCTAGAGGTCATGAGGCATTGCGTCCACAGGGTGGCCAGTTTTTCTAGAACAATCTGCCCACCATCCTTCAACAAATCTTCTGTTACCTGATCCTCCCCCGCTGTCTTCCCCTTTTACCTAACTCCCATGGCTTCCTTTGCTTCTTGCGACGTTACTTGTGGGATTTCAAATTCCTCTAGACTACTCTGTCTTGCATAGTCGTCGTGGGTGCCACTGGTATTGTATAAATCTCTATAGAACTCCTCAGCCACTTGAAGTATCTCATCCATATTAGTAATGATATTGCCGGCTTTGTCTCTTAACGCATGCATAGGATTCCTTCCTATTCCTAGTTTCTTCTTCACTGCTTTTAGGCTTCCTCCGTTCCTGAGAGCATGTTGAATTCTATCCATAATATACTTCCTTATGTCAGCTGTCTTACGCTTGTTGATTTACTTGGAAAGTTCTGCCAGTTCTATTCCAGCTGTAGGGTTAGAGGCTTTCATGAATTGGCGTTTCTTGATCAAATGTTTCGTAGAATATTCTTGCGTTACTTATGCTGGAGAATGCGCACCATGCGTGAAGCAAAACGAGCTACAATATAGCTTTCTAACAATTCCAGACGATTAGATTCAGGGAGGCCTTTCCAAAAACACAAGACTGGACCAGCATTGCCTTGCAGCATGGTCATAAGTGGCGAAGCAAGTAGGGCCCACCAGGAACGTAATCCCGGGCCCCCTAACCTAGAAGTTCTGTGCACCTGGCCTAAAACGACGTGCCAGCAGTAAGCATGTACCCCCTCCTTGTCACACCTCTCCCAAGGTCAAATGCATGCCACACACACAGACAAATTCCTGGTTACGGCGCTGGTGCTTGTTACATCAGATAGATATACAGATCCGTGGACTAGATATTCACCATTCCGGAACAGTATCACAGTGGCTAAGGAAAATGAGAAAGATACTATAGTCGAGCCACCGCCTGATATGAAGGAGTGCTCCTAAATGCGAAGTACAGTTTTACTCGGTCTCACTAAAGCAGTGAGACCAGATTGATATCATTATTCAGAACGTGATCAAACCAATAGAATGTTGGAGTTGCTTCTTCTGAATGCTTCGATTATTTGCCCAAAACATCACTTTTTGCAGTGTTTCAAAAAGATTAACGGCCTCCTGCAAATATACTTCCATGACAATTTTCACATTTCTTGGCTGGAAGAAGAGACCTAAGGCCATGGTACTCATGCACATTGATGTTCCTTTGGACCAATGTATTTTGTACATATGCTGCTATTGCAAGTGATAAAAGCATGGTGTAGGTCAGCCTTACGGATTTCCCTCTTTACGAAAATAAGTTACATATGGTGGAAGTCAGCAACTCTACTTGAGGTCCACTCCATGCTGAAAAGAGAGTGCTGAACAGGGCTGGGACATGGTACCGCCGTACATGACGCCATTGAGGCGTCCTCGTTATTAGCATCTTCATATTCAGCCCCTTTTATGGCCACTGCAGGAAGAAGTCGTTTCCCTGTGATCTCCAATTACCCCTGTCCTGCGCCAACCGATTCCAACTAGTGCCTGCGAATTTCTTAATTTCATCGCCGCACGTAGTCTTCTGCTGTCCGCGACTGCGCTACCTTCTCTTGGTACCCATTCTGTAACCTTAATGGTTCAACGGTTATGTAATCTGTGCATTACACGGTTATTGTCGTCATCATATAATAATGGTTTAGGGTTATTAGGGTTAATGTATTTCCACAATTGTTTCGAATTATTTTGCTGTATTTTAGAGAGTGTCATTGACTAAAAGGTTTGTTTAGCTGTTGCGGCCACAGAATCAAACGCCTTTTCACTGGCGTAATATTTTTTCCCAAACAGGAGCGGTATCGGAATGTTTGGCTTTGCGAAATAATCTTATTTATTGTTTAGTTCTTTTAATACTGTCACGTGGTGGTGATGTTTAAGAACGCAGTAGCAATACTGTGAAAGACAAAACTAACTTTTATTGGCTGAACCTGTGCCCAAAAAAACAGGCTACGCTTATAGCACAACGATAGCGGCGAACACGGTCGGCGATCGTCGAAAATCTGATCTGCGGGTCAAGCGCGTCGGCTTTTATACAAGTGTCGTCGAATGTTCCAGAGTAATCGCTGGTACCCGCGTGCCTTCCACAAAGATCTGCATTATTCGCGTCGCGCGCACATGCGATCAGATTACACAAGGTTCGGTCACAGACAGCGAATGGAAGCGTCAATCACATTCCACAAACTTCGGATACATGCAGGCGCGTCCCGCCCTGTTCGATAACATTTGTTAGGTGGCGAAACGTGGTCGCCCGATAAAGATAAGTACACGTGTCATTACCCCCCTCTTAAAAAGCATCCACCCGATGTTGCTAACAAACGAAAGAAAAAAAAACAAGCAATCCTAGTAAAGAAAACAACAAAATGAGGAAGTTCGTCAGCGTCCATAAAAGGGCTTAAGGCACACCACGTGGACCACTTCAGATCGTGCGCGGCGCCGCTGTGAATGCGAAATGCCGTCTGGCACAACCTCATAGTACAGTGCGCCAATACGTCGGATGACCTTGTAGGGTCCAAAATAGCGTCGCAGTAGTTTCTCACTGAGTCCTCGTCGGCGTATCGGGTCCATACCCAAACACGGTCGCCGGGCTGGTACTCGACGAAGCGTCGTCGGAGGTTGTAGTGTCGGCTGTCTGTCCTCTGCTGGTTCTTAATCCGCAGGCAGGCGAACTGTCGGGCTTCTTCGGTGCGCTGGAGATAGGTAGCGACGTCAAGATTTTCCTCGTCAGTGACGTACGGCAGCATGGCGTCCAGCGTCGTCGTCGGGTTCCTGCCGTAGACCAGCTTGAACGGCGTGATCTGTGTTGTTTCTTGCACCGCTGTTTTGTAAGCGAATGTTACCTACGGCAGGACCACATCCCACGTCTTGTGCTCGACGTCGACGTACATTGTAAGCACGTCGGCGAGGGTCTTGTTCAGGCGCCCTTTGAGACCATTCGTCTGTGGATGGTAGGCAGTTGTCCTCCTGTGATTTGTCTGGCTGTATTGCAGAATGGCTTGCATGAGTTCTGCTGTAAAAGCCGTTCCTCTGTCGGTGATGAGGACATCTGGAGTACCATATCGCAGCAGGATGCTCTCGACGAAAAATTTCGCCACTTCGGCTTCGCTGCCTTTCGGTAGAGCTTTAGTTTCAGCAAAGCGGATGAGATAGTCCGTCGCCACGACGATCCATTTATTTCAGGAAGTTGATGTCGGAAACGGTCCCAACAATTCCATCCCAATCTGCTGAAAAGGTCGGTAACGAGGCTTGATCGGCTGTAGTGGTCCCGCTGGCCTTGTCGGTGGTTTCTTGCGTCGCTCACAGTCTCGGCATGTCTTGACATGACGGGCGACGTCGGCTGATACGCGCGGCCAGTAATACTTTTCTTGTATCCTCGATAACATCCGGGAGAAGCCGAGGGGCCCGGCGGTCGGATCGTCATGTAGGGCGCAGTACTTCTGAACGCAGCGCCGACGAAACAAGAAGGTAGTTGGCGCGGACTGGTGAGAAGGTCTTCACGAGTAGATTGTTTTCAAGCGTGAAGGAAGATAATCCGCGCCTAAATACCCTGGGAACAACGTCGGTGTGCCCTTCCAAATATTCGACGAAGCCTTTTAGCTCCGGGTCTGCCCGTTGCTGTTCAGCGAAATCTTCCGCGCTTATCATTCCAAGGAATGCGTCGTCATTCTCGTCATCTTGCGGCGGTGGATCAATGGGGGCTCGTGATAGGCAATCGGCATCGGAGTGCTTTCGTCCAGACTCGTAGGTTACAGGTATGTCGTATTCTTGTAGTCTGCATGAGGCTCCACCGCGCCAGTCGTCCTGAAGGATTCTTTATATTCGCTAGCCAACACAACGCGTGATGGTCGCTGACGACTTTGAATGGCCTGCCATATAGATAAGGGCGAAATTTAGCTGTAGCCCAAACGATGGCGAGGCATTCCTTTTCGGTAGTAGAATAGTTGCCTTCCGCTTTTGACAGCGGCCGGCTAGCATAAGCCATCACCTGTTCGACTCTGTTTCTCCTCTGGACTAGAACGGCACCGAGGCCTAGGCTACTGGCGTCAGTATGGATTTTTGTATCGGCGTACTTGTCGAAGTGCGCAAGTATTGGCGGTGACCGCATGCGTCTTTTGAGTTCTTCAAGTGCGTCGGACTGCGGCGTTTCCCACTTGAACTGAACACCACATTTAGTTAGACATGTCAACGGCTCAGCGATGCGTGAAGGTCCTTAACAAAACGCTTCTAGTAGGCACACATGCCAAGGCATCTACGCACTGCCTTCTTGTCGATGGGTTGCGGGAACTGTGTGATGGCAGCTGTCTTTTGCGGGTCTGGGCGGACACCAGATTTGCTGATGACGTGGCCTAGGAACAGAAGCTCATCGTAAGCGAAGCGGCACTTTTCCGGCTTTAGAGTGAGCCCTGATGATCTCTAGTACTGTCGCAAGCCGCCTCAGGTGATCGTCGAAATTTCCGGCGAAGACGACGACGTCATCCAAGAAAACGAGACAGGTCTGCCACTTCAATCCTGCTAAAAGCGTGTCTACCACGCGCTAGAACGTTGCAGGCGCCGAGCACAGTCCGAATGGCATAACCTTGAACTCGTAGAGGCCGTCTGGGGTGATGAAGGCCGTCTTTTCGCGATCTCTTTCGTCGACATCTATTTGCCAATAGCCAGACTTCAGGTCCATTGACGAGAAGTATTGAGCGTTGCAGAACCGATCCAATGCGTCGTCTATCCGTGGGAGGAGGTATACGGCCTTCTTCGTGATCTTGTTCAGACGACGATAATCGACGCAGAAACGTAGGGTTCCGTCCTTTTTTTTTTCACCAAGACTACAGGAGATGCCCACGGGCTTTTGGACGGCTGGATAATGTCGATGCGCAGCATTTTCTCATAAACCTAACTTTTATTGGGCGAACCTGTGCCCATAATAACAGGCTACACTTATAGCACAACGATAGCGGCGAACACGGTCGGCGATCGTCGAAAATCTGATCTGCGGGTCAAGCGCGTCGGCTTATATACAAGCGTCGTCGAATGTTCCAGAGTAATCGCTGGTACCCCGCGTGCCTTCCACAAAGATCTGCATTATTCGCGTCGCGCACACGTGCGATTAGACTACACAAGGTTCGGTGACAGACAGCAGATAGAAGCGTCGATAACATTCCACAAACTTCGGATACATGTAGGTTAGTCCCGCGCAGTGCGATAACATTTGTTAGGGGCCGAAACGTGTTCGCCCGATTAAGATTAAGTACACGTGTCAATATGTTGTTGAACCATCATGACGAAGGTCGCTAGTTCAAGGTGATAGCTGCTATGTAAGTTTCAGTGAGTTCGATCACATTATTTTTACAAAGCGTACAGTTGGTTTCTACTGCACGCTTCGGAAAATCTTTGATGTACCAGCTGTAAAACTCGCTTAGTGCATTGTTAATACTGATATAATACCGTAAAGTGTTATTTTCTTTTTATTGTTGTTTTTTGCTTTGTTTTTCTTTTGCTCCCAGGCAGTTGCCAGGATAATTCTGCATGCAGTACTGAGTGGTGACTTTTGGTAGATGTGTTACAGAAGAAACACTGTCTGGATGGGATAAGGTCGAATATGTTAGAGCACTGTGTTGTAATCGCACCGCTGGTACGAGTTATTGGGAACTCGGCGCTGACGCCCGTTGTCGCACCTGGGTCGCAAGCCCCAAGGGTAGCGTTGGCCTGGCGGCCTGGGGTACAACTGGAAGCATCCGAAGGTCCCGGCAAAGCATGAGTCGACTGGTAACAACAAAACAACTTGTTTATTCTAACATCGCAAAGAGTTGGCGGTCAGGTTGACCGAAGTAGAGAGACGGGAGTGCACTTCACTCAACAGAAGAAATTGGAGCCCTCTTGGCGTCCGGGGGCAGCTGCTTTTATACTCTCGCAGTTGAGGGCAAGAAGGAACCCCTCTATAGACGAGCACGTGACTGTGCCGCTCGGGAACAATGGGATAAGGTGGCGCAGCGACGTGTCGGCGCCACTCGGACCCCCCTTGCTTCACAGTTGTTGGGAGCTCCTCTCCCCGGCTGCCGCGCTTCGACAAGCGTGGGCACAATGGGAAGAGAAGGAGGAGCAGCCGTCGTGTCGGCGCCGCTCGGACCCCCTTGCTTCACAGTTGTTGGGAGCTCCTCTCCCCGGCTGCCGCGCTTCGACAAGCGGGGGCACCAATATGCACATACACTCACACACGCACATGAAGACACGTGGCATTGGAACATGCCTGGACGCGCTTGGCAGGGAGGCGTAGCGGCGGCGCCGAACGGGCCAAAATGTCTGCCGCTTTGAACGAAGCCCCGGCGTCCGTTGCATCCGCGCCGGCTAAACCGCGCGTCGTAGGCGAAACGTAACAAACCGCCCCGCCGGGGGAAGGAGATCCCGATGGTCAGGGGACTGCATCCGCTGTCCGGAGGGATGTCGCTCGATGATGCTCATAACCGAAGTCGGGCGTCCCTCGACGTTTCTTGAGCGCAGCGCACAGAGAAGGCCTCGTTCTCTCGTTCAGGTTCGCACGGGACACTGCAAAGTGAATTCGGGAGAGTTCACATTTTTGTTCTCGTTCCCGGCCAGAGTTAGAACTACGCTGAAACTCAACCGCTCAGTCAGCAAGCACGGCACAACCCTCACTAAGCCCTGCCAGGGTCTTTCCCCTTTTATACCACTGCCTAGTTCCTTACAGTAGTCTAGCAGCACTCAGAACGCGTCCACAAATTGGAAAATTGCACTAGAAAGCATATCATCACTTTGAAACACTAAACAAAAGCAATATGTTAAAAATCCTGCCTCAGGAAGAAAAACATCAGTAACAATTTTGAGGCTGATTCCTACGTTAGGGGCTTCGACTTAAGCCATCGGCGTTAACGTTGAGACTCCCCTTTTTGTAACGCACCTCAAAGGAATATTGTTGCAAAGCGAGGCTCCAGCGCAGGAGGCGGCCATTTTTGGGAGAGATGGTCTGCAGCCATTGGAGAGGGCAGTGATCCGTCTCAATGATAAACCTCGAGCCGGCTAGATAGCATGACAATTTCTGAACGGCCCACACGAGACACGCACACTCTTTCTCGGTGGCGCTGTACGCCTGCTCACGACTGGTCAGCTTACGACTAGCATACAGGACGGGGTGTTCTACTTCTCCATTTTCCCGTTGGCACAGTACAACGCCCATGCCTCGCTCACTAGCATCGCACTGAACAACGAACCCTTTTGTATAGTCTGGCGATCGTAGCACAGGCTGGCTTGTTAGGGCACTCTTTAGGGCGCTAAAAGCTCTTTCCTTTGTCTCGTCCCAGACGACTGTTTGCGGCTCTGTCTTTTTTAGAGCATCCGTCAGGGGAGCCGCGATATCAGAGTACCTGGGGATGTACCTCTGATAGTAGCCGGCGACACCTAAGAACGACCGAATATCGGTCTTCGTGCGCGGTTGCGGGAAGTCTCGCACAGCGGCCACCTTTATTTCAGAGGGGCGGCGACGACCCTGACCAATCACGTGACCGAGGTAGACAACCTCGGCCTGTGCTAACTGGCACTTAGGAGCCTTGACTGTCAAGCCCGCTTCGCGCAGGCGGGTTAATACTGCCCGCAAGTGTGCCATATGCTCAGACCAGGATGCGGAGAATATCGCTACGTCGTCTAAATACGGTAAAGCGAATTCTTGCTGTCCCCGCAACACTTTATCCATGAGGCTTGAAAAACAGTATGGCGCGTTCTTCAAACCAAAACTCAACACTTTAGGACGGAATGTTCCCATTGGTGAAATGAACGCCGCATACCTACTAGCCTCTTCTGTAAGTGGAACCTGCCAATAACCCCTGACAAGATCTAGGGTGGAAATAAACTGAGCGCTACTAACTTTCTCGAGGCGCTCCTCGATGTTAGGGATCGGATAAATTTGATCCTTAGTGATGGAATTAAGCCTGCGGTAGTCGACGCAAGGACGAGGTTCCTTGCCCGGTACCTCAACTAAAATCAAAGGGGAGGTATAATCACTCTCACCTGCCTCAATAACACCGAGCTGTAGCATTTTCTTTACCTCAGCCTCCATAATATCGCTCTGGCGGGGTGACACCCGATACGCCTTGGATCGTACTGGCTCTGGGGAGGTAAGTTCTATATCATGAGTAAGTACAGAAGTCCTACCAGGCCTCTCAGAGAACAGACCTTGAAACTCTTGTAAGAGCTGGTGTAGTTCGGTTTTCTGCTCAGGCGACAGCGGTGCTTTACTGATTAAGTCACTAATGACTTGACCGGTGTCTTCCCTGTTCGTCACTGAGCCTAGTCCCGGAAGCTCGACCGGAAGCTCTTCAGGAACGTTTACCATCATGCACACCACTGCTTCCCTTTGTCTATAAGGTTTGAGCAGATTACAGTGGTAAACTTGCTGTGCTTTCCGCTTTCCTGGCAGACTCACCACGTAGTTAACGTCCGACAGTTTCTGAACAATTCGTGCTGGGCCCTCCCACTGCACGTCTAGTTTGTTGTTTAGCGATGTGCGCAATATCATGACCTCATCGCCCACCTCAAAACGACGGGCCCTGGCAGTCCGATCATAATAAACCTTGGCCCTCTGCTGGGCCTTTGCCATTGCTTCACCTGACAACTCCTGTGCCCTTCGTAAGCGTTCGAGGAGCTTAAGCACGTACTCCACCACGACTGGGTCGTCGCCCCTGCCTTCCCACGATTCTCGAAGCATGCGAAGCGGAGACCGAAGCGAGCGACCGTACACCAGCTCAGCTGGCGAAAACCCCGTAGCCGCATGCGGCGCGGTCCGTAATGCAAACATCACCCCAGGCAGACACAGCTCCCAGTCAGTTTGATGTTCAAAACACAATGCTCTCAACACGCGCTTCATGACGGAGTGGAGCTTCTCAACGGAATTCGACTGTGGGTGGTACACTGAGCTGTGTAATAGCTTTACCCCACACCTTTCGAGAAAAGTTGTCGTCAAAGAGCTAGTAAACACTGTGCCCTGATCTGATTGGATTTCCGCAGGAAAACCAACTCGCGCAAATATGGACAGTAGTGCATTGACTATTTCAACTGATCTGAGTTCTTTAAGCGGCACTGCTTCAGGGAACTTTGTCGCTGGGCAGATCACAGTCAAAATGTGTCTGTACCCCGTGGCTGTTACCGGCAGAGGTCCCACTGTATCAATAACGAGCCGTCTAAAAGGCTCCGTAATGATAGGTACCAATCTCAACGGCGCCCTCGATTTGTCCCCTGGTTTGCCCACCCGCTGACAGGTGTCACATGTCCTCACGAAATGGTCGGCGTCCCGAAAACACCCTGGCCAATAGTACTCTTGCAAGAGACGATCCTTAGTTTTCTTAACTCCTAGGTGTCCGGACCACGAACCCCCGTGCGACAAGCGCAACAGATCCTGACGATAGCATTGAGGCACGATCAGCTGATCGAACTCCACTCCCCTGCGGTCTAGATACTTCCGGTACAGGACCCCACCTCTTTCCACAAATCGAGCATTTTTCCTAGCGATACCTTCCTTGACATTGCAGCGTATGTTTTCTAGGCTGCCATCCTTTTTTTGCTCGGCTATCAAAGCCGACCGGCTGACTTTTAGCAACCTATCAAGTCCGTCTGACGTAGGCGCGATGAGCAAATCTGCAGATAGCTCTTCTAACTTTCCCGCATCGGGAATTTCCTCTCCAGTATCTGGTGCCTTTAACGTTACAGACTCAATTTTATTCAGTTCAGGCGTGCTCTGAATATCGGCTTGCTGCGCCTCTGACCCTTTTTCATTGTTTGATAACGTCGGCCCCGCAACTACCGCCTTTGCAGCGAGCTCCCGAACCTTCGATCTGGTTAAGGCCTGAACGCTAGCCTCACCAATCAAAAGCCCCTTCTCGCGCAGGAGGTGATCGGATCTGTTTGAATATAGGTACGGGTACTGGGGGGGCAGCATAGATGACACTGCGGCCTCCGTCTCAAGCGCTCCGAATGGTCCTTCAATAAGCACTTTTGCTACGGGCAGACACACGCTATGAGCTTCCACGGCTTGCTTGATCCATGCGCACTCGCCCGTGAACATATCGGGTTCTACGTAGGAGGGATGAACTACATCCATCGTAGCTGCGGAATCGCGAAGCACTCGGCACTCTTTCCCGTTCACGAGGAGGTCTCGCATGTAAGGCTCGAGAAGCTTCATGTTCTCGTCAGTGCTGCATAATGAAAAAAACACAACTTTTGGTGTTGTTTCCGGACACTGCGCCGAAAAGTGACCCGGCTTCTGGCACGTATAACAAACGCGCGCTTGCCTCATCTCGAACCGCTTTCTGCGTTCGGCTTCGGCTGCCGCCGTCTCCTTAGGTTCGGTCGCACTGCTTTCACTCGCATCCGCACTACGTGTGTTCCCCTTTGCTCTCATGGGTGTGAACTTCGGCCTCTCAAACTTCGAGCCAAATTCACCCTTTTGTCCGTCCTTAGCTCCGCGAGCCCGACGCGTCACAAACTCCTCGGCTAGCTCAGCGGCTTTAGCCACCGTACAAACGTCTGGCCCATCCAAGACCCAGTACCGCACGTTCTCAGGTAACCGACTATAAAACTGTTCCAGCCCGAAGCACTGCAGAACTTTATCGTGGTCACCAAGCGCTTTCTCTTCTTTGAGCCACTCTTGCATGCTTGACATAAGCTTGTATGCAAACTCTGTATATGACTCATTCTTGCCTTTCTCACTTTCCCGAAACTTCCGACGGAACGCCTCCGCTGACAGTCTGTACTTTTTTAGCAGACTCGATTTCACTTTGTCGAAATCCTCTGCCTCCTCTCTATCCAAGCGAGCGACTACGTCGGCCGCCTCGCCGGGTAACAAAGTGAGCAAGCGCTGTGGCCACGTTTCCCGAGAGAACCCCTGCTTCTCGCACGTTCGCTCAAAGTTAACCAGGGACAAACCAATGTCCTCTCCAAGCTTAAACGGCCGCATCAGGTCAGTCATTTTGAACAATACTCGTTCTCCTGCACCGTGTGCCTGACTTCCATTACGAGCGCGTTCCATCTCTATCTCGAGACGCTTCATTTCCAAAGCGTGTTGACGCTTTTCTTTTTCTTTCTTTTCTTTACGTTCACGCTCTTCTTTCTCTTTCTGTTCTTTAAGTTCGCGCTCCTGTTTCTCTTTTTGCTCTCTAAGTTCGCGCTCCTGTCTCTCTTTTTGCTCTTTAAGTTCGCGCTCATGTCTTTTTGACCTCTCCTCAATAGTCTCAAGGCATTCCGACAGCTCGTCATCCTCAGCCTCTAACTCAAGAATAGCCTTTAGCAGTTCTGGTTTTCTGAGTTTGTCCGAGACATCCAGACCCAACTCTCTTGCAAGCTCCAACAATTTCGGTTTGCGCAACGACTTTAAATCCATGGCTGCTCTGAATGCTCCTTTCTCTACTGCCTATTATTGTCTTGCCGCAATCTAACCCGGCAGCAACGACAACCACAATTACCAGCTCTGTTTCTGACACTAACAAAAGCCTGGCAAAGCTCAGAAGAAGAAAGTCCCGCACTCACCAAACCTCGCAGCCAAGAGTTCAGCGCAGTCGTTCCGCTGCAGGCAACCAGTCATCACACAGGGCTCGTTGCACTGCTCCCGGATCGTCGTTGAGCTGCTCAGCATACAGTCAACTGCATCTCTTCGCTGCTGGCCTCCGTTGTCGCGATCTCACCGCTGGCAGACAGTTGTTGGGAATCCCTCCGATGGCACCGGTTGTTGGGAACTCGGCGCTGACGCCCGTTGTTGCACCTGGGTCGCAAGCCCCAAGGGTAGCGTTGGCCTGGCGGCCTGGGGTACAACTGGAAGCATCCGAAGGTCCCGGCAAAGCATGAGTCGACTGGTAAAAACAAAACAACTTGTTTATTCTAACATCGCAAAGAGTTGGCGGTCAGGTTGACCGAAGTAGAGAGACGGGAGTGCACTTCACTCAACAGAAGAAATCGGAGCCCTCTTGGCGTCCGGGGGCAGCTGCTTTTATACTCTCGCAGTTGAGGGCAAGAAGGAACCCCACTATAGACGAGCACGTGACTGTGCCGCTCGGGTACAATGGGATAAGGTGGCGCAGCGACGTGTCGGCGCCACTCGGACCCCCCTTGCTTCACAGTTGTCGGGAGCTCCTCTCCCCGGCTGCCGCGCTTCGACAAGCGTGGGCACAATGGGAAGAGAAGGAGGAGCAGCCGTCGTGTCGGCGCCGCTCGGACCCCCTTGCTTCACAGTTGTTGGGAGCTCCTCTCCCCGGCTGCCGCGCTTCGACAAGCGTGGGCACAATGGGAAGAGAAGGAGGAGCAGCCGTCGTGTCGGCGCCGCTCGGACCCCCTTGCTTCACAGTTGTTGGGAGCTCCTCTCCCCGGCTGCCGCGCTTCGACAAGCGTGGGCACCAATATGCACATACACTCACACACGCACATGAAGACACGTGGCATTGGAACATGCCTGGACGCGCTTGGCAGGGAGGCGTAGCGGCGGCGCCGAACGGGCCAAAATGTCTGCCGCTTTGAACGAAGCCCCGGCGTCCGTTGCATCCGCGCCGGCTAAACTGCGCGTCGTAGGCGAAACGTACCAACTGTTAGGTTTTCGCGTTGGCGTAGGTACTAGCTGCGTTAAACCAAAGATGAGGCATGTGCTGGGAAAATTACGTTCGAGGTCATTCTTAGACAGCCTTATGGCTGGTTCAGATCATGTTATATTGACACGTGTACTTATCTTTATCGGGCAACTACGTTTCGCCGCTTAACAACTGTAATACCACAGCGAGGGACGCGCCTGCATGTATCCGACGTTTCTGGAAAGTTATCGACGCTTCTATCCGCGTGTCTGTTGTCGCCGAACCTTGTGTTATCAGATTTCATCGAGTGACACGAATGGTGTAGAACTTTGTGGAAGACACGCGGGTCCCATCAGTTAATCTGGAACATTCGACGACTGATCTATAAAAGCCGACGCGCTTGACCCGCTGATCAGTTCTTCCGACGATCGCCGACCGTGTTCGCCGCTATCGTTGTGCTATAAGTGTAGCCTGTTTTTGTGGGCACAGGTTCGCCCAATAAAAGCCAGTTTTGTATTCCACCGTATTGCTTCTTTCTTCACCGTCACAACCACGTGACATCTGGTGGAGGTGCTTTTCGTCCATGTACAGGACGCCCCCGACAAGCCGTGATCCCAGCCCAGACCGCAAACAGAACACCAACGTAGTCCCGGACCACCGAGCAAGCCGCCGTCTTCAACAGCTGCCCCCGGAGCACGGACTTTTACCTGAGAAGACCAAGAAGATTGTGGCCAAGGCAACCGCAATGGCAGCCCCGGCGTCCCCCATCGTGCTGCAGCAGCCGAGGGAACCACCAACGTTCCGCGGTTCCACATTTAAGGACCCGGAAACCTGGCTGGAAACGTATGAGAGGGTCGCTACGTTTAACAACTGGGCAAGCGACGACAAGCTACGCCATGTCTATTTCGCACTGGAGGACGCCGCCAAGACGTGGTTCGAGAATCGAGAAGCCACCTTGACGACGTGGGACCTCTTCCGAAGCGGCTTCCTGCAAACATTTCAAAGCGTCCTGCGAAAAGAGCGAGCCCAAGCTCGACTGGAGACAAGAGCGCAGCTGCCGAATGAGACGATCGCGATTTTCACTGAGGATATGAGCCGTCTGTTCCGCCACGCCGACCCAGAAATGTCCGAGGAGAAGAAAGTACGTCTACTGATGCGTGGTGTCAAGGAGGAACTTTTCGCCAGTATGGTAAGAAGCCCACCGAAGACCGTCGACTAGTTTCTTCGTGAGGCGACGAGCATCGAGAAGACACTGGAATTGCGGAACCGGCAATTTGACCGACGCACCAAGCCAACCAGCTACTCCAGAATTCAATCACTGGCCACGGACGATTTATGCGAGACCATCAGGGCCATCGTGCGCGAAGAACTGCGCAAGGTCTTGCCATCGCCGCAGCCTCAAGTGGCCTCGATCGCCGACATCGTGAAAGAAGAGGTGCACCGATCGCTAGGAGTTCCTGAGGTGCAACCACAATTACCGCAGCCCCAGCCAGAAGCGATGACTTACGCCGCCGTCGCACGCCGTCAAGCGCCCCCTCCGCGACAACGCCAGGGCCCTGTAACGCCGCAATTCCGTCGTCCGCCGCCGCCAGCACGCCCACCCGTCGCCCAGCGCACCTACGCGAGGAAGACGGACATTTGGCGCGCCCCCGACCACCGCCCGCTCTGCTACCACTGCGGCGTGTACCGCCGATGCCCATACCGCGACCTGGGATTGCGAGGCTTCGCCGTGAACGCACAGCGCCCGAGGGAAGGTGAACGCCCCCGTGACATCGCCGACTACCTCGCCGCTACTCAGTGGAGCCCTCGACGACCGTCCCGTTCGCCGTCACCAGGCCGCTACCTGTCGCCGCAGCACCAACCATACACCGGCCCAGCCCGGGGCCGCTCTGCGAGCCCATATCCGGAAAATTAAAAGCAGCAACCGATGGAGGTGCGGTTGCTGTTCGTCGAACTGACGAAGATCCTCCGCCGCCGACGAAGACGACGAAGAAACCATCTCGACGACCTAATGACGACACGCCGCCGTCCCGACGAAGTCAGGAAGCCAAGACTACACCGACGAAAGACGACTTGAAGAAGCGACGTTCCAGCTTCAATTCAACACGACGCAGCCGTGATCCGACGCCACGACCTAACTGCAACGCCAGACAAAGAACCACCGACCTTGACGTGCTTCTCGAGGGCCACGCAGTCACTGCCTTAGTCGACACAGGGGCCGATTATTCCGTAATGAGTGGACACATCGCCGTCCAGTTGAAGAAGGTTAAGACTGCATGGGAGGGCCCCCAAATTCGGACCGCTGGAGGGCACCTCATTACGCCGACTGGAATCTGCACGGCAAGAATTACCATTCATCACCGGACTTACCCTGTCACTTTCGTTATCCTGCAACAGTGTTCACGAGACGTCATTCTCGGCATGGACTTCCTGAACCAACACGGCGCAATCATCGACCTGAAGTCGCAGTCAATAACGCTGTCGGAAGATCAAGCGATACCATCGGAGAGCCCTTGTAGTCACAACGCCTTGAGTGTGCTCGAAGATCAAGTGAGCATCCCGCCTCGCTCCAGCATCGTTATTTCGGTCGGCACCGAAACACCCGCTGACGTAGAAGGCGTCATCGAAGGCGACCAACGTCTACTACTCGACCGTGAAATTTGCGTCGCAACAGGGATCGCTCGACTGCACGGAGGAAACACGAGAGTGTTGCTGACAAACTTCAGCCAGGAGTTCAAGCACATCAACAAGGGCACGACGATCGCATTCATCGAGGAAATACAGGAAACCAGCGATGCCTTTGTCCTCTCGGATTCTGTTGCATCTACCCCGACGACCGTAGTTCCCGAGCCAGACTTCAACATAAATCCAAGTCTCCCCATGATTAAGCAGCAACAGCTCAGAAGTCTGCTTCGACGATACAAAGACTGCTTTTCGACGTCATCAAGGATTCGACAAACACCAGTCACAAAGCATCGCAAAATCACCGAAGAGAGCGCTCGACCACTACGCCAGAGCCCTTACCGAGTTTCGACGCGAGAACGCGAAGCTATAAGACAACAAGTCGACGAAATGCTGCGCGACGACATCATCCAGCCGTCGAAAAGCCCGTGGGCGTCTCCAGTTGTTTATTGAAGAAAAAGGACGGAACCCTACGTTTCTGCGTCGATTATCGTCGACTGAACAAAATCACGAAGAAAGACGTATACCCCCTCCCACGGATAGACGACGCATTAGATCGGCTCTGCAATGCTAAATACTTCTCATCGACGGACCTCAAGTCTGGCTACTGGCAAATAGAACTCGACGAAAGGGATCGCGAAGAGACCGCCTTCATCACGCCAGACGGTCTCTACGAGTTCAAGGTTATGCCATTCGGACTGCGCTCGGCGCCTGCAACGTTCCAGCGCGTGATGGACATGGTTTTAGCAGGATTGAAGTGGCAGACCTGTCTCGTTTACTTGGATGACGTCGTCGTTTTCGCCGGAAATTTCGACGATCACCTGAGGCGGCTTGCGACAGTACTAGATGCCATCAAGTCATCAGGGCTCACTCTGAAGCCGGAAAAGTGCCGCTTCGCTTACGATGAGCTTTTGTTCCTAGGCCACATCATCAGCAAATCAGGAGTACGCCCCGACCCACAGAAGACAGCTGCCATCGCGAAGTTCCCGCAGCCAACCGACAAGAAGGCGGCGCGCAGATTCCTTGGCATGTGTGCCTACTATAGGCGCTTTGTCAAGGACTTTTCGCGCATCGCGGAGCCGCTAATACATCTAACGAAATCTGATGTCGAGTTCAATTGGGAAACGCCGCAGGCCGACGCATTTCAAGAACTCAAACGACGCATGCAGTCGCCGCCGGTACTTGCACACTTCGACGAGGACGCCGATACTGAAATCCACACTGACGCCAGTAGCCTAGGCCTCGGTGCCGTCCTAGTCCAGAGGAAAGAAGGACTTGAACGGGTGATAACGTATGCTAGCCGGTCGCTGTCAAAAGCGGAAAGCAATTATTCTACGACTGAAAAGGAATGCCTCGCCATCATTTGGGCTACAGCTAAATTCCGCCCTTACCTCTATGGCAGGCCATTCAAAGTCGTCAGCGACCACCATGCGTTGTGTTGGCTAGCTAACTTAAAGGACCCTTCAGAACGGGTGGCGCGGTGGAGCCTCAGACTACAAGAATATGACGTAACGGTAATATACAAGTCCGGAAGAAAACACTCCGACGCCGACTGCTTATCACGCGTCCCAATCGATCCCCCGCCGCAAGACGACGTGGACGACGACGCCTTCCTTGGTATAATAAGCGCGGAAGACTTCACTAAACAGCAACGAGCAGACCCGGAGCTAAAATGCCTCGTCGAGTATTTGAAAGGGAACACCGACGTTGTCCCTAGGGCATTTAAGCGCGTGTTGTCTTCGTTCACGCTACGAAACAACCTGCTCGTAAAGAAGAACTTCTCACCAGTCCACGCCAGCTACCTTCTTGTGGTGCCGTCAGCGCTCCGTCCAGAAATATTGCATGCCCTACACGACGATCCAACCGCTGGGCACCTCGGATTCTCCTGGACGCTGTCGAGAATACTGGAAAGGTATTACTGGCCGCGTCTGACCGCCGACGTCGCCCGTTACGTCAAGACAGGCAGAGACTGTCAACGACGCAAGACACCACCGACAAGGCCAGCAGGATTACTACAGCCGATCGAACCTCCTCGTCGACCATTCCAGCAGATTGGGATGAATTTGTTGGGGCCGTTTCCAATGACAACATCCAGGAATAAGTGGATCATCGTGGCGACGGACTATCTCACCCGCTTTGCTGAAACCAAAGCTCTACCAAAAGGCAGCGCAGCCGAAGTGGCGAAATTTTTCGTCGAGAACATCCTGCTGCGACATGGTGCGCCAGAAGTCCTCATCACCGACAGAGGAACGGCTTTTACAGCAGAGCTCACCCAAGCCATTCTGCAGTACAGCCAGACGAGCCACAGGAGGACAACTGCCTACCATCCGCAGACGAATGGTCTCACGGAGCGCCTGAACAAGACCCTCGCCGACATGCTAGCAATGTACGTCGACGTCGAGCACAAGACGTGGGACGCGTACCTGCCGTATGTCACCTTCGCCTACAACACGGCGGTGCAAGAAACAACACAGATCACGCCATTCAAGTTGGTTTACGGCAGGAACCCGACGACGACGCTCGACGCCATGCTGCCGCACGTCACTGACGAGGAGAATCTTGACGTCGCTACCCATCTCCAGCGCGCCGAAGAAGCCCGACAGCTCGCCCGCCTACGGATCAAGACCCAGCAGCGTACCGACAGCCGACACTACAACCTCCGACGACGCTTCGTCGAGTACCTGCCCGGCGACCGTGTTTGGGTATGGACCCCGATACGCCGGCGAGGACTCAGTGAGAAGCTGCTGCGACGCTATTTCGGACCCTACAAGGTCATCCGACGTATGGGCGCACTGGACTATGAGGTCGTGCCAGACGGAATTTCGCACTCACAGCGGCGCCGCGCACGATCTGAAGTGGTCCACATGGTGCGCCTTAAACCATTTTACGGACGCTGATGAACTTCCTTTAGTTTGTTGTTTTCTTTGCTACGAGTGCTTTTCTATGTTACTTTCGTTTGTTTACAGCATCGGGTCGATGCTTTTTAAGAGGGGGGTAATGACACGTGTACTTATCTTTATCGGGCAACTACGTTTCGCCGCTTAACAACTGTAATACCACAGCGAGGGACGCGCCTGCATGTATCCGACGTTTCTGGAAAGTTATCGACGCTTCTATCCGCGTGTCTGTTGTCGCCGAACCTTGTGTTATCAGATTTCATCGCGTGACACGAATGGTGTAGAACTTTGTGGAAGACACGCGGGTCCCATCAGTTAATCTGGAACATTCGACGACTGATCTATAAAAGCCGACGCGCTTGACCCGCTGATCAGTTTTTCCGACGATCGCCGACCGTGTTCGCCGCTATCGTTGTGCTATAAGTGTAGCCTGTTTTTGTGGGCACAGGTTCGCCCAATAAAAGCTAGTTTTGTATTCCACTTTATTGCTTCTTTCTTCACCGTCACTACCACGTGACAATATCATGTAGTTAAGTCACCTAAGTAGAGTAGTTGCGCATGATTAACTGACGTCGTAACAATTTTCAGTGCATAGTTGAAGTGAATGGTGAAGGAAGCATATGCGTTGGGGGGAGGGGGATGAGATCGATAGCTTACACCAATGATAATTTGTAGGTAAGAAGGACTGCAGAATGCGAATTATACTTTTAGAGGAGAAGTGATATCGACAATGGAGCAACAAAGGCTCAGCGTTTGCTTACGGGATCGCGCCTAAGAATGTCAAAATTACGGAGGAATGAATTAAGTTATGTGTTATCGTGGGTGGTGTTCAGTCTTATTGCTGTTAGTATGAGAAGCCTACAATCAAAAGAATCCACGAGTGACCATATACCACGAGTGAACATTGCTTCCACTCGCGTCTTGTCGTCGTCTAATGCTGGTCTCAGTTAACATTCTCGTGTTGCAACTTCGCTTCTCCATTTCCCGATTCATTCACGGTGTTTCTTGCAATTATGCCAAACACAGCTGCATACGACAACGAAGAAGCACGTCGCTAGCATCAAATGGTTACGCATAATTTAGTTAACTCCCACAGGAGGTTCTGTCTGTATTGTCTTTCTTTTTTATTATCAGTCATACTAACAGATTAAAACAACGGTAGATTAGGAAACTGTACGCATTCCTAATCTACCATTTTCCTTACCTGTCGGTATGCCAGGTCAAAAATATGTTCCGTGACAAGCGGTTGCATCGCGTACGACTACCGAGCTTACCGTACAGAGACCACAGCGCTGAGTAACAACCAAGTATCCTTATTCTTTCACTCAGCATATAAATATTCTACCGCTATCTCAAAGCACAGAATCAACAGAATTCAGCACGCGCAGGGGAAGAATTGCAATCAATGCGATAGGAAAGGCAATCTTCTTCGGAAGGCGAGAGAAATGGCAGAAAGGCTTACACATGCTTGGCCGCTATAATGAATTCGGAAAGCTTCGGAAATAAGACGGCTGCGGTCATCGCGGTATTTTGACAGATCTATCACATCTTTAAAAGACGGCTTGCAGTCACTTTCATTGCAATGCTGTGATAATTTACTATCTCTAGCTCGTTTTCGAACTTTGTTTGAGTGTTCGTTCATGCGGTCACTGATGCATAGCCCTGTTTGACCGATATAGAAATGCTTGCATGAAAGAGCCATATTATAAACCACACAGTCACAACAGTCCACAACAAACCTCTGCCAGTGGTACTTTTTACAACTTTTTGTTGTTCTCAGTCACCCGACTGACTTGGTGGCACAGGCTACCTAACTTATTTGGCAGTGAACAGCCTGCACTGCTGACAACCTTTTTGAGATTGGTGCTCATATGGGAGGACGACAACCATTTGCCGTGAGTGATTCTCATATAGAGCAGTTGCCGATTGCTTTGTTTTAAGGCTTTTTGCGTGCCTTTCAGGGATGGCAGTTCAAAGCGGTAACGGCAAACCTGCGAGCTTCAGCCTGGCTACTTGCAATTCGAAGCTTGCATATTCTTCATGGTCACAATACCTGATGAGGGCCGCCTTCATGCAAGATCTTGCAATACCGCGCTTAACTTTCTTTGCGTACGCTGAGGAAAAGGGAAGGAGGCTCTTATAGGACCGAGGAGCATAACCCCAACATACATACATGACTGGCTGAGAAAGATAGCTCCAAGTCTAAGAAACGAAGCTTGTTGTCTGACGGATGCCCCATGGTCAATTTAAAGGAATCTAAAACTATGCGGAACACGTCAAATATTATAGTAGGAGCAGACCGCGCGTCCGGAGTGTTAGTATGGTAAAAAATTAAAAAGTCATAAACGTATCGCATCACTTTTACAGTGCTCATCTGGCTGAGCTGAGTTCTAAGTTGGCGGTCATAGCCAGCAAATAAAATGACGCTAATAATAGGGGCTGTACATGAAACTATGCACACACCTTTCTTCTGTAAAAGCTTATCCTCCATGGAACTGAAAGTGGAAAATTTGATCCCCATGGAGCTATCGCACTTTCGTGACGTCGCGTGAAAGACAGGCGTAGCGGGATGGTTGACAAAAAGTTTTTACCTAATCGCGGAGGGCTGATTGCAGAATTGGAATAGAAAAGTTTGGAATAGCTTTAGGCTATAGCCGCCTATGACGACAACAAAGTTAGGCAGCAGATTACGCTCATGTAACACGTGAAGGCGAGAACCTGCTGGCACACTTGGTAATGCAAAAGAGATGTACGATAGGAGGGGTCATATTTGCTCCAAGACATAACGATCCGCAGTGTTAAGTAAACGTGCCCCCCCCCCCTAAAAAAATGCGCCACAGGTGACGCGTTAGGCCGATTGGTGTTTTAGCGTTATCTTTCTTAATGAGTTACCTTGACAGTAAGGTCCTTTTACACAACTCATCGAAATTTAGTACCCTGAGCACCAGGTGACCTCTCTATCACTAGGCCTAAAAGGAAAAGAAAGTAAACATGATGCACCAACATTGCCTCAATCATATATTGTTATAGTGAAATGATGGACCACCTTTAGCAAAGAAAGGTAATCGGCGTCACCATTAAGCCGAAAGCTGCGAATGAAATTGCACGAAGCTTTACATTTGATCTAAATAAATGTAATGTACTTATATGCAGGGAGACTGCAAGCGTTTTCCATTTATTTTACATTCAATAGCACGCATAACTATGCGATACAGAAAATAAAATTTATAGAATGTAATGTAGTCAAATACACAACTTACAACGCTTTTGCTCTCCAACATCGCATTATTTATCACTGCCACAGAGTCGTGTGACATATATCTTATCTTTTCACATTCTTGCATAAAATAATCAATTATTCTACGACCGCTCGCACTCTCCACCTCAACCAAGAAACTTCTAGCCACTGATCTCTTGCATGGTTGGTGCGGTCGACTATAGTGGAAAACACTGGCAGGTGAAATTGAGATGGTAAAGTAAGAAGTTGCCGCCGTAGCAGATGAATTCGTAGCCAAATGCGTCGCCGATGTTTCCTTAATTTATCTTGCAAATAGTCTTTGTGGCGGTTCTCCCAGAACACTCGACTGCGTCTGTGAAGCTAACTGATGTACGTTTCAGCAGTATAGTTCAAAGAATTACGTTGAATTGAATATATATATATATATATATATATATATATATATATATATATATGTGTGTGTGTGTGTGTGTGTGTTTTCAATCCAACGTAAGTCTGCGAACTAATATGCTGAAACGTATATATATATATATATATATATATATATATATATATATATATATATATATATATATATATATATATATACATGGACTTCTTGGCCTAATGAACTCTTTTTGGAGAAATTATTTAACTTTACATTCAGATTGGAGAGAATTACAACATTAAATTTAATTATGGGGTTTTACGTGCCAAAACCACTTTCTGATTATGAGGCACGCCGTAGTGGAGGGCTCCGGAAATTTCGACCACCTGGGGTTCTTTAACGTGCACCTAAATCTAAGTACACGGGTGTTTTCGCCCCCATCGAAATGCGGCCGCCGTGGCCGGGATTCGATCCCGCGACCTCGTGCTCAGCAGTCTAACACCATAGCCACTGAGCAACCACGGTGGGTCGAATTACAACATTAATCTCGACAAAAATGCACCGGCTCCCTGAGTTACGCGATCTGCCTTTGCTTTGTATTTCTTGAAGTGATCATAATACCTATAGCAATAGCTTCAGATGGAGCCAACAGCGCATCAAATTGATAGGTAATCGAGCGTAAGCACAATAAACACAACTAGAAGGTCCTGTTAGGAACGAAGTACAACAGGTTTAGTCTGTTTTGAAGCCTGTTATAACATTGGAACTGGCAGAGAGCTGCAAAGTGGGAGCGCTAGTTATTGTGGGTGTAACCCTCGTGCGAGCAGTTGAATTCAGAGCGCTAGTGTCTTGTTTGCACCTGCGCGTCTCTGGCGTCTCTCGAGAAGTTATAGTGGTATGTTCGGGCGGTCTTTTCGGAGTGCTTCAGAGTGTTCTGGCGGCACGTGTTATACGATCATCATCATCATCATCACCCTGGTTACGCCCACTGCAGGGAAAAGGCCTCTCCCATATTTCTCCAACAGCCCTGGTCATGTACTAATTGTGGCCATGCCATCCCTGCAAACTTCTTAATCTCATCCGTCCACCTAACTTTCTGCCGCCCCCTGCAACGCTTCCCTTCCCTTGGAATCCAGTCCGTAACCCTTAACGACCAACGGTTATCTTCCCTCCTCATTACATGTCCTGCCCATGCCCATTTCTTTTTCTTGATTTCAACTAAGATGTCATTAACTCGCGTTTGTTCCCTCACTCAATCTGCTCTTTTCTTATCCCTTAACGTTACACCTATCATTCTTCTTTCCATAGCTCGTTGCGTCGTCCTCAATTTGAGTAGAACCCTTTTCGTAAGCCTCCAGGTTTCTGCCCCGTAGGTGAGTACCGGTAAGACACAGCTGTTATATACTTTTCTCTTGATAGATAATGGCAACCTGCTGTTCATGATCTGAGAATGCCTGCCAAACGCAGCCCAGCCCATTCTTATTCTTCTGATTATTTCCGTCTCATGATCCGGATCCGCAGTCACTACCTGCCCTAAGTAGATGTATTCCCTTACGACTTCCAGTGCCTCGCTGCCTATTGTAAATTGCTGTTCTCTTCCGAGACTGTTAAACATTACTTTAGTTTTCTGCAGATTAATTTTTAGACCCACTCTTCTGCTTTGCCTCTCCAGGTCAGTGAGCATGCATTGCAGTTGGTCCCCTGAGTTACTAAGCAAGGCAATATCATCAGCGAATCGCCAGTTACTAAGGTATTCTCCATTAACTTTTATCCCCATTTCTTCCCAATCCAGGTCTCTGAATACCTCCTGTAAACACGCTGTGAATAGCATTGGAGAGATCGTATCTCCCTACCTGACGCCTTTCTTTATTGGGATTTTGTTGCTTTTTTTATGGAGGACTATGGTGGCTGTGGAGCCGCTGTAGATATCTTTCAGCATTTTTACATAGGGCTCGTCTACACCATGATTCCGTAATGCCTCCATGACTGCTGAGGTTTCGACAGAATCAAATGCTTTCTCGTAATCAATGAAAGCTATATATAAGGGTTGGTTATATTCCGCACATTTCTCTATCACCTGATTGATAGTGTGAATATGATCTATTGTTGAGTAAGTAGCCTTTACGGAATCCTGCCTGGTCCTTTGCTTGTCAAAATCAAAGATCTCAGAACTCATCCGTCTAGGCCTTTCGGAGTGCAGGACTCCAGTTCTCAGGCCGCTGAAACAGACAGCGACAGAGATATCTTGCAGTTGGTCTTGCCAGTATAGATCCTTGGTTAAGAAGAAAACAATGAGCAAATCCTAGGAATGAAAAACTTAAGGCAGCTAGACACCATCCTTGATTATCTATGCACTTCGAAGTATTTCTGAAAGGCATAGACGCTACAAATGTGTGGAAAGTGTGGCAATGATGTTATCACGACGATCTTGTGACTTCTCCATACGGCCATCAGGTGACGACGATGGCATGACAAAGGCGGCCTGACGGCAGCGAGATGCTTATCTCGGAGTGGTGCCGATGGGACGACAATGGTAAAATAGTAACAATCGTAGGACGACGACTACATAACGGCTGAAAGACATGGTTTTTTTGCCGCAATAAAAACACACAAAGAAGAGAGCCACATAAACGACAGCACGGGCTGCAATACAGAACTGTTTTTTGGCTGGGTTGGTGCCTGCAGAAAGGTGGGTATTTCGTCGCAAGTTAACACACCCACAGAAAGAAGACACATAGGTGACGGCACGGGCGGTTATGTCTATGTGTCTTTCTTTTTTGTGTGTTTTAACTTGCGTAAAAAAAAAACATTTCTTTCTGCAAGCACCAACCAAGCCTACAAACGGTTCTGTATAGCAACCCGTGCCGTCGTCTATGTGTCTTCCTTTTGTGTTTTAGGTTGCGGCAAAAAACATGTCTTTTAGCAAGCACCGACTGGCGAACAATCAGTTCTGCTGAACCGCATGGGCCGTTATCTATCTGGCTTTCTCTTCTGTGTGCTTTCATAATAATAATAATAATAATAATAATAATAATATTACTAATAATAATAATAATAATAATAATAATAATAATAATAATAATAATAATAATAATAATAATAATATTTATTGCCACTTTGTAGAGGATACAGAAAGGTTCAGGCCCGTCAAAGCCAACAGGAGGCTTGAAGGACTGGGCCCGGCAGTTTGCGGCAGAGGTTACAAAATGGCAACAACAAGCAAAACATTGAAAGGAACAATAGGTTCAGCTGAAGAAATAGAAAAACAAGGCAATCACAAAGCCAGTATCAAGGACATCCGTACTAACTCCAAGGAAGCAAAGCTTATAATACATAATCTCATACGTCTAAGCATCAACTGTAGAAGAACAAAAGAATCAACTCAGTGTTCTCAAATGGGTTTTTAGGTTCCGCATAGAGTTTATAGCAAAAAGTTCTTCTGGTAGCCCATTAAAAATGTCCGGCACATAAGCACACCGTCGTGCCTTTCCATACCTTGTTACACTCCGTTGTACAACATATCGAACGGTATTTCGCAACTTCCGGTTAGGATCATATTTAATTAAAAATTCTGAATTCCAAAAGTGGCGATGAACAACTGTTTGTACAAAAAGAGAATGGAATGAAGGAAGACGTAAGAAGCTGAAAATGTCGGCCCCGGAAGGGATATGACAATTATATGCAATGCTCTTTGACATGTTTTTTAAGATGCTATCAATTCGGCAATGCCAACGGGAAGGACATGACGCAAATAAGGTAATTCCGTATCTAAGAACACTATACGCAAGTCCATAAATTAGTTTTTTTTACATACATTGGAGCCAAAGATCTGATATTAAAGAGTAACCATGAAACCTTCCGCAGCCTGGTACAAACGTAAGCCAAGTGATCATGCCATGATAAACTGCTATCGAAAATCACCCCGAGGTATTTGAACGAATTTACATATTCAACGGGTTCGCAACGACAAGAGAGAGAATCATGATCATGTAAAAACACTTGTTTGTCTATAAGGGCTGTCTTTAGCGGATTTCTGAAACATATTATTTTGGTTTTCTGTGTGTTAACTGAAATTCCGTTATCAGCGAACCATTTCATTACATGAATCACGTTTTCCTGCAACGTATTAACTGCAGTCTCGTAGTTTATATGTCTTGTGAGCAAAACAGTGTCGTCTGCGTACTGAAATATGGAACACTTGGAAGTTATTAAGCTCAAGTCATTAGTGAATAAATTAAAGAGTAGTGGGGACAGAATGGATCCTTGTGGTACACCAGCCTTCACAGGCAGCTTGCTACTATATTCTGATTGATTGTTTAAACTAACAATTTGAGAACGACCACTCAAAAAATTCTTGAGAATGGCATAAAAGGGACCTCGAAAGCCTAGTAAGTACAGTTTTTCTAAAAGAATAGTATGGTTAACAGTATCAAAAGCTTTCTTTACGTCTAGAAAGAGGGCGCAGCTAAATGAGTTTTCCTCAAATGCTGCGTACAATTGGTCTGCAAATTCCTCTAGAAGATGTATGGTGCCCCTTCCTGGGATAAAACCATATTGACGGTTTGAAAGGACAGCAAATTTGTTTAAGAAGGACATCATGCGTTCAAATAGAAATTTCTCCAGTATTTGGGAAAGGATCGGCAAAACAGAGATCGGTCGATAGTTCTCAACTGCGTTCTTTTGACCTCCCTTGAATAGTGGTCTTACAATAGCGGACTTCAGCTTTTCTGGCAAGACGGCATGTTCTAAGAAGTCGTTAAACAGAAAGAGCATAATGTCCGAAAGAGCGTCAAAATTTCGTTGCAATAGTGCCGCCGATATGCCATCTATTCCAGCAGCCTTACTCCGCTTGAAGCTAAACACTAATCTGGCAAGATCTTCCTTTGATAACTGAGGAAGATATGCAGAAGCTGGCAAAGATTCTTTTAAAGTGCATTTAACGCCTTGTCGAGCTGCTGCCGTTTCTGCTGCGAGCGTGAAATACTTATTGAAAGTATCAGCTTTTGAGACAGGCTCTTCTACTGAAATATTAAAACTAGGCGCATTCCCGTCTTGCCCACGAAGATGGTTAATCAGAGACCACATCTTTGCAGGATTTTTAAATGCTCGTTTGAATTGCTGTTGAAAGTACAGGCGTCGAGCTGATCGAATAAGTGCTACAACTTTGTTTCTGGCGGCTCTGTAATCTGAGCGAAGGTCTGCGTTTTTAGGAGCCTGCTTGGAACGTCTCCAAAGCCAGTCTCTGTTCGCGATGGCCCGTAAAATTTCAGGACTAAGCCAATCATGATTCCGCCTTTTTTTACGCGTAATTTGTCGCGTACAAGTATTTTTGAGCTCATCTAGTTTACGGCACATCTTTAAGTAAACTACCTCTGCTGAATCGTCCGCAATTAAACTTGTCCAGTGAAAAGATGCCACTAATGCATCCAACTTTCTTTCATCTGTTATTAACACGGGTATCTTATTAACATCACTGAACCTTGATGAAACAGTTCCAGACTGAGGAGAAAAACGACAGGCGGTTAAATAATGATCAGCCAGTCGCTGAGAAATGATACATGAGGTCAAGGTGTGATTCGGCGCACGAACAGCGATGTGGTCAAGACATGACTTAACTTGACGACCGCACAAGAAATCTTCACGCGTGAGGGCAGTGATTGTGTTTTCTATTCCATAGGCTGAAAGAGAGGATAGGTAATCTGAAATAGAAATTTTGTTTGAGCTCAAGATATCAATGTTCAAATCCCCTGTTAGGCAGAACAACTCAGCATCTTTGTACCTGAGAAGTATTTCCTCGAGTTCCATTACAAATCTTGTCATGCTACCAGATGGTGGCCTGTATACCGCGAGTAATGTGAAAGCGGCGTGTAATAAATTCACGTTTAGAGCCAAACATTCCGCATGCATAAATGTAATGTCAATAGATGAAACATCGTATTTTTCACTCACAAAGACCGCGATCCCTCCTCCACGGCGTGCCGGGCGTACAATAAAACTGGCACGATAACCGTTCACTGTGAACGTATCTAGGCAGGACTCTGGTGCATTTATCTCGGTGAGAACAAATATATCCACAAAACCCGCCGAGTCTTCTGCTAAAATCTTGAATTGTTCCCAATATTTGCGGAGACTACGAATATTCAAGTTTATCAACGTGAATTCATGATTTTTGTTTCGGCCAAAGTTTGCTTTAAACGTGGCAAAATCTGGAAATTCTTGTGTACTAAGTAATGATCGGTCGGTCATTTTATCCTATCGATGTCCGTGTCGCAAGTAATTCGAATGAGTGTTGCGGCTTCGTCTTTCCTTGCGAAGATTTTGCCGCCCCTTACCCATATGAATTTGTAGCCTGCTTTCTTTCCTGTGATCCTTGCTAACCAAAATAACCTTCTGTTGAACTGCGACAAGTTTTCATTGAAATACAGCTGGTCCAATGATTCAGATTCACAAAGGCTCTGTAGCTTGCCTCGCTCTGCGTACCAGCGTTCCCGAACAGCAATTGAAGCGAATCGCACCAAGATCGGCGGAGATGGCTTCTTGCTTGGAAGACGGTGTATAGCCACCACTTCTCCATTACGAGGCTTCTCTAGCTCGAGTTTCTCGGCCAGCTCATCAAGGAATTCAGTCAGGTTTTCATCTGTTCTCGATTTCAAGCCATGAATTTCTATGTTGGCGTTCCTGCTATGTTGTTCGGAATCATTAAGGCCTTGCTGCAGTTGATGAATCAATGATTCTTGGGCGAGCACTTTTTCTTGTAGTTGCTGCACTTCTTTCCTGCAAGCCGAGACTTCCTCTTTATCAGCTTTAAGTTGTACGACCGCATCATCGTATTGTGCAGATAGGAACTTCACGGATTCCTCTACGACATTAACCGCTGTACAAAGCCTTGTGAATTCTGTCTTTAACAGAAGCAGGGAATCCACCTTCGCGTGGAGCTCTGGCAGAGATTCCACATTTCGATTGATGACCTTTATCTCTGCTAAAAGTGCTGCTAGCGCATCGGAGTTATCCGTAGGCTGTGGCACCTGTTGCGAACTGGAGCCAGTACGTTTTTTGTTGGTACGGCAGGTTTTGCACACCCAGACTTCTCGTTTTTGTGGTCCCATCGTATTGAACGTATTTGGAGCAATGCCAGAGCAGTTCTGCCCCAAATGGTACGATTCTTTGCAATCCATACATCTAATATAACGGCCATCGTCGGGCAACGCCTTCTGACACACAATACATTCATCACCGTCACCCATAACAGTGCAACAATACACACTAACACTCGGCAGTCAGCAGTCGGCGGCAAAAAGGAAAAGAACTAGGAAACTAAAAGCAAGGTACAGAAAAGCACTCTACCTGTGTAGAAAATAAACGTCAGGCTGTGGCAAAATCTGCCGCCGACTGCAGAAGGCCGGGAATTCGTGCAGTCTTTTAAAGGCAGCGCTGAGACGAAACAGGAGCCCTCTGGTGTTCTGGCTGGTAGAAGGGGAGGCGATCTTCCTTGTAGCGGCTTGAGAATCGTCGCGTGAAGATCTTTCGGTTATCACTCTTGGTTGCCGGCAGACGATCGTTAGATGACCCGGGCTGTACTACGCATGCTCCTTGTTTGCATTCCCTGTGTAGAAAATAAACGTCAGGCTGTGGCAAAATCTGCCGCCGACTGCAGAAGGCCGGGAATTCGTGCAGTCTTTTAAAGGCAGCGCTGAGACGAAACAGGAGCCCTCTGGTGTTCTGGCTGGTAGAAGGGGAGGCGATCTTCCTTGTAGCGGCTTGAGAATCGTCGCGTGAAGATCTTTCGGTTATCACTCTTGGTTGCCGGCAGACGATCGTTAGATGACCCGGGCTGTACTACGCATGCTCCTTGTTTGCATTCCCTGTGTAGAAAATAAACGTCAGGCTGTGGCAAAATCTGCCGCCGACTGCCATAATAACTGCTAATAACTGCTAATAATAATAATAATGATAATAATAATAATAATAATAATGACTGCTAATAATAATAATAATAATAATAATAATAATAATAATCTTTATTACAAATATTGAAATTGTACATATGATTTTGCTAGGTCTGCCGAAGCCTTCTGTGGGCTTGTATGGCAGAAGCCTGGCAGTCAGGGCGATGCATTATGAACCTTATTACAGACAAACTAAATGTCAAACTAAAAAAAATAAGAAAGACCGTTTCACAGGTTTTTCAGGTAAACATGCCCAGGAAACAACACTTAATGTTCAAATGAAAACACGTAGCACTCAACAACCATTACAATTGAGTAAACATGGCACAATATGTAAACAAAGTCACAACCTATCTAGAACGAAAAAAGAAAAAAAAAATGTGAAAACAGCGGAAACAGTCTGACATTCATTTTGGTAAAGATCACACTACAACAAAAGAGACTTTATACCAGTGTGAACTATTCTATCATTGCCTTGAGGGCCTTTTTTAATCCCGACAAAGTTGTCTGATCCAGTACAGCACTGGGAAGGTTATTAAACAGGTGGGGGATGTAGTAACTTCTTTGTCCTTTTCCATAACGAGTTCTTGTCCGAGGAACTACATATCTGGGATGACTACGCAAAGCAACACTTTTATGGACAGGTTCTCGGAAAGCATTGCACCAGAAATAACGCATCACAATTGTTGAACGAAACAGAGACTCGAAATCAGGCATTTCTAAATCTCGAAATAAGTTATCTGTGGTTTGGTTGTACGCAACACTTTTTAGTATGCTTTTTAATAGGTTGTCAATTTTATGTTTCCAAAATCCGCTGCAATTAAAAATACAGGGAATGCCGTACCTTATATGTGAGTAGCCTAAAGCATGCACTATCACTTTTTTAATCTTGGTAGGTGCATAACTCCTTATACGGTAAAGGACACACGCAACATTACGTAATTGCGCACATATTCGAGCCATTTGAAGATATATAATATAATATTTGAAGATAATAATAATAATAATAATAATGCTTTATGACTACTGCAAGGACAAAGGCGTCTCCCTGCAATCTCCAAGTACCCCTGTCCTGTGCAACCGATTCAAATTAACTGTGTGTTTGAAGTTGGGGCACAAAACATGTCTTCTAGGAAGCACCAACCAGGCGAATATACAGTTCTGTTAATATATAATACCAATATACAACATCGACTTTATGACGCCGGTGGCGTGTCATCGTCTAATGGCATGCCATGAGGAGAGATGGCTGACAAAGATGGAACCCCCACGGGAACGAGCCCAGAACGATATGACGACACTGGTTTGATGACAGTGTAATCGCTGCTACAAAATGACGATGAATTTCTGGTGACGACCTATATGAACAATGACACGACGATGGTAGAATGATTACGAAGTTGTGAGGACGACTGCTCGAAGACGGCGTCATGACGATGACATGACAACGCAGTGACAACAGAGTGAAAACAGTGGAAAATTCACGAAGAGAACAAAATAATGATCACAATATTATGCATTTATTCTAAGGACCAATTTGGAACGATGACAGCATGATAACGACCACGACAGTATGATGACGGACTTATGGAGCTCGCACCTGCGCTCACGTACATCACCTGCCGCCGTGGCTCTCCTTATTTTGCACTATATCGGGTAGTTGTTTACACAATGTCCGGTGGCTTTTCGAGCAGCACTATTTTTGGAGTTCGCGTGTATTTTCGCAGACAAAATGGCTGCATCCTTCTGCTTGACCTTTCTCTGACCTGGGCTCCGACTAAGCAAAGAAACGCTTCGCGTTAAAGAAAATCGCAGTATTGAAGAAAAGCCGAAGCATCGATTGCGAGAGCAAATTATAAGTGAGCTATACGAAGTAATGCTAGTAGCTTTATCGGCAATGTAAACTTTTGATTTTTTGATTTGATGGAAACATTTGGTTGCTAGCTAAATTAACAAGCATGCTGCCGCGCGTGCTCAGGCATGCATGAACAAAACCGATCCAATGACCACGGACACTCGCTACGAAACGCTGGCATGATGAAGCGCGGCTGCAGCGGCGAGTGAATTGACCTTCAATCAATCAATCAATCATTTTTATTTCCTTAAAAAAGGAGGAGTACAGGACTAAAAGCTTGGACAGCTTGACGAGGTGGGCTTCTCGCGAGAGGCCCTTCGTGGGGCTTCTCGCCGTTAAAGTAGATGGGGCGCTTCCTGCCCGACTTCCTCCCTTGCGCGCGCAAGGTCCAGCCACCATCCTCGGCTAAGCCTCAGAACCTTTCACCCTCACATACAGCATACGGTGCGCGGCAACTATGTTATTGCACTTGGATATAATACGAAAGAACATGACGACGCCGACGAAGGAAATGTGCCATGTGAACATAATTGTTATCGCAATAAGCGAACTAGACAAAAAAGGAGCTATAATTGTCGTTTTTTCCTTCGTGCCCGTGCCTTTCGCATTTTATTGCGATATAATTTATTGCGAAGGTCAGCCGAAGATGATGACCTGATCTCGTGAGCGGATGGTAAGCAGGGAGGAAGCACGCCGTATTCCACCACGCCCAAATCACCGGGCCGAGGGGGGCTGTTGTACTCCGGCGGTGGCTCCGTATGGGAGGGCCGAGCGCGACTGCGCAGGCTTTATCTTGAATGCGATCTGCCATGTACCGAGCGTAGGTGTGCAGAGGGTTCTAGGTGCATGTGTGATGTGTTCTCGGCCGCTTCGTTCGCGAAGAAGTGAGAAACACTACGAAGGTCAAATCGCTCGCTGCTGCTGTTGCTCTTGCTCACGCCAGCGCTCTTACAACGAGTGTGCGTGTTCGTCCGATGCGATGTGCTTAGGTTTGTCTGTTCACGCGTGGCACTATGCTTGATAATTTAGTTGGTAAGCGAATGGTTACGAGTTTATATGGCCGATCAAGCTACTATCCTTACTGTCTACTAATTAGCAATCGCAAACGATGCAGTCGATCATCAAGATAGTTCCACTCACGGGGCCTATGGAGCAATCATTGATGACGTGTCATCTATCGCAACTACATACACGGCGCTGCCTCGCGGCCAGCGCGCCTTGGGCACTATACTGTAAAGCTATTTAATTTTGATTTTATTTAAATGTGCCTGCACCAATTTCATGAAACCGCCAACGCAAGCACGAGTAGTGACCTGCAAAGTTGTTTGAAGACCCGACTAGCAATATCTCATATTTTGGAGGCAGTGACATTTGTTTGGCATTACAGCGAATAGCATTGCCATCGTGGCAAGTTTTGTTTATGAATTGGCTGACGAGAGACTAGGGGCGTGCACAAGTGGAGAGGTATCACTGGGGCCGAGCTAGCACAGTGAAAGTTTGCTTGTGCCACTGTCTGCGATTGGTTGTCTTCCACTGCTTAGGTGGCGGTGGCTTATCGGCGATCGCAGCGCAGGCCCCTATGAAAATGGTCATTGCCTTTATGTTTCCTTTATGTTTCCTTCTTGTGCCCTATGTGACCTTTATGATTCCTTGTCCTTTGTGTTACCTCCGGGACGCCAACTTTGTGTGTACCACATGTTTACTCATCCTAACGTATACCTCGAGGAAGTGACCTTTATTATGCCTCTAGGATGCGTCCTTTATGTTTACGGCAGGATGTTAACTGGGTGTGTACTATGTGTTACCTGAGTGTACTCTTGAGTGCACATGTAGGTGACATAGAGTGCACATAACAACTGTCTGTACATACAATACAGGCAGATATATCTGTACTTTGTGACAGCCGTTGATACACTCTGCCGAGTCATTGTAAGTACTAAATCTTGACTTATCCTTTCCTTTGCCCCAAGAAAACAACCCTTATATATAGTTATTGTAGTATGTGCCCTTTGTGTTTACGGCGGGATCTTACCTATGTGTGCACTTCAGTGCACACGTAGGTAACATAGAGCATTAATCTATATATGGTGCATGCACTCTTTTTATGTTACCTACATGTGCACTTGAGTGCACATGTAGGTAACAGAATGTGCGCAGTAAGCATCTTTTGCGAATAGTACAGTTAGAGCTATCTGTACTGTATGTTAGTCACTGGCAGACTCAAGGAAAAGGCACTGCTTGCCCCCCTCGCACTACATGCCGACCGGCACTAATTGTGGCTATATTGTGCGGAAAATCGAGCATGCCATGAAATAGGATGGTGTATATAATGATTTCTGCCATGCATTCTCTTAATATATAAAGTATTTCTTACTTTTTCAACCCGCTATTCTCCAGTAGCAAGTCATATGCAGAAATCTGCAGTATTTAACCTAATATGCAAGAATTTCATGAAAGTTTTGCGCCAGCTAGGCTATCAAATATAGTTGATTGAGTGTTTAAGACGGTTCTCATAGCAGGCGTCTTTCAAGTGCTCCGCTTCGCTTCCAGTTTGGGAAATAATCTACTTAATATTTATATCTGGCTTATATATATATATATATATATATATATATATATATATATATATATATATATATATATATATATATATATATATATATATATATATATATATGAGCACTCTGTTCCCTGTGTGGGCACTCTATGTTACCTGGCTGTGTACTTCCTCGAGTGCACATCCAGGTAACATAGAGTGCTCTCAGTGATTATCTTTTTACACATGCTACAGATAGATCGTCTACCTGAAAGATGCATTAACTTTAACTACTGGCGTATCAAAGTACAAAAAAAAATGGGGGGGTGCACCTGCCTTCCCCTCCCTATCTATCTTGGCCGTATTGATCACCACGCGCCATCAACAGTACATACGTACATCAAAGCCTCATGCAGCGAATAACCCCTCACGACAAATAACAATTGCGCGGCGGCTGGAGACGCGGTGGCACAACGCGCTGTGTTCGATGGCTTGCGCTACATGAACCGCAAAAGAGGCGGACGCCTCCGCAGCCAATCTGCCGCTTTGCTATAGTGAGCGTATATGATTATACAACCATTTAAGCAGCTGTTCTCGTCGCTTTCGCGCTGACCACCCGTACGAGTAACTGCTGTGTCGATATTAGCATGCGTAGAAGAAGGGCAGTGCGGATCCCGTAAATGCTTGCTTGGGCGTACAACTGAATAATTTATAATTGTGAGTTGGCTGAGCATGAAAGTTGTGTGCGGGGCATGGCCGTATTTGATTACGCGAGCATGCAAGCAGTACGCCTGCTTCACTTTGGCCGAAGTTCCGCTGCCGCTGCAAGCCAGCCATCGCCACATTTTGTTGCCTTTATTCCTTACGCTACGGGAAATATGGTTCCACCTATTCAAGATAAGGCCTGACATTCTCAAAAACACGCCACTGGGCGCCATATGAAGCGTGTATGTGTGGCGATTTCGAATTTCTGATCGGTGGGTGTCACAGCTATCGCGGCTACTTGCACACCGTGCGCCATACCACAGAACACCTATGGCCATACCAAGAAGACGGAGCTGCACATGGTGCGCGCTGATTGGCTCGTGTCCGCCGGCAAAAGTTCGCGCATAGTTCGTCTAAAATCTCTGCATATACTTTAAAAAAACAAGGCAGCGCACCAAGACACTTTAAACTCAATAATTTGTGTTTAAATACCAGCCTTCCTTCCAGATACGATTTTTTCTAATCTCGAAGGCCGTGCTTTTTCAAAATGTACGCCCTAAAAGGAAATCCAGATCTCGGAGGCTAAATTCACTTGTTAACCGCAGTGCGGCGCTGCCGCGGTGTGACGGTTGACGGTGAGCTGGGCCACGTTGTGTTGCTGTGAGCGGTGCGAGTGCTCGTTGCAGTTACACGGTAATTTAATCATATTTTCGAAGTGCCTAAACAAACTACGATCCGTACCGTGTGCATTAACCATCAGGAAACCTCTGCACTCGTGTAACGCCATTAGTTCGCCTTATGTTTCCTGTGATACGCCAGTGTCTTATGTGTACTACAGCGCCCGTCCGAGCTGCCTTTGTTCTCGCCTGTCCGCGTTCGCTCGTGGAATACCTGATACCGTGGCTTCGAATTATGGTGCGTGGAAGAATTTGTTGAAAGTTGTGCTTTCGTGCGCTGGTGTTCATCGGCAATTCGACAGTGTTCGCGCCGGAAAGAGCGTCGTCGCGTGGTGCCTGCGAGACGAAGGAGCCGTTTGCTGACCACATTGAAGGTAAGCAGGTCTGACGCTTGCGCGCATTCTCGCAGCTTTTGGTTCATGTAGTAAGCTTTGTGAAACGACAACAGAACACTTTCTGAGCGTATGTTGACCATGTTGCTGTGCACATTTAGCAAAGCGTTTCACGAGGGGAGTTTCCGTGAAATGTAGTATTTCTTACCGCTTACTTGCTTTATGGAGTGATGTACTACCACCGCTGATTGTTGGGACTTAATGGGCAAATATTTACGTAAACGCTGAAAGTTACTGTTTTCTCGGTAGTTTCCCGGCAAGAAATTCTTCCGTAGATATGAATTTCCGCAAGTTACGTGTGTAATGCATGTCGATGTGTCACGGGCATCGCGAGTTGGCACGCGACTGCGATGTTTGACACTTGAACAGATATTATATAGCTTGTGTGAAGATTACTTTATTGATAGTGTTCAGTTTGAAGTCCAGCTTCGCGAGAACTTGTCTGCATTGTCTGTGTTCGACGTGCTCGCGTATTTGTCTTTTATATTGTAGGGCAAATATAGACCGACATTACAACAGCGAAATTTCATATTATTCGAGACATGTCAATCAGACGCTCGTTTTCATTAATATTTTCATCCGAAGAACAGGATGTCAGTGCCTGCGATTGTTAAAGACAGTGGCTTGTAGCACTGCCTAATAAGGGATGCGATTTTCTTGCGATGCTTTCCGCTCGATGTTTGCCACTCTTATAACCCACCTTGCACGGCTGGATGTTCTAGTTAACAAGGATAGCGGAATGTCGGTCAGATCAATGAGCAAAAGGAGTAGCATCGGAAAAGGATCGCTACAAAATCGCGGCCTAGGTTTTAGACCCTTGGTAATCGATTGTTCGTTTGATTTACTAGATATTTAAGTTTTTGTGATAATTTCCCAGGTAGTCTGATGTTTGCTGCTGGTTTTATTTCCGCCTGAATTTTACCATATAACAGTGTAACCACTTGAGATACAATTACGAGACATCTGTACAAGCAGGCACACAAAATTTGTTGGCCAGTTGCCTACTCCTAAAGGTCATGTACCACTTAGCAGCTGCTGCAGAAATGTTTAAATGAATTTGTGAGCAGTTTAATACCTGAGTGGACTGGCAGCTCAGTCTGTTTCAAACAACAATTAGTTAAAAGCTGCTGTGTTGCCCTGATGTTTTTATGAGCTGTTTTTGACTGCTCCACGTTTCTTAGCTGTGTGCATACAGGCCAGGCTGTTCTTGCTTATATGAATATTTTTGAATAAGTGAAAAAGATTGGCTTTTGTTTTGTTTTTCAGGTGCCTTGTGAGCTCTCACCCAAGCACCACATTCCAGAGGTCTGCTGTGAGCAGACGTGGCAAATCGAAGTAAAATCCAGATAGTCCAATAAACCGTTCGTAGGTTCAGAAAAACCTTTGCAAAGTATAGTCAAAACTTTCTTTTAAAAGTGCAAGCACTGATCCAACCTGATCTTTCTATCCGAACATTACATTTCATATTAGTAACAAAGACATAACTAGAACAGCAGCACTGCAGTGAGGAACGTACAGTGGTACTCCAAGTGTTATACTGAAATAATCTATGAAGTCTAATTACTTTGTAATTTTAGAACAAATTGGCATGAATTTCTGTGCCATAGCAGAGTTCCAATCCGTACGCGGCATCATGTAGGGAACAGTAACCTTACAATGAAAACCAATGCAAAACTTTTAAACTCAGGAAATGTTTATAAAAATAAAATGTGCACACGGAACTCTTCATCTATGCATGTCTACGTAAAATAGAGGATTTAATCACTGCGGCCACATAAAGGATGCATAAAGGTAGGACACACGAAGGAAACATAAAAGCAGTGGCCAAATTTCAACATGGAGGAAACATAAAGTACGGTAACATAAGGGATACATAAAACGAGGACACATGAAGGAAACGTAAGAGCAGTGGCCAAATTTCAACATGGAGGAAACATAAAGGGAGGGCACATGAAGGAAACATAAAAGCAGTGGCCAAATTTCAACATGGAGGAAACATAAAGGACGTTTCCTCATGTGAACTCAAGGAAACATACAGTAAACATAAAGGACATAACCATTTTCATAAGGGGGGAGACGGTTCTCTAGCAATGCTATCAAAACGGATATCAAACGGATAGCCAGTGAAGAAGACTTGGCAGGGCGATGCCCTGGATATGCCGAGAGGGGTCGATGGTATTTTGCTGGCAATGTATGGATGGATGCAAAACTTTAATAAAGGTCCTGAGGTACGCTACTCAGCGCGCTGCGGGCCGCTCCCACGTTGGGACAGTCAGGCCATGCCTGACAGCCGCATCGTGGACCCTCTGGACAGCCCACAGTTGCGCCCCGGCAACGGGGCTCTTGACAATAAAAAATGTTTATTACACTGAAATTCATTCTGCTCGGCAGACCGACTAGCCAGTGCTATAGCAATTTGAATTGCACAACAAGCTCAACACCAACAAGCCCGATAAGCTATACGCTGCTATAACGATTGATGGGCAGCCATCTTTCATTCCTTTTGGAATGCGGCAGCCATCTGTTCTCCCCCTCAAAAAAATTCTTTTCCCGGCATATTAAGCCATCCTTAGTGCGTACACGATACTTTCACGCGTTCAGTTCTCGCGCTTTCGTGAAGTCACGCAAACGATAGGCGCAGGGGGCGTGGTCCTAAAAAATGTTGACAAAATGCAATTGGCTGATCGCGGGAAAGGCGTAGAATCAGAAATACTTTTTTATGGGAATGCGTCCAAGGCCCATTGGGCTGAAAAGCCGGAGTCTGTCGTCTCCAGTAGCGAACTGGCTGGTGCATTCCCATTCGCTGCGACGCCACGTTGCGAGCGCGCCTCAACGCAGCAGAACGGGCGAAAGGAGGTACCTGCTGGGCAGTAGCGCGCCAGGTGTTGCCTGAAGGGAGTGTGCATCGCCACGATGCCTTGTCAACCTCGCTCTCGCTCTCAGAAGCCTTTGTTATCCGCGCTTTCTTTGTCTTATCTTGCACCTCGTTGAGGCCACATCAAAACGCGCCAAGCGTCTGGGTGCTCAGGCTTGCCCGTGAGGAGTTCAGAATTCAAAAAATCTCTCAGCAGCGTTCAATTGTACATTAGTGCTTTCCCATTCACAACTCATACTTGCTTAGGTGTCCTCCGATACTTTGTATTATTCAGCATAATCGTGCGTAATCTGTGTGCACACGCTGTTTAGGAATGGAGAGCTTTTATGGTTTTGTTGACGTGGTGTAACAGAGAGACGAAGTGCGTGTGGGCTAAAGTTGTTTCACTAATCACGGAATACTATTGAGGGAAATCAAGCAGAAACAGACTGGAATGTATTTAGCTTATACTGGGGCTTGTTTCTTCACAAGAGACGAAGCACTGAGGTGTTTCCTTTTTTCGGAATCTGATTGTTCTGTGAGTGGCTGGACTTCCTGCTGCGGTACGCTTTCTCTGACTCTGATCGAGAGCGGTATCCGCATTCTTGCAATACGAGTACGAGAGTGGCGGGGTCCAGTCTATTGTACTGTAACTCTCCATGCAAGAGCTGCGTACGCACAATCGATAGAATGACATAAGGATGAGGGCGGTTCGAACGTGCTATCGGAATAAATCCGACAGCATCATGAAAATTAAAATTCCAACTGCGTCAAAAATGCGTCGTTGCAAACACAGTGGAGAAACTCGCAGCCTTTAATGCCTGGCTATGAAATTTTGAGTGTAAGTACAGGTACCTAAAAAGCTTAAAGCGATGACTGCTCGCTTGACCTATTCCACGACGGGCAACCATTGATATCGTTGCACTGTGCGGAGAACAAAAGACCGACGTTTGCCCATTTACCAGCGCTAAGACAAGGCTCTTGTGGCTGGTACGTTTGACAGCTGAGCCAACGCCCGAGCTCGTTTCTTATGTTAGAAACTGCTCTTATAAGGGTTTTGTGCTTATTAGAGTGAAAAAAGTGAATGTAAATTTCCGCGAATGTTTCCTATGAACAAACGTTGCGGAAAAGTCTCTGCTTGAAATTCTTTATTTTCTCTGGTTCGACACGCTGCAATGAATGGCGAAGCTTTGTTGAAGAGCGAGGACAAGGCCGTCAGTCAAACTTCCGAGTTCACTTGTCTGCTTCCCAAACAAGATGAATGGAAGTTCTGCAATATAGCAGACCAATTCTTCCAGCGACCCATCTAAGCCCAGGTTTATAACGGTACGGGTTAGGCACTGCAAAGGAAAAGAAGTCAACGTAAGACTTCGTTGGCTGAGTGTGGTTCTGTTTTTCGCATCTGCTTCGCGCCTTTTTCATCTGCTTTTTATTTTTCAGTCCGCAGAAAATCTGGCGAGTGCAATTTCTTACGTGTCTCTCTGTAATTAGCACACCATATTTTTTTGAAGTAGGTCGTTTTCACTTAAGCATTCAAAGGCTGCCTGGCTGCATGACCCACCCTTTGCAATGAAATAAATGAAAGTAAGCTCTGGGTGTTCCAGGTAACACAATTTCCGAATGGAGTCAAATGAGTACATTCAAGCGAAACTATCTCAGTCAAACAAATCAAATACCATATACTTTTTAAACACATTAAGACAAAACCTGATATAAATGTTCGTTGTTGTTTTACAAAAATACCGTATTTATGTACCTTAACACTCCTTATGTGATTCAGAACAGATGGTCCGGCCAAATCAAGGGTTTCTATATGAGAACGAGCAGTACGTTTCGGAACGCTCCTAAGTTGTGGTTCTTTTCTGTTTCTCAAAAGAGATACGTGAGAAACTACAGCACCGTAATTAAAGGATGCAAACCTAGTGAGACTTATAAAATAGTAAGTTAATGTGCCAATATGTTGACAACATAATAGTTGGCTTCCTAAGTAGGAAGCACCCTTTCTCATTTAGTGTGCAATATTGAGGGCAGTCAACTGCGATATCCACTCACAGGAAAACTGTTAACTTCATCACATTTATTTGGAACCGCCAGCACGGAAATGCATATTTCGCTGTATGTACTTTACGTAATGCTTTGTTATTCATATTATTTCCACAAAAACGAATATTTTTCAATTTATGTTAGCAATTTCTTGAATTTAATATGAATGAAATAGCAAGTTCTATTCAATTTGCATTGAAAGTTCCGAATTGTAGCACACCTCAAAAATTGTACGGCTTTATTTTCACATGCAGCATTTCACCTCTTGGGCAACGAATTCATAATTGTGTATTACTAACTTATTGAACAAACCAAAGTTTTAGAGCTCGTTTGATTTATTTACCGAACATGGTATTTCATGAAATCGCAGGATTTGTACTAAGGCGAAAATCCATGCAACAGTGCTTGACATGAATTTCGTTACATTAACATAAGCGTTAATGTCCATAATGTAAAAGAAAGTTCTGAATATATTTAGTTCCCCACTTCAACGTTATTTGTTGCAGAAGTTGAGTCCACCACTTCACCTAATCCACCTTCACAGGCGCAATTATACTTTGTGTGACAGACAACGAAAAAAGCTATGCGGCCACAGAAAAAGACTACACCATATACTTGCATCCGAGCCTCATGAGAAATACTGCAATGTTCACAACCAACGTACGACCTCATCGACGTCTAACGGCCAAACTGCGTGATTGTAGGCCTTCAGAATTAGCACGCTGAAATGCATCCCTTAATATTAACGAAGATTTAACCTCATCAAAATCACCCACATTTCACCGCCCACCAGTTGAGTGAAAACGTCGACATTTTTTTCCCTCACATGCCTTGAAGTTCATAAATTCCAGCCCAGCTTACAACGTTGCTTGATAACATTGACACATGTACTTATTTATTCTTTTCTCGGGGACTACATTACGCCCACAAACAACTTGAAGTTATCATTCAACGCAAGGCGCTCCCACATGATAAGATCTCACGGCAACGTTTTCGAGGGTGCTACGCGTTGTCTGTTATCATGGAAGCTTATTTAATTTCATTATATACAGGACGCGAATTGCGTAGTACCTTCTGAATGACGCGCGGGCACCGGCGATTACTTTGGAAACTTCCACGACTCATGTATAAAAGCCAACGCTCTTGACCCGCAGATCAGAGTTCGACAATCGCCGACTGTGTTCGCCGCTATCGTTGTGCTTTGCGCGTAGCCTGTTTTCTCGAGCATAGGCTCGCCTAAGAAAACTTAGTTTTGTCATTCATACCTTTGCTACTGTGTTCTCTACCGTCGCCACTACGTGACATCTGGTGGAGGTGCTTTGCGTTCACGTACGCGACACCCCGCAAAGCCGTGATCCAAGCCCGAACGCGCAAGACAACACCAACGTCGCCCAGGACCAGGGAAGGAGCCGAATACTGCAAGGACTGATCCCGGAGCACGGACGTTTTGCGTGAAACGACAGGAAAGTCGTCGGCAAATCAACAACAATGACAGCTTCAGCGTCTCCCATCGTGCTTCAACAACCCACGGAGCCACCTACCTTCCATGGAGCTTCGTCGACGACCCAGAAACGTGGCTCGATACTTTCGAAAGGATCACACTTTTAAATAAGTGGACCTCTAGGGATAACTTGCGCCATGTGTACTTTTCCTTGGAAGATCCCGCGAGGGCATGGTTTGGGAACAGGGAGTCCACCATTACAACGGTGGACTGATTCTGCTGTAACTTCTTGAGGACCTTTACGAGCGTCGTCCTGAAAGAAAAGGCCAAAGCTCTACTGCAAGCGCGAGTGCAGCTACCAAACGGCAACGCTGCCATTTTTACAGAAGAAATGGCCAATCTGTCCCACCACACCGACCCGAAAATGTCCGAGGAGAAGAAAGCTCGCCTGATCATGCGTTGTGTGAAGCAAGAACTTTTCGCCGGAATGATACGAAACCCGCCAAAGACCGTCGAAGAGATTGTTCGCGAAGGCACCAGCATCGAGAAAACTCTGAAAATGCGGAAGCGGGAATTCACCCACCGCACGATCCCAACAAACTAGGCCGAAGTTGAATCATTGGGCTCCAACGCTCTGTCCGAGGCCATCAGAGAGGTCGTGCGGGAACAGCTTCAGAAGTTGTTTCCTCCCTCACTGCCTCAAGTTGCCTAGATTTCCGACGTAGTCCGCGAGGAGATCGAAAAGTCACTAAGACTCCCTCAATCGCCGCTGCCTTAGCCGGAAGCGATGATGCGTGCCGCCTTAGCCAGGCGTCACAATCCCCCACTGCGCTTGAACTAGCACCCGGTATCGCCGCCGTTCCGTCGCCAGCCCGCCAACCCGTTTCCCCGCGTAGCATTCCAAGGAAGACTGACGTTTGGCACGCCCCCGACTACCGTCCGCTATGCTATCAGTACGGAGAAGCCGGCCATTCCTACCGCCAATGCCCACACTGTGAGGTGTGCCTACGAAGATTCGCCTTCAACGCGCCACGCCCGCAGCTAGGTCAGCGCCGCCTGAGATCGCCGACTCTCTGCAACGCAGTGGAGACAACGGAATTGCCCTCGCGTGCTTGGGTGCTATCTGTCGCCGCAGCGCCAACCCTGCACTGGCCCAGCCAGGGGTCAGTCAGTAAGCCTATATCTGTAAAACTAAAATCAGCAACTGATTGAGATGCGGCTGCTGTTCGTCGAACAGACAAAGGTCCTCCACCGCTGGCCACCACGCCTCAAGATATTTCTCGACGACACAGTAGCGACACGCCACCATGCCGACGAATCCTAGAAGTTAAGAATACGCCAGAAGACCTTTACAGACTTATGCGCGCCCAAAGACAGGACGTCGAACGAAGAAGGGATTCACAACATTACAATATTGGCGTCCTGTGTTTGTGCGCACACAAGTCTCTAAAGAATCATGTACAACAAACTCGCCCAAAGCGTAAGTAACGCTTCACAAAGAAGACCTGACGACGCGACGTTCCAGCCACAGGTGAAATTCCACGCAGCCGTGTTCCGGCGCCGTGACCTAACTGCAACGCAAAACATAGAACCACCGACCTCGACGTATTTCTCGACGGCCGTGAATCCACCACTCCTGTAGACACTGGAGCTGACTTCTCCGTAATCAGGGGACTATTCGCTGCCAAGTATCAAAAATTGAAGATGGCATGGGACGGTCCTCATATTCGGGCAGCTGGAGGACACCTGATAACACTGACTGGAATCTGCGCAGCAAAAATTACAGTCCATGACCAGGCCCAAATTCTTGACAAAGTTGTTCCTCGGAATTTTGGGGATTACAGCCCAGAAACAAATGTCATGAAACAAAAGACCGACAACGTAGCCTTTTCTGTGAAATCCTGAAGCACATTTTCCCTGCTTTATATCGTGCCGACCATGCCCCTGCAGCAGATGGTGTGTTACCGTTGCTATTATAGATACGAGCAGCCGGTCAAAGACGATCGAGTGGCGTTATTTTTATTTCAATAGCTGAAGTATGCGCAGTTATAACAACAGGATACTTGTAGAGCAGTTTTTACTGAACTGCGTTATACCTATGCAACAAATGGCTTCGTGGAGCTTGATCTACCACTACGAAATTTCAACTGCTGCCGCTATTATCAATTTAATTTAGGCACCCCATAAGATTGTGCTTAAAAAAAAGAAAATGTACAAACCGAAAAGACAGAAAGACAGAGTCGGCGTTACCTAGGAATATTGCGCGCGTCTACATCCCACTGAGAAAAAAAAGTGCAGTCTCGCAAAACGCGCAATCGAAGTGTATACACACTCTATAATAAATTAGCAATGGATGATAAACATTTGAATTGATGGCATGGCTTCCACCAACGTAATACAGCAGCAACTTACCGCTACCAATACGGTAAATCCTTTCAGCAACGGTTCCTGTATGAAAAAAAAAATATTTGCAGCTGTGATCGAGCAACCTTTACTTTATACATGGGTCCAGTTCAAGAGAAACTCATTCAAAAGTCTCACCGTCAAAACTTTTCCCTTGATGCATGTAAATGGCACTTGTCCAAAACACTGCATAGTATGGAAATTAGACATGGAAGAAGGAATTTCGTCTCAAGTTTAAAGAACGCCAACAAGCACCAAAATATAGTTATCACACCACAACGCCACCGGCACACAGCCACAAAATGCCAAATATTGCCAGAAAACAAGGTAGACATTTGAAATAAGTGAAACTAATTGAAAGAGAGAGAAGTACGAATAGGGAACGGAGCGCCGTGACCGTAATATTGTTCCCTGATTTGCCTTCTGGTAGTTCAGGCGGAGTACAAGTTGCGTAGTGTAACAGCGTTTACATGGCAAAACAAGAAGCCATAAAATTCAATTCTGGAGTTTGAGATAGCAATTTCAATGTTCTTGTGTCCTTATGCTCTGTTGTATAGACAGATTTATTTGCTGGAGTCCAAGCAAAGTATTTTATTCTGAAATTTTTATCTATTGTACGTACAGCGTAAAGCTATTCGAATATGTTTTTATTCAAATCTCCTGACGTGAAATTTGCGTAAGCGCTGACGCAAGTATCGGGCAGTGACCCGCAGGGATGTCTGAGCAGACCAATCAAACGCTCTTCTCACTTCTAGGCGGTAAGATTTGTTTGTTTTAAAAACCAGTAACATTGCCTACACTGAGCGGCTTGCCTTATCTAATTGGCTGATAAGAGGCGAAGAGCACGCTCAAGTAGAGAGGGATTCAATGGGGCCCAGCCACTGCACTGAAAATCGAAAACCGGAGGAAGAGGGTGGTGCCGGCGTCTGCGATTGGTCCGTTTTCCCTTACTTAGCTTGCGGTGGCTGGTCGAAAATCGTGGCCGCATGCAAGGGGAGGGTAAGAATGCCGCTAAAAAGGATCCTCAGCTAAGGAAAGTCGGCTGAGCGACGTCGTGAACGTGCAAAAAATGCTCCAAAGCATTACACAGCCACGCAATTTTTTTTTATTATATGCAAATAAACTCATGCTCTCCGGCAGGTGCGAGTAGCCAGTCTGAGCGATCGGCGGCAGCTATATTTTATTTCTTTCGGAACGGGGCAGCCTGCGGCTATTCAGAGACAACTTCAGTTTTGTTCGGCATATTAATGCATCTTTGAAACGTGATCACCACTTCACGCCGTGAGTTTTCAAGGTGTTGTGACGTCGCGTGACAGGCAGGTGAAGTGGTTGCAGCCCGAAATCTTTTTACTAGTATCCGAGGGCTAGTGGTGAAAAGGCGTCGAATCAGAAATAGCTAATTTTCTTTTCTTCGGTTCAATCATGCATAACCAGCGTGTACACGTCATATCAAATGAGGAGCTATCGCGGTTTGCGTGACGCCGCGTGACTGACTAGCGAACTGGGGGTGGCCCAAAAATGTTTTTCACCAATCGCGGAGGGCTGATTGCAGAATTGGAATGGAAAGTTTGCAATAGCTTTGCGCTATAGCGCCCCATGTCTACGGAATTCTTAAGAATGTTTTTATTTAATCCAATAAATTTATTGTCATTGACCTTCACAGAAGTGTGAGAGCTCGACAAGCTTTACTTCTATATATGTAACAAAGAAATAAGCCCGTAAATGGCGCAATCGTCCCGTTGAGCTTGTGTGTAGCTGCGCTGCTGTGTTCTTTTTTTTATTTTTTTACTGCAACTGAAGCTCGACTTTTATTGAGCAAGAAATAAAACTGTTTCTCGAAAACGAAGTTGTGTAGACCGGATCCCGTGTCGCAGCTGTGCTGTCTGAAGCATATCGCGTCAGCCTGGACGTGCTCGCCGGCACGAAAGCCTGTTTCAAACCTGTAAATGACTACATGGTTAGCGCCGATGAGAGGCCCGACTTCACAGTAACTCCTGAAAGCGTCGAAAAATTATTTCGAAAAACTCATAAGTGACTTAAATTCACCTATGAACTCCTAGAAGGAGTCAGATTGGAGATTTTTCTTTAATTCATAAATAAAAATGAGGAACACCATAAGTGCTAATTATACGGGGTACGAGGCGAGAATCAGCCGCTGCGCTTCAATTTGGGGCACTCTTGAATATTCCAACGAGGAATATCTCTTACGTGCATTGACCAAGCCACTTGGAAATCATGCTACCACAGAAGTGCAGATAATGTACCGGCATAGATGAATAGCCTTTACAAGAGTGGCTTCCCGATAGGGATTATCACGAATATTAGCAAAAAACTGCTCATTGAAATGAAATGAAACAAGAAAATGAACAAAATAAAAGCGCTAGTGCATAAAACCAACGAACAGGTCACTGTATCGTGCAACTTGTTTCAAAAAATGAGAAGAACTACGGCTTCAGACGCAATCCGGCGCGATTTGGCGCAAAAGCGGCTTCAGGCATAATTACAGCTTAAGCAATGAATGTTGTTTCCACAGCTCAGTAAATGCCGGAACTATTTGGAAAAAGTAAATGTCAACGAAAAATATAACTGTGAGCACAGCTGCGACATGAAGCGCAGAAATAAGTTCGTGAGTATTTGAAAGCTGTTGTATATGGAATCCCATTTTCATGTGGCAAAGGCACCATCGGACAAACGGCGCGCTACCTCTGTGACAAAAATAAACAACATATATAAACGTGCTAACAGCTGGTTGTGTCTAACAACCTCCATGCAGAATGCAAAATGTGTTGCGGTACACGATGTTTCGAAGTGCTGCTGTCGCCAGCTCTAAAAAGAAAAAAGAAAGGAATATTTGGAGGCTCTGAGGCTAGGAAAAAAGCTGAGGCATGCGTAAGCGTTTATCTTATTGTGCTCACGGCACCGACATAGAGCGGGCAAGAAATGTCACTTAACAAAAAATGAAACACCTGGCGATATTTAACTATCGAATGTGTTCGCTATTGTATCAAGGCGTTCTTTTTTAAATTCTGGGATCTTACGTGCCAAAATTATTTTCGCTTATGATGCATGTTGTACTGGGGTACTCCGGAATAATTTTGACCGCACGAGGTTCGTTTAACTTACTCCTAGTGCGCGGGACAGAGGCGTTTATTAATTTGACCCGAATTGAAATGAGGCCGCCGCAGCCAGGATTTGATCCCGTGACCTCGTATTTAGCGAGTAACACCTTAACCGCTCAGCTACCGCAGCGCATAGCGTGTTCTTTTACTTCCAAGCAATCCATATATTCTTGCGGTCTTTTTAGCATATATCACCTGCACATGCTGAATTTACTACAGTCGATGGATCATATATTTCTTCTGTGACAATTTTTGTTCATCCCTTTGACCTTTCACGGAGCTGTGATAAACACGTCCATTGCTCAAGCCGCAACTAGGGCAAATTGGCGCCTGAAGAGTAAGCTCTTAAGAGGAAGCTTGAGGAAGCCTAAAGTTGCAATGACAATACACGCGTTGTTAGTTTGCGCCTTAATATTCTGGGCCCGGATTCACCAGAAGTTCTTGCCCTAAAAGCTTTCCTGCCAGCTAGTAGCGATGTAGGACATATTATAAGCGATATACCACCAATGAGAAACATCACTTACGAACGAAATACTTTGTGAATTGGACCGCTGGTGTTTTACGCGCCAAAACCACGATATGGTTATGAGCCACGCTTAGTGGGAAACTGCGGAATAATTTTGAATACCTAGGGTTCTTTAACGCGCACCCAACGCACGGTACACTGGTGTCTTCGCACTAGCACCCTCATCGAAATGCCACCACCGCGACCAATCCCACTACGCCAGCATGATGCGGCAGATAGTTTTCGCCATCTCGTCCTGACGGGTGGGTCGTTTTGTGTTACTTGCCAGTGAGTGCTTTCACTGAGAGCTGTCGCAGGTTAATTGATATGTATATGCTAATTTGCTTGTGTGCTGATGATTGACCTTTGCATCTGCGCATGTCGCAATGGCAAATTTCTAGATTTACCAAATTCCTAGGAAGTTCGTTCATGCTTTACAATACAAAAACTTGTAACCAATCACTGATCTTCATGCTCACGGTGTCACCTCCTTTGTCTTCGTACGATTTTCCTGTAGTGTTTTGCATTAGTGAACATATGTCAACTCAAGCAACAACTTACATTGCTATTACAATGTTTCTTTAGTTGTTTTGTTTTCTATAATTGGGTACGCCAGCAAGAAGCCGCATAGCTTTGGTATAAAACAAAAAAAATAAAGGCGAACTGAGAACTTCCAGTCCGGTATGTTGCTATTTGCGTTCTTCAAAAAACGAACAAACGAGCAAGAAATAAACTAGATACCTCTGTTAGGTTGAGAGTAGCGGGCACCGTTAACTGGATCTTGTCTTCACACAGAGCCTGAGTGTCTAATTGCAGCAAATTGCAGTCGAGGTCTATTCCAATGACGCCAGTAAAAGAGGAAAGTGTTTCACAAAAGCCCCCGAGGATCTCAGGAATAGGATCTGCAAAATAGAACAGAATGGTAGTGATGATCATGACGAGTGTTGCTGGCAGATTCAACATGCATTGGTATAAGGCCTAATTTTACATCTTTGATAACAATGTTCGCAATTTATTTAGATATTTGTCCCTCAATTCTGCATATTTGTATTACTAGTTCATAAATGTCGCTCGCAGGGGTAGCAGACAACACACTAATGCATATGCCCTCGTGTTGTTTCCATAATTTCTCATTAAACAACATTTATACTGTATTGTTATTATTATTTCCTTTTCTTTCTCGCCATGTGCATCATATTCATGAGCACGGTCCTACAAGCCAACTGAGGCTTAGACCGGCCTATTTATGTTGTTTTGTATTTTGATGGCAATAAACATTATTATTATTATTATTATTATTATTATTATTATTATTATTATTATTATTATTATTATTATTATTATTATTATTATTATTATTATTATTATTATTATTATTATTATTATTATTATTATTATTATTAAATCCACTGCCTTCCTGCTGCACCTAATGAGGACTTGCGCGCTGTTGTGGCGAATCTAGCAAAAAAATTGACCATCCAAGACTTCGACAGCTCTGGCATTCTTGCCATCCATCGCTTAACGAGCAAAAAGAAAGATGAAAGTCCAGTCATTCTGAATAAATTTGCTTCGGTATCTGTAAAGGAAACTTGGATGGCTTCTCGCCTTAAACTGCAGAACTTATGCAAAACTGATACTGACCACAAACTTTATTTTAATGAGAACCTTTCAGCAACAAACGGGGAACTGTTCTGGCTTGCCAGGAAAATGGGAAAGGAAAAGAAATATAAGTATGTTTGGACAAAGGACGGAAACGTGTTTGCTAATAAGGAGCAATCTTTAATCCGTGTGAACGACGTGAGTGATCTGTTACGCCTAACGCAATTGGTTAAAAGCGGTCTATCATTCACTACGGCGATCTTTTTCAAAACAACCTCATGGCTCTATGCGAGAGTTTGGTTGATTTTCAAGCAGTTGTTCGTCAGTTTTCCTTTCCATCAACAGTTACCACAGTTCACGTAAATATCCGCAGTTTGCGAAAGCGTTGGGACACATTTTATACTTACGTTGATAGCATTTTACATAAAGTGGACGTTTTTGTTCTTACTGAAATAAATGTACGCTCGGCCGAGACTAACCTTTTCACCCTTCCAGGAGTCGTTTCCTTTTGGTTCACTCTAGACACCCAAAGAGGCGGAGGGATAGCGATTTTCGTACAGTATACTTGGAGTGTGGAACAGATATCGGCTAATTTTTCTAGTGCGGAATCTTTGGCACTGAACATTTGAAACCAACTTAGTCATATTTCACTCTTGGCAATATATAGACCGCCCTCAAGTAACCTGCCCTTGTTTCTCAATGACCTGGAGGCACATTTACAAAGGACGACGTTAGTTCCTAACATATGCCTAGTTGGCGATTTCAATATAGATATTCTTAATCCCATTGCAACCTCGGCATGCGATTATTTGGATATCATTGCAAAACATGGCCTTGAAAGTATTATTGATATTCCAACTAGGGAAGAATTGCATCTTAATAATTTACTAAAGTCTTGTATTGATCACTTCAACATCCGCTCGGAGTCTGCTTCAGTTCATGGTGCCGTGTTCCAACAGAAAGTTGCCGACCATTACTTCATAGCTTGTCAGTTACGCTTTCCTTCTCGGTCGTTATCATGTTCTAGCCGCAACACTTGCCACGCTGTTACCGATACGGCTACTTTTGATAACCTGGTCGCCTTGTTCGACTGGCCAGGCCTGCTTGAAAATACCGACAGGCTCGAGCTATATAATGAACTTTCACGTTCGATAGACAGTATATCATCATCATCATCATCATCATCATCATCATCATCATCATCATCATCATCATTATCATCATCATCAGCCTGGTTACGCCCACTCCAGGGCAAAGGCCAATCCCATACTTCTCCAACTACCCCGGTCATGTACTAATTGTGGCCATGTTGTCCCAGCAAACTTCTTAATCTCATCCACCCACCTAACTTTCTGCCGCCCTCTGCTACGCTTCCCTTCCCTTGGAATCCATTCCGTAACTCTTAATGACCATCGGTTATCTTCCCTCCTCATTACGTGTCCTGCCCATGCCCATTTATTTTTCTTCATTTCAACTAAGATATCATTAACTCACGTTTGTTCCCCCACCCAATCTGCTCTTTTCTTATCCCTTAACGTTACACCTATCATTCTTTTTTTCATAGCTGGTTGCGTCGTCCTCTATTTAAGCAGAACCCTTTTCGTAAGCCTCCAGGTTTTTGCCCCGTACGTGAGCACCAGTAAGACACAGCTGTTATAAACTTTTCTCTTGGGGGATAATGGCAATCTGCTTTTCATGATCTGAGAATGCCTAACAAACGCACCCCAGCCCATTCTTTTTCTTCTGATTATTTCAGTCTCATGATCCGGATCCGCAGGCACTACCTGTCCTAAGTAGATGTATTCCCTTACCATTTCCAGTGCCTGACTACCTATCGTAAACTGCTGTTCTCTTCCGAGACTGTTAAACATTACTTTAGTTTTCTGCAGATCAATTGCAGATCAATTTCTGCAGATAATCAATTATGAAATGAAATGAAATGACTAATAAAAATGACTAATCAATTATGAAATGAAATGAAATGAAATTACTAATAAAAATCGGGCCCCTCGGTTAACCCCCTTTCTTCTCATTGATTACATAACGAGGGTCTCGAATCCGGCAACATTGATGCCTTCCGGTAGCATATGTGGGTTTAATGACCAGCTGCCTTCACCCAAAACGATCACGTTCTCGTGACGCCTGCGGCACAGAGGACGTTCCACGTCCGCCACCAAGGTCTGTGAGTGGTGGCGCTGGCTAACACTCCCAGGGTTCTACTAGGACACATAAATACCCAAGAAAGTGGATGGGAAAGCAGCGCCGCGGTAGCTGAATTGGTAGGGCATCGCACGCGAAATGCGAAGGTTGTGGGTTCGGTTCCCACCTGCGGCGAGTTGTTTTTTCATCCACTTCAATTTCCATTAATTTATCGTTTCTTTATTTTCGTTTATCAAGCACGAGTAATTTCCCCTATGTTGTCCTTGGTGTCAGTGTTTGTTGGCTTCTGATGAAATGACTAATAAAAATCGGGCCCCTCGGTTAACCCCCTTTCTTCTCATTGATTACATAACGAGGGTCTCGAATCCGGCAGCATTGATGCCTTCCGGTAGCATATGTGGGTTTATTGACCAGCTGCCTTCACCCAAAACGATCACGTTCTCGTGACGCCTGCGGCACAGAGGACGTTCCACGTCCGCCACCAAGGTCTGTGAGTGGTGGCGCTGGCTAACACTCCCAGGGTTCTACTAGGACACATAAATACCCAAGAAAGTGGATGGGAAAGCAGCGCCGCAGTAGCTGAATTGGTAGAGCATCGCACGCGAAATGCGAAGGTTGTGGGTTCGGTTCCCACCTGCGGCGAGTTGTCTTTTCATCCACTTCAATTTCCATTAATTTATCGTTTCTTTATTTTCGTTTATCAAGCACGAGTAATTTTCCCTATGTTGTCCTTGGTGTCAGTGTTTGTTGGCTTCTTATGAAATGACTCATCCATATTAGTAATTATTATTAGTAATAATATTAGTAAGGCTTTGTTTCTTAACGCATACATCTGATTCTTGCCAATTCCTAGTTTCTTCTTCACTACTTTTAGGCTTCCTCCGTTCCTGAGAGCATGTTCAATTCTATCCATATTATACTTCCTTATATCAGCTGTCTTACGCTTGTTGATTAACTTGGAAAGTTCTGCCAGTTCTATACTAGCTGTAGGGTTAGAAGATTTCACACATTGGCGTTTCTTGATCAGATCTTTCGTCTCCTGCAATAGCTTACAGGTATCCTGTCTAACGTAGTTACCACCGACTTCTATTGCACACTCCTTAATGATGCCCACAAGATTGTCGGTCATTGCTTCAACACTAAGGTCTTCATCCTGAGTTAAAGCCGAATACCTGTTCTGTAGCTTGATCTGGAATTCCTCGATTTTCCCTCTCACCGCTAACTCATTTATCGCCTTCTTATGTACCAGTTTCTTCCGTTCCCTCCTCAAGTCTAGGCTAATTCGAGTTCTTACCATCCTAAGGTCCCTGCAGCGCACCTTGCTGAGCACGTACACATCTTGTATGATGCCAGGGTTAGCGGAGAGTATGAGGTCTATTTCATTTCTAGTCTCGCCGTTCGGGCTCCTCCACTTCCAGTTTCGGCTATGCCGCTTGCGGAAGAAGTTATTCATTATCCGCATATTATTCTGTTCCGCAAACTCTACTAATAACTCTCCCCTGCTATTCCTAATACCTGTGCCATATTCCCCCACTGCCTTGTCTCCAGCCTGCTTCTTGCCTACATTGGCATTGAAGTCACCCATCAGTATAGTGTATTTTGTTTTGACTTCACCCATCGACGATTCCACGTCTTCATAGAAGCTTTCGACTTCCTGGTCATCATGACAGTATGTAGGGGCGTAGATCTGTACAACCTTCATTTTGTACCTCTTATTGAGGTTCACAACAAGACCTGCCACCCTCTTGTTAATGCTATATAATTCGTTACCAGCTATATTCTTATTAATCAGGAATCCGACTCCTAGCCCCGGTAGCACAGGACGTGCCCGCTTTTTAGCACTGTATATGCTTCTTTTGGCCTCCTAACTTCACTGAGCCCTATTATATCCCTTTTACTGCGCTCTAATACCTCCAATAGCACCGCTAGACTCGCCTCACTAGATAACTTTCTAGCGTTAAACGTTGCGAGGTTCATATTCCAATGGCGGCCTCTCCGGAGCCAGGGATTCTTAGCACCCTCTGCTGCGTCGCAGGTCTGACCGCCGCCGTGGTCAGTTGCTTCGCAGCTGCTGGGGACTGAGGGCCGGTGTTTGATTGTTGTGTTCATATAGCAGGTTGTCGCCAAGTACTGCACCAGGGTGGCCAATCCTGCTCTGGTGAGGGAGTGCGTTACCCGTTCTAGTCACCGGTATCAGGCCACACTCCAGGCCTGTTTATGCAGTTTTATCAACACGTAGATTTTTTTGAATCCGGTGGAAAATTACGCGGCACCAGGATTCGAACCACGGACCTCTTGCACGCGAGGCGGGTGTTCTATCTCTACTCCACCGCTGCACATGGCTATGCAGTGTACAGGACAGTATATATAAATCCAGTGAAAGAAGAATTTACGTTTGCCAACGCCGCCCGAACCAGCCACGGTTGAACAGCGTGATATTATCCGCTATCAAAGAAAAAGACCTGCTTTGCCAGCTGTGCAGACGTTCGCCTAGTAATCGCATTCTGCGTACACAATTTAAAACTTCTCGAAATAAAGTGAATGCCCTTATTCGTACAGCCAAGCGTTCGTACAACAGAAACCGCTTTTATGAATCTCGTAGAAATCCTAAGAAAACGTGGTCGCTGACAAACGAGGTGAGAGGCCTACCTTCAAGTTTGGCTAAAGGTATTCAGAATCATTTTGATTCAGATTTATCAACAGTCGTTGATAATTTTAACCAATTTTTGTCTTAGTTTTCTGGGGTGTCTAAGCAATCATGCTACACTGGGAGCACTGCTACTCCTGTAATTCACTCCGCTTTCCTACCTACTATGACCGAAGAACAGCTTTACTCGTTATTGGGCAGCTTTGGCAGGCATCAATCACCAGGTATCAATAAAATTCGCATGTTTGATCTATACAGGAACTTCTGCGTTCCGAAACATGCCTTGCTAGAAATCCTAAATGGGATAATTACTGGCGGAAGTATTCCTACGCGGTTCAAAACGGTCATAGTTCGACCACTTGTAAAAGGTGGTGATGCTAAGTGTGTGCATAATTATCGCCCCATTTCTATCCTGCCTAGTATAGCAGAAATTCTAGAAAAACATATATTCTTAGTAATGAACAGCTTTATTAACAAAGCGGGGGGGGTTCTCCGACTGTCAATATGGTTTTACTGAAGAAAGGGGCACTCAGGCTTAATTAGAAGAATTGAGTGACCACTTATTTTCTTCACTTGAAAAAAATCTTTTATGTTGTGCGCTTTTTTTGATGTGGCAAAAGCCTTTGACACGGTTTGCCATTCGAATATGCTAGAGAAACTCTACAATTTAGGTTTTCGAGGACCTTTCTTCCGATTGCTTTGCGATTTCCTTACTGATCGCTCCCAGATTGTTTCCATTTCAGACCTTTCCAGTTCCCGTGTTTTTCTGAAGGCTGGTGTGCCACAAGGTTCCATACTGTCTCCCTTACTTTTTAATATATATGTTAAGGACATGTGCAACATGCTATCTGCCTGCAAGTTATTTCAATATGCAGACGATACTGCAATTTTAGCCACACATGTGAATTTTCCAGACAGATCCTCAATCCTTCAAGATGACGTCGGGAAATTAATGGAATATGTTGGAGCAAATGTAATTGACATGAATCATTCTAAATCAAAGTTGGTTTGCTTTCATAGCCCACTCAAGCGTGTTTCACTTTCTTCTTCACTTTACCTGCACAGCTCTCGATGCATTAATTGTTCCTGCCCTCCAATAAATTTTTCTGACTCTGTGAAGTATTTGGGCATATGGTTTGATTCTAGTCTTCTTTTTTCTACTCACTTATCTTACAAACGTACCAAACTTCGTAAAATCGTCTGTTTACTGTACCGCATCAAAGTGTTTTTACCCTTGTATATTTAGGAAAGTTTTGGTACACTCGTTGGCCTACAGTGAGCTCAGATGTGGGATTACAACATTTGTACATTGTTCTAGTACCTGGCATCAACGTGTAAATAGGTTGCTAAAATGTATGTTAAAAAGTGTTACTTATGACATATACAGACCACAAGAGATCTACCTTTTTCAGATGCTAAAAGTGCCGAACATCCGTTCACTGTTTGTTCAAACAGTGGTACTGAAACACTTCTGGACGGATACCTTTAAAATCCCCACTGTACCTTGCCGTCCTTTACGGCGTGCACCTGCTTTTTCAGTTCCTCACACACGTACTAGATATGGCAGATATACTCGAGCCTTTTATGTTCCAGATATATGCAATGCCCTTCCTCCTGAAATTTCTTCCTGTAAGTCTGTACGCGACATTGGCAAAATTTTAAGGGCATTGTACACGGAATGATTATAGGCGTCATATTTTTATTTTTCCTGTCATTGTTGAAACATGTCTTCGCTCTCTGGTCGTTTCTTCGCTTTTTTAATGTTTTCTTTGTTGTTGTTCTTTCGTTATTCTCTCTTTTTTTTGCCTTGTACTTTATCACTCGCTACCTTAGTTTTCAATGTCTTTTTATTTTTATTTCTTGCAAAAGAAAAAAAATGAGATTTGCGGCCGAACCTTGCTCCTATTCATACTTCTGTTCTTCATCCTTAGCTGACGGAACGACTGTGCCGTGGACGCCAATCTACACGGATTTGCTGACTGCGGACCGTTCGTGGCAGCCACCTGCCGCCACGTGTTCACTAGGATCACTGCCGGATTACCAGTTCACCGCCCGTTCATCAACTGATCGCATGTGTTAAACAGTCCACAGCGCAAGTGCCATCTCTGCCAGTGGTGGCAGCCCCTTCTGGAATAGCTATATAAAGGACCGAACAACAGCTGCCGTATGGGATTTGCGGACGAACCTTGCTCCTATTCATACTTCTGTTCTTCACCCTTAGCTGACGGAACGACTGTGCCGTGGACGCCAATCTACACGGATTTGCTGACTGCGGACCGTTCGTGGCAGCCACCTGCCGCCACGTGTTCACTAGTATCACTGCCGGATTACCAGTTCACCGCCCGTTCATCAACTGATCGCATGTGTTAAACAGTACACAGCGCAAGTGCCATCGCTGCCAGTGGTGGCATCCCCTTCCGGAATCGCTATAGAAAGGACCGAACAACAGCTGCCGAGTGGGATTTGCGGCCGAACTTTGCTCCTATTCATACTTCTGTTCTTCACCCTTAGCTGACGGAACGACTGTGCCGTGGACGCCAATCTACACGGATTTGCTGACTGCGGACCGTTCGTGGCAGCCACCTGCCGCCACGTGTTCACTAGGATCACTGCCGGATTACCAGTTCACCGCCCGTTCATCAACTGATCGCATGTGTTAAACAGTACACAGCGCAAGTGCCATCGCTGCCAGTGGTGGCATCCCCTTCCGGAATCGCTATAGAAAGGACCGAACAACAGCTGCCGAGTGGGATTTGCGGCCGAACTTTGCTCCTATTCATACTTCTGTTCTTCACCCTTAGCTGACGGAACGACTGTGCCGTGGACGCCAATCTACACGGATTTGCTGACTGCGGACCGTTCGTGGCAGCCACCTGCCGCCACGTGTTCACTAGGATCACTGCCGGATTACCAGTTCACCGCCCGTTCATCAACTGATCGCATGTGTTAAACAGTACACAGCGCAAGTGCCATCGCTGCCAGTGGTGGCATCCCCTTCCGGAATCGCTATAGAAAGGACCGAACAACAGCTGCCGAGTGGGATTTGCGGCCGAACTTTGCTCCTATTCATACTTCTGTTCTTCACCCTTAGCTGACGGAACGACTGTGCCGTGGACGCCAATCTACACGGATTTGCTGACTGCGGACCGTTCGTGGCAGCCACCTGCCGCCACGTGTTCACTAGGATCACTGCCGGATTACCAGTTCACCGCCCGTTCATCAACTGATCGCATGTGTTAAACAGTACACAGCGCAAGTGCCATCGCTGCCAGTGGTGGCATCCCCTTCCGGAATCGCTATAGAAAGGACCGAACAACAGCTGCCGAGTGGGATTTGCGGCCGAACTTTGCTCCTATTCATACTTCTGTTCTTCACCCTTAGCTGACGGAACGACTGTGCCGTGGACGCCAATCTACACGGATTTGCTGACTGCGGACCGTTCGTGGCAGCCACCTGCCGCCACGTGTTCACTAGGATCACTGCCGGATTACCAGTTCACCGCCCGTTCATCAACTGATCGCATGTGTTAAACAGTCCACAGCGCAAGCGCCATCGCTGCCAGTGGTGGCAGCCCCTTCCGGAATCGCTATAGAAAGGACCGAACAAGCTGCCGAGTGGGATTTGCGGCCGAACCTTGCTCCTATTCATACTTCTGTTCTTCACCCTTAGCTGACGGAACGACTGTGCCGTGGACGCCAATCTACACGGATTTGCTGACTGTGGACCGTTCGTGGCAGCCACCTGCCGCCACGTGTTCACTAGGATCACTGCCGTATTACCAGTTCACCGCCCGTTCATCAACTGATCGCATGTGTTAAACAGTGCACAGCGCAAGCGCCATTGCTGCCAGTGGTGGCACCCCCTTCCGGAATCGCTATAGAAAGGACCGAACAAGCTGCCGAGTGGGATTTGCGGCCGAACCTTGCTCCTATTCATACTTCTGTTCACCCTTAGCTGACGGAACGACTGTGCCGTGGACGCCAATCTACACGGATTTGCTGACTGTGGACCGTTCGTGGCAGCCACCTGCCGCCACGTGTTCACTAGGATCACTGCCGGATTACTAGTTCACCGCCCGTTCATCAACTGATCGCATGTGTTAAACAGTGCACAGCGCAAGCGCCATCGCTGCCAGTGGTGGCACCCCCTTCCGGAATCGCTATAGAAAGGACCGAACAAGCTGCCGAGTAGGATTTGCGGCCGAACCTTGCTCCTATTCATACTTCTGCTCTTCACCCTTAGGTGAGTGTGACGCAAATAAATAGCTCCTGTAAAAAAAAAAATATGTCTTGGCCGCAAATCCCAACTGTTGTTTTCTGAGCTGTTAGTTCTGTTGTGATGGGTGTTGATATTTGCACATTCCGCGTCCGAATAGGTTGTTTTGTGCCATTTGGGAGGGACACTGTATCATGTTCACCAGTATGGTTTCGTCCAGGCTGTGCTGCCACTAGGATATGCGTAGGCGCTCGACTGACTTTGGCTGTGTCGTGTATATGGCTCCTGCTAATCTGTGCTGGTGACATTGAGACAAATCCCGGCCCAGATAAATCTGATCAAGTTCTCGATGCAATTAAAGAAATGAGATTAGTCAGTGAAAATTTTCAAAAAGAATTTCTTGGAAAAATCCAAGATGTACAGCTGAGCGTTACAGAAATCAAACGGCGCTTATCTAAGCTAGAAGACAGCTCGGCCGCTGTCACTGACATCTCTAAAGAAGTCAACACCTTGGGCTCGATGCTGAAAGAATCTCAATACAGGCTTCAAAGCATAGAAACAACTCAAACGCGACAGTCTAGCAAACTTGCTGATGACCTCAATAATAGAATGCGTAGAAATAACTTGATTTTCAAAGGCATTGCTGAGCAGACAACGGAAACATGGAAAGATACCGAAGATGTGGTGACAAAGCTTGTAACCACGAACTTGGGAATGTCAATTGGCGAAATCGAGCGAGCCCATAGTATAGGAGAACGAAGGGAGAGCAACACCCGCCCAATAATTGTGAAATTCTTAAATTTCAAAGACAAGACCTGCATTCCCAAAGACGCCCACAAACTGAAAGATCTTAAATCTGCTTCCGTTTGGATAGAAGAGGACTTTTCACCTAGGATGCAATTTATTAGGAAGCAGCTTAGAGAGTTTGCTCGAAAGAACAGACATCCTGGTGAGCAATATAACTTCTTCTTTGATAAACTCCTTCTTAATGGTACCCTGTATTCATTCAACTGCACCGCTAGAGAAGTGACTGCTCTTCCCAAACGCCACTCTACAGATAGCGCTGCTTTTTCGAAAAACGGTGTAAAAGAAATGACTACTCCCCATGAAGGCGATGCGACCACTCGGACAACTGACTAAAAAATAAAGGGATGAATTCAACGTTGTCAATTTTGGTGGCAAATTTCCGTAGCCTCCTTCCAAAGCAATGTCATCTCTGTTCTTATGTCGAAGCATGCTCAGCTGGCCTGGTGTTAGGATCAGAGACTTGGCTATCTTCCGATGGTAATAATTCCGAACTATCCTTGTCCAGCCAGTTTTTATTGTTTAGGAAAGACCGCATAACTGCACGCGGTGGTGGGGTAATAATCCCCGTAAGGAAAAGCTTGGAAGCGTTTGTTATTGATACGGAATCGTGCGTGGAAATCTTGTGGATTGCATTACGTCTGTCACTGTGTGTAACTTGTGCCGTTGGGGTTTGTTATCGCCCACCTGATTCACCCGAGGAATTCCCTGAACACCTGAATGAATCTTTAACTGACATTCAGAACAAATTTCCACGCATACCAGTATTCCTGGCCGGCGACTTCAATTATCCGAATATTGATTGGAAAACATGCAGGCCCATCCACGGCACATGAAAGCGTGAATGCCAGAATTTTCTGGATGTGTTAACACTTTTCAATCTGCACCAAATACTTTCCACACCTACGCGTGGTCATTCGGTTTTAGATCTTGCACTGACAACGCAACCGGAGAAGACATCTGTACACGTTTTAGATGGCATCAGTGACCACATGATACTGCAGTGCGATTATACAGTAGTCAGGAATAAACCAGAAAAACAGAAAAAAAGTTATATTTGATTATACCAGAGCAAATGTTGACGCTCTTCTTAATGAACTATGATTATTCTGTACAGATGTTTTCCACTCTTTCAATATGCGGGATGCAAATGAGAACTGGTTCCTAATTCGTGATAAACTAACTCTGCTGAAAGATAAACACGTGCCTAAGGTCACCATTACCACATCTACAGAAAACACATGGTTCACAAGACATGTGAAACGATGCATAAACAAAAAGAAACGGTTGTACGCAAAAGCTAAACTGACCGCATCTGAACACGATTGGAACAACTACCGCACACATGAGCAACTGTGCAAAAGTGAAATTGAATCTGCGAAGAACAAGCTTTATGACAGTGACCTTTCACACATGTTAAAAAACAATCGTAAAAAATTTTGGCGGGCTGTTAATCCAAATTACAGTTCAAACTCCTCAGTATCCATAAATAAAGAAGGTAATCTTCTTACTCCCCTTGAAGTAGCAGAGGAATTTAACCAATTTTTCTGCTCAGTATTCACTCATGAGGGCCCCTTACCTACTGACCTACAATACCAAACGCTGTACCAAACTATGCCTGACATAACTGTCACGCCAGAAGGCGTTTATTCTGCCACAGACCATCGCCCTATTAACTCGGCACCTGGGCCCGATGGAATATGTCCTAAATTGCTAAAAAAAGCAAAGCCTGTAATGCCCAATCTTATCCGCAATTTTTCAGCAATCTATAGATACGGGCTGTGTCCCAAACGACTGGAAAATTGCGCGTGTCATACCCGTTTTCAAATCTGGTGATGCCTCTAACCCGTCAAATTACAGACCAATTTCGCTAAACATCAGCTGCAAATTACTAGAACACATAATCTCATCGGCCATCATGAGCTATCTGGCGAAGCATAACTTCTTTTTTGCGAATCAGCACAGCTTTCTCCACGGTCGATCTTGCGAAACACAACTGTTCCAATTAATTACTGAACTTCATCGCGCTGTTCATGCTCACTCTAAAATAGACGCCGTATTTGTAGATTTCGCCAAAGCATTCGACAAAGTTCCACACAAACGTTTAATATAAATACTTTACAATCTGAACATGAATTCGAAGGTTATTTTTTGGATTAAAAATTTTTTGGCCAATCGCTACCAATCAGTCTTTGTTAATGGTCATTCATCAACCCTCTCCCACGTTAAATCTGGAGTACCACAAGGGTCTGTACTCAGACCTATCTTTTTCTTAGTTTATATTATTGAGATAAGCAATAACCTGAGTTCTACGGTCAGATTGTTTGCAGATGATTGCATGATATACAGGCAAATAATTGAACCTTCTGATTCACTTCAGTTACAATCGGACTTAGACAAGATTAACAATTGGTGCACGCAATGGCAAATGGAAATTAATACCTCGAAAACAAAAGTTGTGACATTTACCACAAAAACTGACCCAGAGCCTTGCCATTGCATTCTAAACGGCATGACCGTAGAATCGGTACCGGTCATAAAATATTTAGGGATCCATTTAGCATCCGACCTTTCATGGAACATTCACATAGATACGGTCATTAACAAGGCTTCTAAAACACTCGGATTTCTCACACGCAATCTGCGTTCAGCTAATGCAGACACTAAGTATTTAGCATACACCACATTAGTGCGCTCGCAGTTGGATTACGCCTCTTTGATTCGGAACCCATACCAAGCATAATAATTAACAAAATTAGAGTCTCTTCAGAAAATAAAGCCGCTCGATTCATATCGAAGAACTACTCGCGTACGGCAAGCGTGACTGAAATAAAGAAAGCTCTCAAGTTACCTCTTCTTGAAAGACGTAGAACGCTTTCCATACTGTTCTTTTTCCACAAATTATATCACAGCCACTCTTCTTTCGCTATATCCCGTCTCACGCCAGCGCATCGCATATTCCAACGCATTGACCACTAACTCAAAGTCGAGCCCATCTTTGCTGGCACTAACCTCTTCTTTCATTCGCCGCTCGTCCTAGCCATCCGTCAATGGAATCCTCTGCCTAGCACCATTGCATCTGTCATTGATTACTAAGCGTTTGTAACCAGCCTGAAATGTCATCTTGAGCTGTAACCTTCATTCTTCCCCTCTCCTCACTTCATACATGTGTGTGTATATATAACGCTACTCTCTGCAACAATTGAATGTTTGTTTATGATTGTTGCTATGTATCTTTATATTTTGTTTCTCTCTTCAACATGCTGTTAATGGTCAGCGACTTCTGTACACATCATAGTACTGCGTTGCTTTGTACTAACTGTTGTTTCCCCCTCTATGTAATGCCTGCTGGGACTTTAGGGTATTTGAATAAATAAATAAATTGAATAAAAGAAAGAAAAGTCCGTTTCTGGCTGAGTCTTGTTACTGACTGCCGGGTTTCGCGTGACAAGCCACTGTGATGGCTTAGGCGAACCCGATTTCTGTACTTATACTCGCAGATTTGATAATAAATTATTATTATTATTATTATTATTATTATTATTATTATTATTATTATTATTATTATTATTATTATTATTATTATTATTATTATTATTATTATTATTACTTGTTTTCGCGAAGAATGACAATTTATCTAGATTGCGTCTGCAGTCAAGCGAAGCCCTTCATATCTGGTCGACATGTCAGATATTACTGGTCCTATCAGACATAATCAATCTATTATCTAAAATATCTCTGTCATTTGTAGTCAAAGGCGTAATGGCACCGCTCGGCTGCTTAGTGCTTGTTTTCCGAAAAGTGAGAAACTGTGATCGTTGTTTTAGTTGTAAACTTAATACTAACGAACATTTCCTATTCTATACGAAAGCTCATTAGGTGACGTTATGATGCATTTCTTCCCTATGCTGAATGTTTGCCCACTCTTCAAGTATCAGTGTTAAAGAATTACGTTTAAACTCAAGATTACCGGTGGGTACGCCAAGGATACGTCAGCACTTAACTAATTTTTAGACAAGTGGACTTCTCTTTGTTACGGAAGCAACTGTGTCGAGATGTTGTAATGGTCCTGCAGGACCTTCCAGGTAATATGGGCCAATGTAATTCAGATGTAAAAGCTAAGAAATACGAACGTTTTACCGGCTTTGCTCAGCCACGCGTCGGCGTTCCCAAGGTTGTGCACTTTTTATGTTACCCGCAATAAATATTTCGCTTACACTAACGACTGCATTGCTAGCGATGATTGTCTATTTACATGTGAAGGCTAGCAGAGAATGATTCACCGAGAAGATAAGCGTCGAAATGCTGCCGCTTGCCCCAGGTACCGTCATCGTCGTCTTCTTCTTCAACCTAGTTTACTCGCCGCGTTACACCTCCCTTTGTGCAGACGATGCCCGCTGGGACAGTCAGTGTTCAGTTACGGCATATTAGCGGTGTCTATATAATGACGGCAAGAGAAGACCGAAGAGTGGTAGGGTTTTCGTCTTGGAAGAAGTCAAACATGAAAGCATACCGAGATAACATTTGTACGAATGCTCCCGTTCACGTAAAGACAGACTATCTGACCATGTTCTGGATTCTTGGCTCAAGGGGCACACAGGTTGTACATTTGGGGAATTCGTCTCACTGCTGGCGACCGTAACGGTACTGTAGGCGTTGTCGTCGAACACAATGGGATTCATGTGTTTAGGTAGTAGTACACCAATCGGCCAGTGGTCGAACCATGGCGCCAAATGAACCACCGGTATCAACAGGCGCGATAGCAGGAACAGACGATAGCGACCATGTAGGCAGCCTCACCATTTCAGCAGGAGCAAATGTGTTTTATGGACGTGGTCGTTCATCAAAAATTACTGGGACAAAGACTCTGCTGACAGAAAGTTCACCGGTACCGTGATCAACAGTCCCCCGCGTGTTTGCAAAAAAGTCAATTCCCAGGATAACACCTTGCGTGCACCGTTCCAGAAACACAAATGCAGTTAGGAAACAATTCTCAGCAAGTAAAACATTCCTACCACAACACCAAGGAACGGAGCATCTCGCAGCTTACACAAAAAATCTAGTATGACCATCCAAAAGAAACCTGACTTTACGACGAAGGAGGTTCTTGAAAGAAAGCCTAATAACAAATACCACATTCCCTGCGTCCACCAAGAGAATTGTAGACGCATCATCAATTAACACTCCCACTTTGATTCACAGCTTGCGGCAGAGGCATCTGTGTCATATTATTTACGGCGACCTCACCCCCGTTGGTCGCGGCAGCTAGTTTTCCGGCAGAGGTGGCGGTGACAATGAACGTCGCCGCGGTGAGGGAGAGCGATGCTGCCATGAATATGGTGTAGTCAAGCTGCGATCAGAAACCGGAGAATAACTACGGGGATTGTGTCGAGGACCTTTGTTGGGGAAGGTCGTCGCAAATGATCGTTGAGACCACCGACGGCCGAAGATTCGACTGCCGCGTCAAGATGACATCGATGGGGCTTTGCACAACGTTGGGGTTGGTACCCCCTTCATGTAGGTTGCAAGGTACCTCGACCGGGTTCCAACACGGTTCTCCAACTGCCTGATCTTCGCCGAAGCCGCGGCCTTGCTGGCTGCCTCCATTACCACTGGTGGTACAGAGATGTGACACGATGTAGACGGATCGTCGGGGCCAGTTTCATAGGCGGCTGGTTGCTGGCGACGTCAGCACCTCATAGAGCCTCGATTTATCACAGGCAAGTACTGCGAGGACGTGGACGAGTGGCTCACTCCCTACAAAAGGGTCTGCAACTACTGGCAATGAGACGGAGTAAGTCACCTCTGAAGTGCTGCGCTTTTCTTACGGGCATGGCGCTCATATTATTTGATAACCTCGAGGATACACCTACAACAAGGGATCGGTTTGCGTCTGAAATATAACATATAGATCTGTATAAATATATATATATATATATATATATATATATATATATATATATATATATATATATATATATATATATATATATATATATATATATATATATATATATATATATATATAGTAGGCAAAGAGGGATTCTTCAGGCTACCTTTCAAACGTAAAGAACTTGAGTGGTGCTACAAGGTAAACAGAACAAGTATTTAATTTCGACAGTTTCGATCGGTGGACCGATCTTCATCAGGGTTTACAAAAAAATGGCAGTTCGGCCCTGGTAGTGAAGACACCAGACCGGGTGCCCGGTCGTTCTTACATACATCAAACCGAGAGGAACAGTTGTGACAGTGATTGATTTTCAGCGCCTTGGCAGATTTACAGCGGCCTTTGGCAGCTATGCAGGGCAAGAGGAAGGCGGAGTCACATGTATGTAGAGCAAGGAGGTCAGTGAGGGAAAAAAGAGGAAAAAGAAAGAAAACGGAAAGAAACAGAAAAAAAAAAAAAGAAACAGGAGGAGGGAGACGTAAGACGGAGAGGGAGGGGGGCGGGAAGTAGCGGCAGCTAGGTTCCCGTGCACCCGAGGCAAGGAGGGAGAAAGCGGTCGTTCCGCAGCACCAGTGCGTGGGCTGCCGTTGTAGCGGGAGAGAGGGCAAGTTCAATCGGGTGGCGGGGGGCACAATAGAGAAGGGGCCCAGAATGAAGACAGAAGAGCGGCAACTTTTAGAAAGACACACAGTGTCACAGTACACATATACAAGGCACGGCCCGTTCCGGCAACTTTGTGGTCCAGCTACGGTGCGAAAAAAATAAAAAAAAAATATATAGTTCCAAAAAAGAATATATGCATGGGATTCGCAAAGCAGGTGCGCCCATGGGCTTAGATTTAGGGAGTCGAGTTAAATAGCCTCCTTGTGGTCCAGTTTTTGAACGTTTAACAGACAACTGACATCAAGTCAGCACGTGCGTATTTAAAGAAGGGCAATAGGTCACTCAGAATGACCACTTCAGTGGCCAGTGGCAGGGTCCAGGAAACTGAATTTATTGTTTTCCGCTCGCCCCCTTGAGGCGCATGCGGAGGGGTGGGCAAGCAGTGAATAAGCGTCTCAATTTTAGAGTACAGAGCATGTATTCGCGTTTACCACGCACTTTCACGGCAAATCCCGGAGGCACGTCAGCCGCCCCGGACTCTCATTAATTCCTTTAGTGTAGGTTCCAAATTTATGGATGAAAAAAGATTCTCTCTGCTCGCGTGCACGGGTGTGTTGGAAACCAGACTGCAAGAGCACAACGCTCACGTGTTCAAAAGAGTGATCTGGCAGCCGAACGTGCCTGGAGAAGGGTAAATTGGGGAGACTTTTCACATGTGCGCGGTGATTGTTAAACCGCAGGCGGAAAGGAGTCTCTGTTTGGCCGATATATTCCTGCTTACACACCTCGCATCGAATTTTGTACACGACGTTACTGGAATCACAGTCAAGATTTTCGGTAATTTTGTATACGAAGGGCGAGTTCGATGCTTCAGCCGTGTCTGCTGTTGTCATGTGACGGCATACCTTGCAACGAGGTTTCCCACACGGTCGACAGCCCTTGGGCGTGTTTGACTTCTGTGTCCTCGCCCTGACTAACAAATCCCTTAAATTTTTGTTTCTTCTATACACAACCCGAGGCGGCTGCTTGAAGATAGTAGCGAGTCGGATGCTCTGTTTCATGATATTAAAATGGCGGGTGAGAATGGCATTGACCCGCGGAGCACCGGTGGTGTATGTGAGGACCAAGTTTGGATCTGATTGTGTATTGGTATTGCTAACCTTTTCTCCCATTATCTGTGCTCTATCTAAACTGCGGGCGCGTTCAATGGCATCGTCTACTATTTTTGGAGGATATTTTTGGCGTATGAGAGCAGATTTCAGTTCCTCCGCGTGTCGCTCAAATTGCGCAGATTCGGAACAGACTCTTCTGTATCTGTGGGCCTGGGAGTAGGGAATGCCTGTTTTGCAGTGATGGGGGTGACTACTATAAAAATGCAAATATTGCTGACGATCTGTCGGCTTTCTGTATAGGGACGTGGAAATGCGACCGCCACTCAGTGACAGAGTGACGTCGAGGAAGGGAATACTATTTTGGGAGAAGTTGTACGTAAACCTGATTGACGGGTGCAGAGAATTGAAATTAGAAATGAAGTCTAAGAGACTTTGTTCACTGTCGGCCCACACAAAGAAAATGTCATCCAGGAATCGCTTATAAAATATTGGTTTTACGGCCGAGTTTGCGAGGAAGGGTATTTCTAAAGATGCCATAAAGATATTTGCATAATTTGGCGCCATCTTCGTTCCCATGGCGGTTCCACTGATTTGCAAATAATGCTTGTCCTCGAACTCAAAGTGATTATATTTCAGTACTAGATTTAAAAGAGTCTCAACTGTGTCTTTATCTAATTGCCTAGGTTGGCTGGAGCCAGCGTAAGCTGAAACTGCGGAAGCTATGCCCTCGGCGTGAGGTATGTTGGTGTACAAAGATGCGACATCCATAGTGACCAAGTAACCCCCCGCCGGTACCGTCAGGTTTGATACCTCCCGAAGGAAATGGTTTGTGTCTTTAATGTACGAGGGAAATGAAGATGGGATGTCCTTAATGAGACTGTCAATAAAGCTGGATATTTTCTCAGTCACTGTTCCATTACTGGAAACGATAGGCCGACCGGGATTGTTTATTTTGTGGATTTTGGGTAGTAGGTAGAAACGGCCGGGGCCAGAGTTTCTTGGTATCAATGCTTTGAGCGTCTTATCGGTTATCTGCCCTGCCTTGCGCAGAGTGGTTAGGGCGTCCTTTATTTCGCTTTCAAATTTCTCGGTAGGATTGCTTGGGAGTTCTCTGTAAAATTTAGAGTTTCCCAGTTGACGGAAACCTTCGGCTATGTAAACATTCCGGTCAAGTACCACCACTGCACCACCTTTGTCCGCTGGCTTAATGACAATTGTCTGATCATCACGTAGAGTTCGCAGTGCCTGCTCTTCCTCTTTTGAAAGGTTACTGCGGATGGGACTATGCCTCTCATACTCTTTTATAATGTCTTTTTGAACCGCACAAATATACATGTCCAAGTATTTGTCGCGTGCCTCGCCAGGTGTCCATGATTTTTCGGAGAGTTCAGGTAGCTGATCAAGACACCCTTCTGTTGTTTTTCGATCATAAAAGTACTCTCGTAGTCGCAAATTTCTCGCGAAGTCATCCAAATCTTGAAACAATTGAAACTCGTTCATCCTTCCCGACGCCGGACAAAAAGTTAGACCTTTCGAAAGGAGATTTAGTTGCGCACTCGACAATGGGCTACTCGACAAGTTTATGACATTTGAGGCGTTGCCCACTGTCTCGTGCTTTTTTCCACTGATTACTTCAGAACAATCGGTCGCCTCGGATTCAAGGTTTTGGCTTTGAGAATCAGCTCTGCAGGCCGTTGGGATATTGTCACGCTCCCGTTTCTTTCTTTGTTGTTCTTGGATATTGACATTTTTCCTTCCCTCGTACTTTACCAGTTCCAGCGTTTCCAATTCAGTGAGCTTTGACTGACACAACAGAAGCTGCTCCTCGTTTTTAAGCTGCGATGCCCTACGCTCGCTATGTTGTGCCACCAGCCGAGTGAGCCCAAGCGAGGCCTCCCGCAGTATAGAATTCCACTGCTCTCTTTCTTTTTCGTCAAAGGTGTCCATTGCCAGCTTCTGTTTTACCTGAAGACCCTTCGGTGCGACGCCCGAGGCTAAATATTTATTCATATTAGAGGCATGCATCTCGAATCGCACACGCTTGTCAATTGTCTTACGCAACGTCATGAACTCGCGGGACCAAAAAGTGCCGGATCGCGCCGTACCTGAAGTGTTGGCCAGTCAATCTCTCGGCGTTGGCGCTGCGCAGCCGACAGCCTCGGCATAGGTGGGGCGATCTCCGCGGTGTCCGCTGCCCTCCCGGCAACCGGCGCCCCTGGTCGTGCCTGAGCTCCGGGCACGTGCAGCGTGTTGGTCCGACCCGTCACAGGGGGCAGCCGGGGCATCGCCCGGATGGTATGGTGAGCCCCGCCGCGTGGGCCCGGCGTAACCATTCGAGGTGTGATCACGCCAAGATCCATGCAACCGTCCGCCGCCCCGCAGGAGCACGCACCTCAGGTGACTGGCAATGATGGGCACCCCCTCGAAGCTGGGGTGCACCCCATCAGATGCGAGTACTCTGCCTGGGGGCAGCCACTGGAACTCGTGGTCAAGGTAGATGGCGTTCCTTGTTCGCCGGCAGTGATTTCGCAGCAAGGCATTGAAGTGACATGCCTCCTTGTTGAAGCGCTCGATGTACCGTCTGTTGTGACACGCTCGGCGGCGGTTTGGTGTTCTCGGCAGCACCAAGGTGGCGAACAACTTCTTGATTTCCGGGCGCAGCTTGCGAATTGTGTCCAGCAGGGTTCTATACCGCTGGAAGACCATGCTGCCTGACTGGGAGGTGAGGTCGTTCGTACCCACATGTAGCACCAAGGTGGTCGCGGAGCGTGGCACAAAGTCCAAAAGAGACAACGTGTCCTCAATCGATGCACATGACTGCGAGACGAAGGCTGGGGCGTCGTCCTCGTGTGGATCAAAGTGACTGAAAACATACTTGGTCTGTGAATCGCCAATGACGGCACAATGCGGTATATTATGCGGGAATTTCCATGAGATCTGTTTCCCTGTAGCAGGTTTAGTAGCCATGAGTAGTAGTAGTAGGCAAAGAGGGATTCTTCAGGCTACCTTTCAAACGTAAAGAACTTGAGTGGTGCTACAAGGTAAACAGAACAAGTATTTAATTTCGACAGTTTCGATCGGTGGACCGATCTTCATCAGGGTTTACAAAAAAATGGCAGTTCGGCCCTGGTAGTGAAGACACCAGACCGGGTGCCCGGTCGTTCTTACATACATCAAACCGAGAGGAACAGTTGTGACAGTGATTGATTTTCAGCGCCTTGGCAGATTTACAGCGGCCTTTGGCAGCTATGCAGGGCAAGAGGAAGGCGGAGTCACATGTATGTAGAGCAAGGAGGTCAGTGAGGGAAAAAAGAGGAAAAAGAAAGAAAACGGAAAGAAACAGAAAAAAAAAAAAAGAAACAGGAGGAGGGAGACGTAAGACGGAGAGGGAGGGGGGCGGGAAGTAGCGGCAGCTAGGTTCCCGTGCACCCGAGGCAAGGAGGGAGAAAGCGGTCGTTCCGCAGCACCAGTGCGTGGGCTGCCGTTGTAGCGGGAGAGAGGGCAAGTTCAATCGGGTGGCGGGGGGCACAATAGAGAAGGGGCCCAGAATGAAGACAGAAGAGCGGCAACTTTTAGAAAGACACACAGTGTCACAGTACACATATACAAGGCACGGCCCGTTCCGGCAACTTTGTGGTCCAGCTACGGTGCGAAAAAAATAAAAAAAAAAAATATATAGTTCCAAAAAAGAATATATGCATGGGATTCGCAAAGCAGGTGCGCCCATGGGCTTAGATTTAGGGAGTCGAGTTAAATAGCCTCCTTGTGGTCCAGTTTTTGAACGTTTAACAGACAACTGACATCAAGTCAGCACGTGCGTATTTAAAGAAGGGCAATAGGTCACTCAGAATGACCACTTCAGTGGCCAGTGGCAGGGTCCAGGAAACTGAATTTATTGTTTTCCGCTCGCCCCCTTGAGGCGCATGCGGAGGGGTGGGCAAGCAGTGAATAAGCGTCTCAATTTTAGAGTACAGAGCATGTATTCGCGTTTACCACGCACTTTCACGGCAAATCCCGGAGGCACGTCAGCCGCCCCGGACTCTCATTAATTCCTTTAGTGTAGGTTCCAAATTTATGGATGAAAAAAGATTCTCTCTGCTCGCGTGCACGGGTGTGTTGGAAACCAGACTGCAAGAGCACAACGCTCACGTGTTCAAAAGAGTGATCTGGCAGCCGAACGTGCCTGGAGAAGGGTAAATTGGGGAGACTTTTCACATGTGCGCGGTGATTGTTAAACCGCAGGCGGAAAGGAGTCTCTGTTTGGCCGATATATTCCTGCTTACACACCTCGCATCGAATTTTGTACACGACGTTACTGGAATCACAGTCAAGATTTTCGGTAATTTTGTATACGAAGGGCGAGTTCGATGCTTCAGCCGTGTCTGCTGTTGTCATGTGACGGCATACCTTGCAACGAGGTTTCCCACACGGTCGACAGCCCTTGGGCGTGTTTGACTTCTGTGTCCTCGCCCTGACTAACAAATCCCTTAAATTTTTGTTTCTTCTATACACAACCCGAGGCGGCTGCTTGAAGATAGTAGCGAGTCGGATGCTCTGTTTCATGATATTAAAATGGCGGGTGAGAATGGCATTGACCCGCGGAGCACCGGTGGTGTATGTGAGGACCAAGTTTGGATCTGATTGTGTATTGGTATTGCTAACCTTTTCTCCCATTATCTGTGCTCTATCTAAACTGCGGGCGCGTTCAATGGCATCGTCTACTATTTTTGGAGGATATTTTTGGCGTATGAGAGCAGATTTCAGTTCCTCCGCGTGTCGCTCAAATTGCGCAGATTCGGAACAGACTCTTCTGTATCTGTGGGCCTGGGAGTAGGGAATGCCTGTTTTGCAGTGATGGGGGTGACTACTATAAAAATGCAAATATTGCTGACGATCTGTCGGCTTTCTGTATAGGGACGTGGAAATGCGACCGCCACTCAGTGACAGAGTGACGTCGAGGAAGGGAATACTATTTTGGGAGAAGTTGTACGTAAACCTGATTGACGGGTGCAGAGAATTGAAATTAGAAATGAAGTCTAAGAGACTTTGTTCACTGTCGGCCCACACAAAGAAAATGTCATCCAGGAATCGCTTATAAAATATTGGTTTTACGGCCGAGTTTGCGAGGAAGGGTATTTCTAAAGATGCCATAAAGATATTTGCATAATTTGGCGCCATCTTCGTTCCCATGGCGGTTCCACTGATTTGCAAATAATGCTTGTCCTCGAACTCAAAGTGATTATATTTCAGTACTAGATTTAAAAGAGTCTCAACTGTGTCTTTATCTAATTGCCTAGGTTGGCTGGAGCCAGCGTAAGCTGAAACTGCGGAAGCTATGCCCTCGGCGTGAGGTATGTTGGTGTACAAAGATGCGACATCCATAGTGACCAAGTAACCCCCCGCCGGTACCGTCAGGTTTGATACCTCCCGAAGGAAATGGTTTGTGTCTTTAATGTACGAGGGAAATGAAGATGGGATGTCCTTAATGAGACTGTCAATAAAGCTGGATATTTTCTCAGTCACTGTTCCATTACTGGAAACGATAGGCCGACCGGGATTGTTTATTTTGTGGATTTTGGGTAGTAGGTAGAAACGGCCGGGGCCAGAGTTTCTTGGTATCAATGCTTTGAGCGTCTTATCGGTTATCTGCCCTGCCTTGCGCAGAGTGGTTAGGGCGTCCTTTATTTCGCTTTCAAATTTCTCGGTAGGATTGCTTGGGAGTTCTCTGTAAAATTTAGAGTTTCCCAGTTGACGGAAACCTTCGGCTATGTAAACATTCCGGTCAAGTACCACCACTGCACCACCTTTGTCCGCTGGCTTAATGACAATTGTCTGATCATCACGTAGAGTTCGCAGTGCCTGCTCTTCCTCTTTTGAAAGGTTACTGCGGATGGGACTATGCCTCTCATACTCTTTTATAATGTCTTTTTGAACCGCACAAATATACATGTTCAAGTATTTGTCGCGTGCCTCGCCAGGTGTCCATGATTTTTCGGAGAGTTCAGGTAGCTGATCAAGACACCCTTCTGTTGTTTTTCGATCATAAAAGTACTCTCGTAGTCGCAAATTTCTCGCGAAGTCATCCAAATCTTGAAACAATTGAAACTCGTTCATCCTTCCCGACGCCGGACAAAAAGTTAGACCTTTCGAAAGGAGATTTAGTTGCGCACTCGACAATGGGCTACTCGACAAGTTTATGACATTTGAGGCGTTGCCCACTGTCTCGTGCTTTTTTCCACTGATTACTTCAGAACAATCGGTCGCCTCGGATTCAAGGTTTTGGCTTCATTGTCGTCCTCTTCTTCAACCTTCTTTTTCTCGCCATGTTACAATATTAGTTATTGCTGTGCTTACTTGAGGGTAGCGAATGTGGGCGCTATTTAAAAAATAACATATTGGTAACTATTAGTCTACGACAATTAATTATTTCTTTCCGTGTTTCGATGCACTGGCGCATAATACAACAACAGAAGAAAGAGAGAGATCTGACACGCACCCTCGAGACGCGCGTCATTGTTGAGGACAAGCGTCAAAACAGTGACTTGCTGCGCCGCATCGGTGTCATGCGCTGCCATTGAGAAGACAGTCATTGGAGGCTGGCTGACGCCAGCGAAGGGCACGCCACCATGTCAGAAAACATGGCGGCGCAAATGCGAACACGGTGACGAGAGAGTGTATTCCACGCGCGAGCGTAACTCACCAGCTCGTAAAATCGGCTGTTTCTATCTGAAGCCACGGCGGAAGCGGACGAGGAAGGCGCCTGAAGGTGAAGAGAATTGCACACTGGAGAAAGACAGAAGGAGCACGCTGAACGTGCAGCAAAGTAGCACTACCTTGAGGAATGTGTAGGTAACGTTGAGCGAAATGGGGATGGAGAAAATAGAGGAAGCGTCGTGGAGGGGAAGGTGGAGGCGCGCAGGGTTGACATCCTCTGGAAGTTGCGACAGGGTTTCCCTGCGATGCATCCGTACCGTGTTCGTCTCACGCTAACATCGATCTCGAGTGCCGTAGGCTGTGTGTGCGAGTGAAAGCGTGGGACGATGCCGACGATGGCAGCTTAATCTCGCGTGCGCAAGGGCAGAAGCGCGCCGCATTACGTCGCGCACTTGGGACCGCGGGAAGGAGGGCGGGTGGCATTGTCTTTCGGCCTATCTTGAAAACGATCTGCTCTGGTGGCCGATGGCTCGTAGCTTTGCGTGCGCTGTGTTCTCACCGCTCAGTTTGCGTTCAAGCAAGGGACAACAAGAAAGTCACTTCGCTCGTTGTTTCCGCCGCGATTCTTCATGCCTGCCTTTTGACACGGACAGTCCGCGGTTATTGTGTGTCAAGTGTTTACGTTTGCCTACGCGCGCTGACACCATGCCAGGTAATTTACATAGTAAGCGAATGTTTAGAACGGGGCTTTCTACTCCGGCGGCTGCTGCGTATGGTGCTGCCGCACGAGCCCTCTCGTGAACACGATCTGCGATGCGGGCAGTGTAGGCATCTAGGCGTACCGAGGGCCGATGGCGTCGTGTGCACTGTTAACCCAGATAACTGCCTACAGGGGCGCTGCGAGCGCCGCTCGCGTGCCGTCAGGGCACGGACTCGCGCCTGTCGTCTGCTACAGTTCAGGCGGTGTCCACACGCACGCTGCAGTGTTTCCCCTTCTTAAGAGGAAGCTTTAGCTCGAGCCCAACTCCAACGCGACCAATTCAAACACATGTAAAACGCAAAAACGCTTTTCTGAGACAACCCCTGGACTGATTTTAATGAAATTTATTGTATTTGAGACAGCAAGCTAAATTCTTGGGACTATTGGAAGTGGAATTTAGATTGATTTCTTGAATTTTGGTAAAAGAATTTTCGAAAATTCTAAAGTTTCAGAAATATAGAAGCACGAAGTTTACAAATTCATAGCTCTGCATCAGACCATTGAAAGCGAACAAGTTCGATATGTCACTTTATATCTTCCATAATTTTGTTACGTTGTGTACAATGGTTTTGCAAAAGCTGTATTTTCATATTAATAACTTTTTTGAGATTCATGTGTAACTTACCAATTTCGTCCGCTTTAAATCTACTATTAGATGAAATTCACAGAATTGTGATATCATTTTTCATTCCTGAGTTACAGAGATGTGAAGATGAAAGTTCTATTTCCTGAAAATTTTCGATTTTCGACAATTCTAAATAAAAAATTGAGGACCTAGATAGAAAATTCGAAACAAACAGTCACTAATTTTTAGGTTTTTCTTTTAAATGCAACAAAAATTGCTAAATTTGGCGCAGTGGTTGCCGAGAAAAGCAAATTCTCCTTCTACATGTATTTAGATAGGGGCGCCCTAGCTAAAGTTTCCTTTTAAGCTCTCGTTCCCTTACTTGTATCCTTACGATAGTTTTCTCAAATCGTGGATACCTGGATACCCACAACTTCAAAACCGGCATTCATGAAACGCCAGGTTGAATATGCCCTTGTGTCTTGCTCAATTTTTTTTTTACGTTCACCCACTCCTTTCTGTAATGCCTTCGGGCCTTGAAAGAATCTCAAGTAAATAAATAAATAAATTACTTTTTACGACGACTTCGTTTGTGAAAATTTATTCAAAGAGCTTAGTTCCCAGACGGCAATATATCTATCAATAGAAACACTACAACGCCACACGAAGGAGCTCCGAAGAGCCCATTGCTGGCTTTTAATGCGCGCATCTAGACATTGCAGCGGTAGCTCACGTGAATAATGAAAGGATAAACGCAATAACATAGCACATATATCTGCCATGGTGCAACAAACATGTCAAAGCCACTGGCTCTATATGACTTCTTCAACATTTACCTTGATTTTAACCCTCTAAAGCGTGTTGGCTCACGACGACTATAGTTCCCTGTGGCATATCGAATTTTTCCATTTCTTCACAGAAACGCTCGGCATTGAAATGCGCACAACTCACACTGCTGTTTGGATATTACCGGCACACTTGCTTCTTTAACTGCTTCTCAAAATTAGGCCTTTCTTCACTGGTTAAATTTAAGTGGCGCTAAATTAAAGTGCAGCTAATTGAGGCCTACAGCTGTCCGCAGCACACGGAAATGAATGTCCCAAAGTTTATTTTCTTTTCCGTGCTACATGTTGAACTCACTTCAGAAATTTACAGGTGCGTGTTGCTTGAGAAACAGACACAATGAAGCTGTTTGGCGAATTGACACAGGCTGCTACAACTGAAGATTTCAGTGAAATACACCTTTTGTACCGCGAGGCTGCGGCCAGGAAGAAGCCAAAGCCTCATTTATTAGTAATAGGGAACATACTGAAGTTATCAATATTCCAGGGTGGAAGTCAGAAATCAAGTCAATTAATGGGATTCTTCTGGTGTCTTCCTTATGAGGCGGGTGTGCGAGGTTGCCTTTTATGTACTGAGGAAGCGAATAGTACTCAGTTTGCATAATTAAACAATGCAAGAACGCGACATGGTGAGGCAGAAGGTGTGTAAATTTTCCTTTGCAAGGCAGCGTAGGTTGCGCTGTAGTGCCTCGAGTATACTTTAGGCGTTGCAATTGGCATTGTAAAGAACCGCTTCATGTTTTCAATTCGAAGTGGCAAGGAACTAGTGGGTTTCGGGAACAATACGTGCCTCACCATAACGATAGTCGGTTGCTCCCGTTGCGTGAAGGGTGTACCGTAGCCTCGATAAAGGCTACTGAGGGCCACTGTGAAACATTCTATTGCTTGCAATTGATCGGATGATTCCTGTTATGTTATTTCGGAAGTATATACGTAGTATTCAAGACCCGCCGTCGTCTTAATAGCCACGAAGTGTGAGTTTTCTGGGTGCCTGTTACAGAGAATGGTGAAAGTTGTAGTAACCTTTTTGATACAAAATGCGTGCCTAACTTTTCCTTTTACGAATTAATAAAGTGGCCACATTTGAGTAGAACTCACCAGAGCGATAAGAATCGTGATGAAAGTTTCGCTGGCAGTGTCCTTCTAACACGGATTTATATTGTTGACACCAAATAACAAGATTTTTCTCCCACGTAATACTCAATGTCCCTCATAGCTAAGTACTGAGGAAATACTTCGTTCAGTGTTTAGCGGAGCGCCATACTGAATTCCGAGCGTTGAATTCACAGACCTTCTATTTAAGGCAAAAGTTTTGTACACACACAGCGGATACATGCATTGAAAAATAAGTAGACCATTTCAACGCTGCATAGCTTGCGTTATCCAAGCCGGAAATTTTCTCGACTCACGCGTTTTTCAAGAAAAAGAAGTGTGCTAGGCATGCCAGCAGAAAGAAGCCAACGTATTCGCGAACAAGAACGACTCGAGCCACCAATAACCCCAAGCGTGCACAAGGGGAACGAGTGCGCGTGGCAGCCGGGCGAGCAGGAGGAAACAGCGTCGTACCCGTGACGTCACTCGCCAGAGGGCCCCGCTGGAACTTCTCGCCGCTCATATCAGCGCTACGTGTGCGCGTCACACGCGTTTTCGGAGTGAACCGTCACTAGCTTTTTTTTTTTACTGCACTTGCAAGAGCGATGTGCTTACCTGTTTCCTGAAAGAGTTCCTTGAGAAATTCTATGAAGAGGTATATTTGCGTTGGGAGGTCAAAATTCAGCATTCCGTTCACGAAGCACTGAAAGAAAAGGCATTAACCAACGAAGGCGAGGCATCGGAATTAGTAGCAGACCAAGAATATCAACACTTACTTCAAAAATTTATAAATAGTTTACACAGACTTGAATCAGCGCTCACCTCTAAAATTCGCTGAACCAACCCAGTGATTCCAACCTTGAAATACACAAATAATGATGGTGAGTAACTGATTAGCCATCGCAACTACACATAATGGCATGTAAACAAAGGAAATGTTTGCTAGAGCATTACTATAATAATATTTGAATCTGTACACACGAAAGTCTGAGACAAGCTAGTGCACGCCGTCAAGTGTATTGAAATAATAAAAAAGGAATGTGATTACGTTTGTCGTACTTACTACTGAAGAACGAAATTGCTTTTTACTTAAAGAAAAATTTAGTACTTGCTTGAAACTTCGAGACCATATTATGCGAAAGCGTTCGACCCAAATGATTACATTCTAGTGCGGTTAATTGACGTTTTCCGTATTTCATTTTAAATCAGAAAAACAAAAATGATGGCCCTCTATCGTTTGTTATTGTGGACGGCCTTTTCCTTAGCTTAGTTTTTCACTGTAATGAAGTAGGTATGAGCTGGGTCACACAGGGCTTATGAGGGTAGCGATTAGTTGCTTAAATGTGTCAACGATTGTCGGGTATTTAAGCAAGCATTCATGCTAGCCTATCAAGTTTTGCAGGTTCGTTATACTTATTTGAAGTTGCAAATTGTTTCTAAGTTACAGTTCTTAGTATATAAGTACTGGTTGTTTTAGTGAGTCCTTGTGAAACAGCACGACTTGCCTCTTTTAAGACAAAATGTTTAGGAAACTGCAAGCATCCTTATTGTTCGTTTACTGATAACATTAAAGAAATATGCTTTCAATTATGCCGTATTGTTGATCGTTGCGGATTCATGATTTACTGGTATGTGTAAAAAAATAGGCTTTCTATAATTCCGTGCCAACCACAAGCCTTCCACTTGGACACAGAGCGCAGCTGCCGCTATACTTCAGGTTTTCCACTCGCTCCAATTGTTAGTCGTGTACAATGATGCACAATTAAACGAAAATGGAATGACGTCCAAACCTTTACTCCTCATGGGGAATTTAACACGAATATCGTCAAGCAGTGCAGCTCGTGTTATCAGACCACCAAATTTATTGTTATCTTGTACTCAGTAGACTAGCCGTCTGGCGCATCAGCCAACAAGAACAAATGCACGTGTTATTCTTTTCATGCCATACTAAATATCAGTGAAACATTTACTTTCCAGCCTGACTTGTCAGGTATTCTTTAAATTGTTGACAACCCTTTGTTGAAGACACGAATTAGTACAAAGGGTAAAGTAAGAAGACGAAAACAAATATTTTCTTCATAATACGTATTACATCCACTTCAACTACGTAAAAGATCCCGCCTTGCACAAGCATGAATTTAATTAACATCAAAGGTGTTCGACTAGATTGACTTACAAAGTATAATAACAAGAATAGCAGCCACGACTGTGACTTGGACGACACAGAGATGACACACACTCCTGTCCTCACATCTGTCATTTTAATGAGAAAATTAGGATTCTGGTTTCGCACATGTAAGGTAGTCCATGTGTTCACTCACGTAGGTCTTTTAGAGCCTTTCGCCTATTTTCTGAAAGGAGTGCACTCTTAAAATTTTCACACCCTTATGGGTCTAATGAGGGTGTTCATGTATTTTTACTATTGTAAACCCCCTTGCAAAACCTTCTTTTTACAGGAAAGAGTATTCAATATAAAAACACCCTTGGAACACAGAGTCGTTTTCATTTACGCCCTAATATTACGGGAGTAGATGAACAAGCCAATAGTATATGATAAATGATCGTCGGCAGTTGATATTGGCAGTTGGCAGTTGATAGGCGGCTACCAGATGGCAGGGCGAAGTCGAATTTGTCGACAACACGAAGCAAAGGCAAGAGTTCGACTTCGCCCTGCCATCTGCTAGCCGCCTGGTTAGCTCAGATGGTAGAGCGGCTGCCCCGGAAAGGCGGTGCTCCCGGGTTCGAGTCCCGGACCAGGACGAATTTTTCGTCAGCTATGAGGCTTTTCTTTCGAGGAACCCGTATGGGTTTCCTCTGTAGCAATTGCTACGAACGGGTGGATGTCTCATTTTCCCTTTATTCATTACTTCTCTCCACCTTGCGGGTTTCCGCAGAACTACTACGTCAAACTCTTGCCTTTGCTTCGTGTTGTCGATAAGTTCGACTTCGCCCTGCCATCTGCTAGCCGCCTGGTTAGCTCAGGTGGTAGAGCGGCTGTCCCGGAAAGGCGGTGGTCCCGGGTTCGAGTCCTGGACCAGGACGAATTTTTCTTCAACTATGAGGCTTTTCTTTCGAGGAACCCGTGTGGGTTTCCTCTGTATTAATTGCTACGAACCGGTGGATGTCTGATTTTCCCTTAATTCATAACTGGAGCTTATGTAACCTTAACGCTAACCAGGAAACGCTGGCGGCGAACGCTATACACGAAGGCGAGCTTTTTGATAGAAACGCGGCCTCTTGCGTGGGGCTATCCCGGAGGTTGTGCACAGCCGCGCCAATAGAAGTTACATCATTTTCAGGTTCGACAGTTCCGCGAATTCTATCTTATCGCTTGAGTTCGGGACTTTTATCCTTTGTCGTTTTTTAGTAGGTCCTTTGTTACTTGGGAGAGCTTGCCTACTGTCTGCCTTGGTGCCTTGCCACCCACTTCAATTGCGGCCTCTGAAGCCAGCCTCGTTACGGTTTCCTTAATCACCTCTATGCCATCATCATCATCTGTCTGTTCTAAGGCTGCGTATTTATTTGCAAGTACCAGCCTAAATTTGTCTGCTTTTGCCCTTACTGCCTCTAGGTTGACCTGTTTTTTTCTTGACCAATTTTACTCTTTCTCTGTTCAAATTGATGTGGATCCAGGCCCTCACTAACGTATGATCACTTTTTACCCTACCTATTACATGAATATCCTGCACTATGCTGGGATCGGCAGCAAGTATGAAATCAATCTCATTTCTTGTTTCACCATTAGGGATTTTCCAGGTCGATTTTGTGTTGCTACATTTCTTGAAAGAAGTGTTCATTATTCTGAGCTTATTTTTTTCTGCGAATTCTACTAGCATCTCACCTCTAGCGTTTCTAGAATCGACACCGTAGTTGCCAATTGCCTGTTCACCCGCCTGCTTTCCCCCATATTTGCATTGAAGTCCCCCATTACTACTGTATACCGCGTTTTCACTTTTCTCATCGCTAATTCAACATCGTCATAAAACTGGGGCATGATCGGAGATATTTTGTTCGATACGCGTTCTGTTCGGTTGCTGCAACGTCACTAAGTGGCAGTATGCAAAATTTGTGACAACGGGGCAGAGAGAGCAGCCAATCAGGAAGCGGTGACCTCCCCTGACGTTTACTTCCGTCGTTTGTCGTCTGCTTGCAGACAGTATACTACAAAACGAAATGTTTCTCGTCTTCCAAATGAATGAAATCTTTATCCAAAAAAAATGTATTTTTTCTTCTCACGCCCAAACACGTTTCCAAATAGTAGTACGTGTGACTACTGCAATTTATAACTATTAGTTTCTTTGCGTCGTCCCTAGGTGGTGTCGCGCACAGCGAGAAGAGAAAAGAAAAAGAAACGACAAGAAGAGTGGCGCACTTTTCAAGAGGCAGTGACAACATTCCAGTGGCTCGCTGGCACCAATGACGGGGTCGATTTCGCTGCACAACCAACGACTTATTTGTTTCGAGGAACAAAAACGACGCCGGAATTCAGTTTCTGCCATTTCTTCAAACGCGTTTCGCACCGCCACCCACTCTCCTCCTTCCTCTAGAAACGCCAGCGCAACAACCTAAGTTCCCAACGCAAGCGCCATTTTCTCGAATTAAACTATGGATTGGATCCAAACATGCCATGCCACAGCCGCCGGTTGGATCTTATCCAATCCACCAGACGCGCCATGCGAAGCCGTATGATCGCTCCAATCTTGCCAGCTCCCGTCGTGTTCGGCGCCTAGCAGATGAAATGCTCGGTGGGAGGATGATTGACAACAGCGTGTCGTCAGTTTGACGTCACCAAAAACGTGGCCGCGCCCCGCGGCTGGCGACGTCGGCGCGGAGTAGGCAAATCGCGCGCGCTGGTAACAGAACGAACGTGCCGAACAACCATCTCCGATCGCACCCCTGATCTACTTCCTCATCGTCGTTACTGGATGTTGGAGCGTAGGTTGGTACTATCTTTAATCTATACCTTTTATCGAGTTTGATTACGACTACTGCTACCCCCTCATTATTGCTGTAGAATTCGTCAAGGTTTCCCGCTATGTGCTTATGGATGAGGAATCCTACACCTATTGTTTCTATAAGCCTCACCAGTTATTCTAATCTAACTAAGGTTGATAATATCCCAAACAACGTCTAATAGTTTCTCATATATTCCTGCTAAGTTAGCCTCACTCGACAGAGTTCGGCTGTTAAAGGTTGACAGGGTCAGTTTCGTGTATACAAATAAAACTGAAAATAAAAGTGGCTATATTTGGCTACAAATTTTTTGCTCAGTTTTTTTTTGTTTTGCTACATTTGGGCTACAATTTCTCTAGCTTTGTGCTACGCCGCCTTGTCCGACCTGGGAACACTGGCATAAGGTCGGAGCGAACAGTCGGCAACCTTGATGCGTGCGATATATTCCCGCTTTTCCGCTACACCACTGCTTTGTCGCCGCAACGGGAGCCGTCATCTCTTCCTGCCTGTCGTTTTGTTTTTCTGGATGTCCGTGCACGCCGCGCAGCGGTAGATGTACGGCAGCGCGGCGTCATATTGCGACCTGCGTCATTTTCTCGTCACTCCGTATGGCTAAAGAATGGTGGTAAGGGGAGCAAGTCCCCCCCCCCCCCTACCACACTGTGCAACATAGCGTCACATTCCAAAGCATGCTATACGCCCGTTTTGGAAGCAACCAGGGTTGGTTTCAAACAGTGTTTTAAATAGTGCTGCCTTAGTCTATTCAGACGAGGAATGTCAGAAAGAAACCTTTAGTCCTGGGTACACAGAGATACCCTTCGCGGGTACAACTGAGGGCCTTGTACGGGGTGATACTTCATTAAATTACTGTTATTTTTGAATATCGCCTGCGACATATAGCATAATTTTCGTCCTTGAGCTGGATTATTAGAACAAGAGGAGTTACTATCATGAGAAATCGATACATATTAGCCTAATTGCATGAAACTGAAAAATTAACCTTTTATTTCATTATTACATTGCGCCAAATATTACTATTTACGAATTCTAGCCGTGACCATGCAAGACATCAACTTGAAATTATTTTCTTGCATGGCGCCAGTTAAGAGGATACGCTTTCTTAAAGTGTGCGGCGAAATACATGGGCGTTCCCACTACTTTCGCGATTCCATGCATAAAGAAGCTTCTTGTTAAAAAGTTAAGTAGGTTAACTGTGCCTTCTTACGGCGTGTTGATGGCGCATCTCTCCAAACTGTCGTCATTCTCGAGATTCATTCCAAGGGGATACGGTAGAATATACCTTGGAAAGTAACTATATAACAACTTAATTACTGATTTTTAATTACTTGAATACGTGTTTCCATTTATCGTGCTAGTAATGTCCGCGTAACTAATCTTCCAGCTGAAGAACAAAAATAATTTTATCTGCAACAGACAATTTTTCAAAACTAGGAAGGGTTACAAACGTTCACCCCGTGTACACTTTGAAAATTGTATCCGTAATTTTAATAGGAAAGGTAAGTACATATGCGGATGCCGGTCGTGCGGCTGGTTTATGGTTCTCGGCCGCTCGAGTTTTCGAAATCTGGTCGAGTGAGTGGGCACATAATTCCAATGTTAAAATCATTGTTGCACGCACATCTTTCAGCATGTCATTTAAACAAATGCATGCAGTCCTTTTTTGGTGAACCATCTGACGTGAAGCATCTTCTTGGTCGTTGGAACCTACTCTTCATAAGTGAATGTTCGTAGTTTGTGGATTGGTCTATCCGCTTCCCAGGCCTTCTAAGCATTTTATCTCGTACGTCTTCACAAGACTTGTCGTTGGGCTAGTTGGCTCATATTATGAGGTAAAATTACTAGAGCGTAGTAAGACGATGAGCAAAACTACAATAACTTGAAAACCGGAGCCACATTTTTGACAAATAGACTGGTCTTTTTCAAGGGAGCATATGCTTTAGGTAGTCGCCATGAAAAAGACAAGCCCACTTGACTCCCGCTTTCAGCTTGTTCTCGTGTTGCATATTTTCTTTCATTCCCGTCTTGAACCTTCCGTAGTAAGAGCCCGATAATATTCAGCAGTTCGGGTGACCTTGATCCCTTGTGCTGTTAAGTGTTCTGCTTGACTCGGTTGCACTGCGGTATTTTGCTCTTTTAAGCGCTTGTCCCTGGACCCAGACACAGCAGACGGCGATAATCGCTTGACGACGCCCAGGCAAACTTTTACAGCGAAGTTGTTAAGAGCTACTTTCACCAGGATCGTGTCCGTTTGTGAACACAAAACTATCACCCCCTGCAATTGGCTCCAGCGTCTGCTTCCACATCTGGCTCGTTGGTGCACCTCGGCCCTGGCGCGCGAGTGCACTCGCGCCAGTGCTACCGCCTCCGTCATCGAAATTTATTATTAGCTACATATTAATTAAATAATTATTTAAGAAACAAAGGCAACCAATTTTACAGAGGAACTGTTAAAGGTTACTTCCTCGAGGATCCTCCCGTGTGTAGACCCAGATGCGTAGGCCGATCCCGAAGATACTGCAATGCCGGGCCGACCTGCTTTGTCAAGCGGTCGTACAGACTGCCTTTTCTCTGCTACGCCCCGTTCGTACTGTACACTGTACTGCAAATTGAAATAAAGCTATGATTGATTGATTGATTGATTGATTGATTGATTGATTGATTGATTGATTGATTGATTGATTGATTGATTGATTGACTGACTGACTGACTGACTGACTGACCCGCCATGGAGGATAAGCACATTTTAAGCCCTTCCCATGTGTGGGCCTATCCCGAAGTTAGTGCAATGCCGGGACGACCTGCGGCTGACGTACAGGTCGCGGTAAGCCATCCCTATGCGTGGGCCGATCCCAAAGATATTGCAATGCCGGGTGGACCTGCGGTTGAGATGAAGCAGGCATTAAGCCCTCCACATGCGTGGGCCGATCCCGTAGTTAGCGCAATGCCGGGTCGACCCGCGGCGGAGGTGAAGCAAGAGTTAAGCGCTCCCCATGTGTGGGCTGATCCCGAAGATAGTGCAATAGCGCAACGACCTTCGGCGGAGGTGAAGCAGGTCTAGGTGAAGCAGTCACCACCTCCGCGGGCCGACCCGCGGAGGTGGTGAAGCAAGCGTTAAGCCTTCATATGGGTGGGCCGATCCCGAAGTTACTGCAATGCCGGGCCGACCCGCGGTTGAGGTGAAGCAGGCGTTAGGCGCTCCCCATACGTGGGCTGATCCCGATGATAGTAAAATGCCGGGGTGACCAGCGGCGGAGGTGAAGCAGGCATTAAGTCGTCCCCATGCGTGGGCCGATCCCGAAGCTACTGCGATGCCGGGCCGACCAGCGCCGGATGTGAAACGGGCGTTAAGCCCTCCCAATGCGTGGACTGATCCCGTTGTTAGGGCAATTCCGGCCCGACCCGCGGCGGAGGTGAAGCAGAAATTAAGTGCGGTAAGTTAGATACCGGGCCTACCTGCGACAAGTGTGAAGCAGGCGATAAACGCTCCCCATACGTGGGTCGATCTCGCAGTTAACGTAATGGTGGGCCCACCCGCGGTGGAGGTGAAGCAGGCTTTAAGCACTCCCAATACGTGGGTCGATCCGATAGACAGTGCAATAGCGTGTCGACCCGTGGCGGAGATGAAGCAGGCGTTAAAAACTTCCGACACATGGGCCGATCCCGAACATAGTGTAATACCGGGTCGACCAGCGGCGGAAGTTGAGCAGGCGTGAAGCACTTCCAATACGTGGGCCGATCCCGAAGATAGTGCGATGCCGGGCCGACCCGTGGCGGAGGGGAATTTGGTCATTAAGCGACTCACATACACAGCTTCGCTATTAATCCTTCTTCAGTAAGTGGAAGGGCATTGCATTTCTTTTAAAGTTTACGTTTAGACTTTGGCACATGTTTTCTGTAGCATGGCCAGGACACACCATTGTTAAATGTAATCTGTCAACGTCAGGGCACGGTTTCTAATTTCGTATGGCTAAAATAGTTAATATGCTGTGTAAACAGGCAGAGCGACAGTCCCGGTAGGACTGTGCAAAGCGGTCTCAGAAAGTGGCACCGTAAGGCCAGAAAATTTCGATAACGCGTTGGTAGCAGCAACTACATGCATCGGCTTTCTCTAATAACCCTGCTGGAAAAATCAGTGGCATTGTTATTGCGAGGAGGTCCACAACCAAAGGCCATTTTTATCAAGGATTGCTAAATCATGGCCAAACAAATCGGTTTTTTATCAGCTAATGTTACGTGGAGTGAATGGAAAGCTACTTTCCTGGCTTTTTTTTGAAGTCTGAAATAATCTTATTAGATAACCTTGCTTGCCTGCGCCCCTTAGGCGCCCCACACTCGTCTTGTAGTAGTATAACAACCGATGCGACAAATAACCATTATGAAATCGCTATCGGTGTGTTGTGCAGTTGAGCAGAAGCGATTCACTCGAGCAAGAAAGCTGTGGGACTTACACTTCCCGGAGTGCAGAGGTTGCTGTACGACTTTGTACACTAGAAGAAACGTACAAAGAAAAATACCGTAGCATACCATGAAAATCAACGTTTCCACGAAAAAATACGTGGCACAAACATAATGTAATATGTATAATAATTGAAACTACGTATAAAAGTTTGAAAGGTTTGGTATCACATGTATATTATAGCTAATACTGCAACTAACCTTGCTTACAGCGTTCTGATTATTACCGTTATGACTAGTAAACATGAACATTTCAACCACATTTCTGCCTAGCTGTAAGCATACATCCGATGAAATCCTCCAAGTAAAAAGGAAATCTACAAAGGTACAGCTGGGTTTGAAAACCAATGCCTAGCTTTTCCTAGATATTTGATAGTGGTCATTCAGTTATGCGTACTAAATGTGAAGACCATAAGAAAGGGAGAACACTAGCCAGTGATAACGATACTGTCTCCAGGTCGTTTTCGTAAGAACGCACTAAAGACGAAAAGAACATACACAAAAGAACTGGCGCTATTTCTAACTTACGTTTATTACAAATGGTCATCTCATTATGCTCTGCGGATCAGGTACATTATGCTCTCATCATCATACACACCAAAGATTGTAAATGAATAAGATCATACACACGATTGTAATGTCAATCAGTTCACGTTCCTAGATACCTCGAAAGAATTGTCACCTATTTTTCTTGCAAAACCGAAGTCTGACAGCTGACGCACTTGTCGCCTGCTTTCCTTATAAAATATGCTTCTACTATTTCGCGTTGTCTTTTTGTGTTTTCGTTCCTGAATAAAGTTGTGTCACCAAACATGGGTGCGCATGCGCACTTTTTGCAGTTTTCGGCCAAGCCACTGCCGTATCCTTTTCTAACGTCATTATTGTGCTCTCTAGCCCTGTCATCGAAGCAATGGCTGGTTTGTCCTATATAAACACATCTACAATCTAAGGGTATCTGATACACATGTGAAGTGCGTTCGCCTTAATTGGTCCAGTGATTATTATCAAATTGCATGTGTCTCTGGTGCTTCCTGTTTAGAAGGTTACACACTGGTGACAATATACAAGGCGCTGAAAAAAACTTGATTGACATGATGTTGGCTCGCGACCTTTTCCCCTTATGTTAAACTTTATGGAGGTACTGGATTGCATGGTCTTGTCTTTTGTCACAATCTTTGGTTGGCCACTTCCTTCCCCGCTTTAATTTTTCAAGCAATGTTTCTCAGACAGATGAAATCACAGACACTGGAAAACCTGCATGTTTCTATCGGTTTACTTGGCTAAGCACACTATGCTCAGTTTCGGGAACACATGACTTTTGCAAAGCATCCTGAAGGCATGTGGTGGCGACAGAGTGCTCGCTTTAGACTGTAGACCTGTTTATACAGGAGAATGTGGCCAGTGCTTCAATGACAGGGCTAGACAGCAAAATAAGGACGTTAGAAAAGGATGCGGTAGTGACATGACCGAACCGTGCAAAAAGTGTGCATGCACACCCATGTTTGGTCACACAACTTTCTTCAGGAAAGACAACACAAAAACAGAACGCGAAAAAGTAGAAGAATATTTTATAAGGAAAGCAGGCGACAAGTGCGTCAGCTGTCAGTCTTTGGTTTTGCAAGAAAAAGAAGTGACGTTTCTTTGGAGGTATCTAGGCACATAAACTGATTGAGCAAATTGTGTGTATGATCTGATTTACTTACAATCTTTTGTTTCTGTGATGATGACAACATGATGTACCTGATGCGCAGAGCATAAATAGATGACCATTTGCAGTAAACGCCAGTTGTATTTAACGCCAGTCCTGTCGTATATGATATTTTCGTCTTCGTCTTTAGCGCATTTTGATGAAAACTGTCAAGATGAACCAACTCATCCAAACCAAGGTAGTGTTGCCTCCAGGCTTTACGAAGCTTACCAATCGGTGATTGAATGATGAAGGCTGAGGGAGTCATCGAGATGAAGGCTCACAGGGGAAGAAAAGACGAAAACAAGCGCTACACTCACACCTGTTTATTAGAGCTAAAGGTTTCGCATATGTACATAAACCTGTCGCGTAGGCGCACAATAAAAATACAGAAACATCGCAGACGGAACACGTGTAGGTAAAAGGCGGTTGCACAAGAAGGAGAACCCACAGTTAAGAAGTGTGTTCGACGGCTGTGTTCGAGGTGAGGAGCAGTCGATACGATGTATAAGTGAGCGCCTGCCGCAGCTCCTCGGTGCTGGCGGTCCTTCTAGTCAAAGGGGGGCTTCATGCAGCTATGGAATGTCAGCCCTGCTTCACCACCATTTCGACGCCAAGGAGCTGGCGACGAAACCTGAATCCCCTCAAGATCACTGACAAGGTAATATGTGTTGCGTCTTTGTCTGTTCGACGACCCAGAGCTGACGAACAAGAAAAGTGCTTGGACCCCAAACTGCAATAGGGCATCGGCCATGTGTGTGCTTAAACGGCAACGCCTCTCTTAACAGCACCCGCATGTACGAAAGGGCCGGGTGCAGATTATTGACAGGTAGGCAAAAAAGCTCCTTTCCTGGTGTCCCCAACCGGCACATTCTATGGTAATGGTGGTAACAGTCAAGCCTACAAAGAGCCACAGCTCACACTTTACATGGTACAGCATCGACCCTGCTTTCATCTGAAATTGCCTCTCGATTGCATCGAGGTCAGGTCGAAGGTTGGATACCAGAACTGTAGTCCGGCGAGAAGGTGCGACACCATGGTTGGGATTTTGCGGATGGTGCAGCAATGCCGATCGGACGGCACAGAGATATGCAATTTCCTCGGTCGTCCAGCGAAAGAGGGAAAAGAACTGCATAAGAAGCCATAGCGCGTACGTGTGAAGAAGCAAGCCCTGTGATTTTTGAAGCTGGCGCATATTTTGTTACTGTCTCATATTTCGTTTCACATTTATTTTTTGTCTTTACTAATTCCGATGAAAATGTGAAAACAGCTAATTGTTCCTTCGCCAAGGGTTGGCACTCTTCAGTAGGAAACATCATCTCGGGCCAGAAAGCATTTGAGCATTCCGGACACCGACCTCACAGAGGGAACAGCGGGCGTCCCGGAGGAATCTTTCAACCTCGGAAATCCAACATCATCGATTGCTCTTCTAAACTCGGACTTCGACCGCCTCTGACCTACACGTGTTCTACCTGTGACTTTTCTGTATTTTCATTGTGCACATGCGTCACAAGAAAATATATACGTGAAATCTTTCCAGCTATTAAACAACTATGAGTGCAGCACTTGCCTTTGTCCTTTATTCCCGTATGATTTGTCTTTCGATTGCGCTCGTTTTCCTCGTGAGAAGTGCAAGGACAATTGGACAAACAATTAATTCTTACGGGGAGCTGTATATTCTGCGTTCTTGCAAATGCGAAAACTGCAATCACTTCTGTGGTTCCCTTAGATGACATACATCTGGCTTGCAAGAAATAAGCGTACAAATAAGCATACCTGCTACAGCAGTGCAAAGGGGCCGGAGGAGGAAAAAACATTTATTGAAAAAAAAAGGAGAAGCAGGTGTCTTTCTGCTTCTGCGGGGAGGTGCTCTCAGTGTTGGGCTCCCGCGCCTCTTGCTGCCTCCTGGGCCCGCCGTACCAGCTGCTGCTGGTCAGGAGGGTCTGCGCTAACATGGCGTCTCACTGCTCGGGTGTGGGTATGTATCTACGAGACTGCCTTCACCTTGGGGCACGCCCATGTGGTGTCATATAGGGAGGCGTAGTAGTTACAAAGGGGACATTTGTATGCGTATAGTGTAGGGTGTATAGCGTGTAGTCTCCTTAAATGGGGGTGTGTATTGGTTTGAAATCATCGCCATGTTACGACGTCTTCACGTGAGAGGGTCTTGTGTAGAGGTGGGTATTGTTTTCAGTTCAACCTGTGGTGTTGCAGTATGGCATTGCATTGCAAAGGCACGCGCTCCATAGATGCTGCCGTATTCCCTCTCTTGTGGCGCCCGGGAGGCATGAGCTCGGGCTACAGCGATCGCACGTTGATTTCCACGGAGGGACTCTTATCCTGGAGGGAATGGTATTTCAGCCTCCCGGAATTGTGAGGCTTTTTTGAGGAGTCGGTGGGCAATGGAAGATATTCTGCCTCTCGCGTAGCTACGGCAAGGTGCCTGGGAGTCAGCAATAATTGTGACGTACTCGTTGGTCACACTCACTATAGGTGATGGCCAAGGCGATGGCTCTCTCCGCCGCTGTGACGGTGCTGGCAGTGCGGACCGTCATCGAGGCCCCCTCTAGAAGGTTATCGTCGACAACGCTGGCGATCATGTCTGCGCTTTGGGGGTACTGCGCGGCTTCTGTGTATAGTGTGGTGGGGCGACTGCGATATCTTGTCTGGAGGATCCGGTTGTCGCCAAGCAGTAGAAAAAACCGGCGCCTAAATGCTGGGTGATCCAACAATGAGCGGCTGTATTCCTATAGCACGCATGTGTAAAGACTACATCAAATGTTCTTACCACCCGATGCGTGATTTTAGAGATTTAGACCTTACGGTGAAACGGTAAACGAAAAGGCATCTCTTTGTGTCAGAAAAACCGCCGTTTCGTGTCGCAATATTTGATAGTAAGCTTTAGGTCAGTCAAAATTTCAAATTCCTTAAGCAAGTTCATGTAAAACACAGAATTGCTCTCACGAACGAGAGAACTGCTGAACCTATTTAAATGGAATTTGTCCCATTTGAGAGGTAGAGTAAACTCAAGTGAATCACTGAAATTATACTTTTATTTATAGCCTTTAGCTTCATACAAACACTCGTGAACCCTTGGAAGTTTTAACAAAACACTCATCATCAATTGGGATAGTCTATTAGTAGACAGCTATACGAAGTAAGGATAGTAGTTTTATCGGCCGCATAAACTTTTGAACATTCGCTGACTAAGTAAATTAACAAGCATATTGTCAAGCGCGGACAGGCAAGCATGAACACGTCACACTCGATGACCGCGGACACACGCTGTCAAAATGCTGGCGTGAGGAAGCGGGGCAGCAGCAGCCACCGAAGTGACCTTCTTGCTGCCTATCGCTTCAACACAAGGTGATCAGCGAGAACACAGCGCCCACGCAGCCGATTCGTTGGTGCGCCTGGAATCTTTTCCCGTAGCAGCTCGCATTGGAGACAAGGACCACACAGCGGTGCGCGGCCGCGCCGTATACGAAAGCAGCAGCACCACAGAACACCGCTTCACCCCCCCCCCCCCGTTGTCTCGCATGACTGAAGACAGCGCGATTCCTCCTCGATTCCCTCCTCGCCATCGTCGGCTCAGCGTCGCAAGCTATCACTCGCACATACAGCATACGGCGACCGGCGCCAATATTATCGCTCTTGGACTTTATATGGAACTTCACTGCGACGGCGACGGCCCCACAGACGGCGACAGAAAAAAATTGCCCTTGGAGTGTCCATTAGTTGCAGTCGCAATAAAATTGAAGCGTAATATTCCGCAGCCAAACTCTGCTATCGAGACACATATCACATTTCTGTAAAATTCCTTTCGAACATGTCAAGCTGACAAATTTGACATATCTTACAGGCGCCCTATAACGTAAAACTATTCCAATATGTTTCTATTCCAATCTCCTTACGTCAAATTTGCGTGACCACCAACGCAAGCACCGGGCGGTCACCCGCAGGGTTGTCTAAACAGACCAAACAAACGCTCTCCTCGTTCATAGGAGGTCACTTTTGTTTGCTTGAAAAACGAATAACGTTGCCTACACTGAGCGGCTTGTCGTATCTAATTGGCTGACAAGAGGCGAGCAGAAGGCTCAAGTGGAGAGAGATTTGATGGGGCCGAGCCACTGCACTGAGAGTTGATAACCGGATGAAGAGGGTGGTGCCGGCGGCTACGATTGGTCGGCTTTCCGTTACTTAGCTTGCGGTGGCTGGTCGAAAATCGCGGCGGCATGCAACGGAAGCTCAAGAATGACGCTAAAACGGACCCTCAGCAAGGAAGAGTTGGCAGAATGAGGGGGTAAACGTGCCGAAAGTTCTAGAAAACGTTACACGGCCACGCAAGAAGCGTTATTATACGCAAATACACCCATGCTCTCCGGCAGGTGCGAGTAGCCGGCGTCTGAGTGATCGGCGGCAGCCATCTTCTATTCCTTTCGGAACGGGGCAGCATGCGGCTATTCCGAAGCAAATTCAGTTTTGTTCGGCATATTAATGCATCTTTATCGCGTACACGTCATTTTGACGCGGTGAGTTTTTGCGGTTTTGTGACGTCGCGTGACAGGTAAGTGCAGTGGGTGCAGCCCGAAAACTTTTTACCAATAGCCGAGGGCTAACGGCGAAAAGGAGTCGAATCAGAAACATCTGTTTTTCTTTTTTTCGTCAAATCATACATAATCAGTCTGTACACATAACATCACATGGGGAGGTATCGCGGTTTTCGTGACGTCGCGTGACAGACAGGTGATGTGGGGGTGGTCGAAAAAAAGATTTTGACCAATCGTGGATGGCTGATAGCAGAATTGGAATAGAAAAGTTTGGAATAGTTTTACGTTATAGCGCCCCAGGTTACGATGGTGTTACAAAACTTCAGACAACCGTGCAGGTGACCGCCCGGTGCTTGCGTTGGTGGTTACGCAAATTGGGCGTCCGTAGGTTTTAATAGAAGCATATCGGAATAGTTTTACGTTATAGCGCCCTTGTACTTCCAAATTTGTACTATATATCAGACCACTCTATAGCGGCATATCGTTCCTCATGTTTAGAGGTGAAGTTTGCGAAGTTCAAATATGGTATTTTATTGCTTAGTTACGCAGTTCTAAACACGATAAAGTAGCTTTCTTAAGAATCTTTTGCTGTTGCAAATTGTTCTGCCGACCGATGGCCTAAATAAACAAATCTGCTTCCTTTTTTCTCATCATTTTGACTTTTTAAATGCAAGAAATCTGATCAAATTAGGTGTAGTGGTTGCCTAGAGAAAGCAGTTCTTCTTTTCCGCTCGTTTACAGAAACCCAAGAGCGAAAGCTCCCTCCTAAATCTGCCTTTGGAGGACTTGATTGTACGTGGTACTTTTGGGGCAGCTTCATGCTTGAATACTTATGCAACATACTATCCATGTTACAAATGTTCCTATTGCCAATACATTTGAAACATGACGCAACTGAAAAAAAAGGAAAAGTCATAAACCTGGGATGACTTTTTTGCCAGTAAGATTTGTGCCGACCTTGCGGTCAGGAGCGGCGCTCATTTAAAGCGGTGTTTGATCGCGTTGAACGGTTCAGTTCTGCCGACTATTTTTAATTGAGGCATTAACTTATTTTTAGACTACATCAAACGTATTCTAAAAAATCCGCTAAACATGTCAGCTCTGCATGGGGCTCAAAGAATTATAAAAAGTGATGCCATCACTTACAGCTCCAATCCCAAGAAAATTTGGCAACGTAATGGTCAGACACTTGTTTGTTGTTCCGCTCGCTGGAAAGAAGAATCAAATAATTAGGAAGCTTTTGACAAAGTTCATCACATACTATTGTTTCCCAAACTAAGCTTGGCTAACATTGATTCAGTCGTGTTGATTTAATTCTTGGTTTCCTTACTAATGATACAAAGTTCACCTCGACTAACGGTCATGACGGACCTACTGCTCCATTACAATTAGGTGTTCCACATGGATTCCCACTTGGTCCCTCACTTTTACTGATCAGTATTAATGACTGCCTAATAATATGTCTTGAAATATTTGCTCATTTGCAGACTATTGCGCAATTCATCATTTATTGAGGAATCTTAATGACGACACTGGACTTCAAGATGATTGGCATGCCAACCCTCCAATTTTTAACTGCGATTGACTCGCATTCTTGCTTGTGATTATAGTAGTTCTATACCTCTGATCGATTATTTTGCACGGCTTTACATATCGGTCTATTTACTTTAAACTGCCCTTTTTTTCTTGCCTTTACTTTTTGCTCGTGCCTGCTCCCCTCTGTAAAGCTGTAAAGCACTGAGGTTAAAAGTGTCACGAGGATATACACAACAAAGAACACTTCTGCAGCCCTACGAGCATGTCCTAGTCGATAAACTAGCTAATGAAATATTCTAAGCTACAATTTGTATGATGCAATAATGACACAGACTAAAACATTGCGTGATATAAAAAAACACGAGGCGAGCTCATTTTTTCAACGAAAGGGCACCACTTTGCACACCACCTAGTTGTGCACGTCTTCGGCGTAAAAAGACAACTTAGGACTCTACCAACTCTCATACGTAATGTGCGAGCCAAGCAATTTCGAAGCCTGTTTGCCATGTAAAATCTCGTACTCCCAATTCACAGAGAATTCTTAAAATTCACATGGTGCTTTCTCTATGTCAACAAATACCGACAATATGAACTGCTTGTGCATAAAAGCATCCTGCATATGGTGCTCAATGCGAACTAGGCGATAAGTTGTGAATCTACGTTCCCGTTAGTCTTACTATACAGGGCAAAGTATTGTGTTGCTTTCAGTATAATAGAGCGGATGTCGGTTTGACAACTTTTCAAAGTTTACGCACGCAGGTTGTCCACGTTATGGTTTTTTTCTCCTGTTTTTTTTTCTCTTCGAGAATTTTAATTATGTTTGCTTCTTTTAAAGCGGAATGGATGTATCTGGTAGACCGTATATCATTGAGAAGTGACGGGACTGTATGTGATTTTCGTTTTTCATCGCGTTGTAAACTATTCTCTCGGTTACTGCTGCACACGTGTTGCAGCAGTTTAGTAAAGCCTTTAATCTCAAGTGCCATGTCAAACAGACGATACTATGGTTCGTGTCGCATGCTTTACCGATCCAGGAGGAAGTCGCGCAGCTGCTCGTTGATATCTTAGAAAGAAATTAGGATAGTGCAAAGAAAATTAGCTTGGCCTCCAGGTCTGTCATACTAGGTGTTAAGAAATGGTGTTGCAGGAGATTTTCGGTATTTCGATTTGTTAACTTTGTTTCAGACTTTCGTTTTGTCTGCCTGAGAAATAACAAGATTGATTTATTTTACCCACTTCCGCGTTTAACGTGGCGGCATGTTTTTCTATTTCGTGACTTATTCTCCATGAAGTTAATGTTCTTGTTTGTGGTTGGGAACTTAAGGAGCAGGCTTAAGCTTTGTTTTGCTCCTTCTGAGCTTCCTTATACTTTTCATTCCACCCCGTAATGCGTGCTTTTGAAGGCAACCTGCTTGGTTTGAGAATACACACTGATGCTGCATCATCAACACGCACTGTTAAGCACGCTATTGTATCGTCAACAGAGTCATAATGTCAACACTATGGGATATCATCCCAAATAAACTGTGTCAGTACACGAAACTGCGTCAGTTCAGCTCAGCCGACTTTCCATCTTGAAATATGTTTAGAGCATTGCGCACATTTCTTAGGTTTACAATGTTAGGGAAATTGTAATTTCCATAAGGCATTCACGTTCCACTGAGGATACCGTGCCATTGTACTGGACGCTCTGCTGAAATCTAGGAATGTTTGGTTTATAGAGATGTGCGTAGAACGTTGGTTCTATTTTTGTTAAGCAAACAGTCACTTTTAGATAATACGAAGCTTTCTACTAAGCGCCCTCTCTCATTACAATAGTCTTCCCACACGGTATTATGCGCATACAGATTTCCACCAACTACTTAATTGTCAGGAACTTAATAAGTATCCGAAATTCTGCTCTGATCAAGGGGTCCTTGGGCTTGGTTAAATAACACAGTCCGCAGGTGGCACATGCTGGTGTCAACACCTCATCCAAGGTTTGCTGTCGTACGTGCTGCGTAGACCTCGCACGCGGATCGCGAAGTCACCTTTATCTCAAACGCTCTCTTTTCAACAGAAGGCCCTGTCCTCACTCTCTTCAAGACGCACTGTTTCACAATCTGACACACTATTTCGGCATTCCCTTAGATGGCTGCTATTGGCGGATAGCTGACATCATGTTTCGACCGGCCACATGGCGTCGATACCGCGGCCGCTTCGCGGTGCCGTCACGAGTCCCCTGGTTAAGCGCACTGCGGCTCGATAAGACAACCGCCATTGGCTCAAGTTCAGCGCATCGTAGGCCCTAAAGGCGGATGTCGCAATGTCTACGCTATTATCCAGAATGAAATTTCATCTGCGTGCCACGGTGACTTTTAGAAGGTGGAGCGTTAAGGGTACGCCCCACTGCGCCGTAGCCATCGTAGTGCAAGGCATTACAGAAGGTACGGGAATACAGCGGAGGCCGTGTTTCGTTGCCAATAGCTCCGCTTCTGCTGAACGCACTGAAGTACTCCTTGCGGCAAAGTATTTCTGAAGCAGCCTATTTTCACTTCTAATGCCTTTCTCCACTTCGATAAAACGTGGTCCAGGGTACCTTTAACGGACGTTCGCAGTTTCTGTCACCGGCAGGCAACCCATCGGTCGAATGTTATGATACATCACCGGACGACGTGACAGCTTGTTGCGGTGTTTTCAAAAAATTACTTACTGCCTTACAAATTTCGGTTGTGCACATGCGAGGCGTGTTTCCAGAAAATGAAACAACCTCGGATGAAGTTTATGAAGGAGTCTTTTACCGTCCTAAATATAAAATTTTGTTGAACTATCTCTGCGCCATAATTGAAAAGAAGATTGGTCTTGCCTGTTTGGGAGCAAATATTATATTACAGAGACCTTCTCTAGCCTTGCAATGCGCAATTTCTCTTTTTTGGAGTGGTCGAGAGAACTCCGACGCTACGTCAGGGCTGGCTGCGTCGTTTGGCCCCGAGATGTGCAATACATCGCCTTTTAAGGGGCGCTGGACCCACACTGGTGCGTGCGGTGTGCTTGCCATGAAGGCCTCACTTCGGCAGAGAAGACCCTGGAAGCCACCAGCCCGGTGGTCAATGGCCCCTTCTGGAATGGCAGCACAGCGCTGGCACGAGCCGCCAAGGGTTCCGGCGGCGTCCCCACAGGCTTTCCTCGTGTGTGCCGGACTGGCGCTGGAAGCCGCTTTGGCGCTACCTCCGCATGCATCACTTTCGCAAGGCTTGCCTTTGGCGTGTATGACAGTGGCCTTCGTGCCTGCTTGGGACAATTTTTATTACGACAGCAATTATATGGACACTCCAGGCGCGTTGTTGCCGTTGCCATCGCCGTGATGTTCCCGTATGATGTCCAAGACTATAACACCGCCACCACGCCTCGTATGCGGCATGTGCGAAGGCAAGCACGCGAAGGAAACTGACGATCGCAGCTTAGTCTGGCGCACGCAAAGAGGAAAGCGGAGAGCAAACGCGCTCCCTTCCGTCGCGCGAAAGGCCGTGGAGGGATGGGAGGGAGGGAGGGTTGGCGGCATTGTGCTCTGGCAGCAACTGCGTATTTGGCGACCGGGCGCAAGGGGAACTGGTGATCGCTACAATGATCGGTGCTCAATATCGCGCGCGATAGGGAGGAAAGCGGGGAGGCAGCACGGAAGGGAGGGGTGCGGCTTCGATTCCACCGGCAAGTGCGTACTGTGTACGGCTGCGTGCGGTCGCGCGTGACGTATGTTGAGAAGGATCTACAGATGGCTCGTACCTTTGTGCGCTCTGTTATCGCCGTTCTTGCATTCACGCAATAGACAGCGCGAAGGTCACTTTGCTCGCTACTGCTGCCGCAGTTGCTGACACCAGTAATACTACAGCGATTGTCCACGCTCTTCGAGTGGGGTGTGTTCAGTTTGCTTGTGCGCGCGGACATTATGCTTGTTAATTGAGTTACGTAGGCGAATGTTTACAAGTTCAGAGGGTAAATAAAACTATTATCCTTACTTCTAATTTGCCCTCACGATCAATGCTTCCCCTTTCGGGTGAAACTGCGAATTTTTTCTTTCACTTTAGTTAAGATTTGTTTCTATTTCTCATATGATGGGCACGGCCGAGTGTATGCGACATGCTCTTTGTTGAACTTTCCACACTGTGGACTATTCTGTCATTTGCAGTTTTTTCCTGTGGCGCTAATAGTACTAGGACGTAGAGAAAAAGAAACAGAGACAGACCCGGGCACTAACTTCCAACAGCCTGTGTTTGTCGCTGTTTTCTCTTCTACGTCCATTTGCTATTTGCGCTTAAGGAAAAAACTGCCAGATGTGACACCAAAAAGCCAAAACATCTACACTGATGTTCTACCGTGTTTCGGAGGAATATTTACTGGCTCTGCAATTAGCAAATGAAGTCGGTTGGTCTCGGCATTTCTATCAACCGTGGCTGAAACTTTAACACTAGAAACATCACAGCTTCTTTAACACGCGCGGCTTGACACGAATCTTGATGTGCTTGGCCGGAATGGTTTCGGACAGGCCAGTGAGCCGGAAATAAGAATTATCTGCTTAGTTTAAATCTCCTTTACATTGCGCCACACCTGGGGCGATATTCTTGTGGCGGGATGCTGTATGAGTCCACCTAGTGGACATGTCCATTTCGTCTGCTAAAGAAGTGGTGATTGGCTGTGGTGCCGCGCTGGTGCGGGCGCTCAGCCCAGTCTATCGAATGAGAGCTTCATCAGGAGGCGAAATGGACATGTCCACTAAGGTGGACTCTTACATAATACCTCCCTTGCATTTGTCATGTGCTGATCACGTTTTGGGGTTTCCATTATACTAAATGTACCCCTTCAGTCAACTCCAATAAATCAACTATATTACACGGCGGATGGTGTTCATGGTGTAGCGTACGGTGGCGGGCGCACGAAGATCTCTAATTGGCACTAGTATGAGTAGCTTGCCATAATGCTTCTTAACGTGGAGTTCAAAAAGAAGGTCACCGCTAGCCTACTTTGTGACCTTGTAACCTGGTCCTATGGTCTTTGTCATGGTCTTTGCAACACGAAAAGCAACATCGCTCGCATGGGCATTTCAGGTGTTTCACTATGTATTGCGTGGTTGCGCTGAAGCTTCTCACCCTGCCAACCAAAACACTTGAATGCTTTCGGTACACCCCTTCGTCTAGGGCCGATGAGAAATTTAATGAAACGAAGTATACATCAGATCATTCTTGTGTCCCCAGTAACGCTGGCCCCCCAATGTGGAGCCCGCGGCAGGACCTGTGACAATAGGTCTTGAAAACGCCAGGAATACGTTGCCGCTGTAATGAAATTTGTCAGAAGCCAGGTTGGATGCGTCACACAAAATGAAAACCTGGTTGCTTGGAATATCGGAAGTAAAAGGAAGTGAGCAGAAAACATGCAAGATTTTAGATGAGAGAAAAAGAGGAAGATTGGAGAGAAGGCAACCAAAAGGCAGCACTACCGATTAGCCTCGAATAGGTCAGTCCGGCGTGGCCGTCTATGCGTAGCGTGAACAAAAAGGTGTGATGCCTCCGCTGAGCGGCCTTAAGAGGAAGCTTTAGCTCGGGCCCAACTCCGACGCGGCCTATTCAAATACATGTAAAACGCAAAAACGTTTTTATGAGGTAACCTCTGCACCGATTTTAATGAAATTTGTTGCATTTGAAAGCGAAAGTTGAATTCTAGTGACTGCTGCAAGCGGAATTTCTATTTAGGGGTTCAATTTTCTTAAAACGATTTTCAAATATTTGATCGTTTGAAAAAAATAGAAGCACAATTTTTAAAAATTGATAGCTCTGTATCAAAAACAGATATCGCGGCTCTGTGAACGGCATCCATTAGATCATTGAAAGCGGACAAATTCGATATGTCATTTTACATCTTACGTGAATTTGTTACGTTGTTTACAAGGGTTCTGCAAAAGTTGTATTTCCATGTTACTAATCTTTTTGAGGTTCATGTGTAAGATATCAATTTTGTCCGCTTTAGATGTACTATTAGATGCATTTCACAGTATTGTATTATCGTTTTTCTTTTAGGCGTTACGGAGTTGTAAACTTGACAGTTTGGTTTTTTGAAAATTTCGGATTTTCGCTAGTTTTTAATAAAATATTGACGACCTAACTCAAAAATTCGAAACCAACAGTCACTAGACTTTAAGTTCTTCTTTTAAATGCAACAAACGTCGTCAAAATTGGTGCAGTCGTTGCCGAGAAAAACCAATTCTCTTTTTACATGTATTTAGATAGGAGCACCCGAGCTAAAGCTTCCTCTTAATGGTCTAAACATTCGGCATCGGCTCAACCCCCGCGGTCCGCGTTTCTCCGGACACGGCTAAGCTACGCCGGAGGGTCCCCGTGTGGTCGGTTCTGTGCTTTCGCAACACACGAAACGACTAATGATGCAGACACCGTTGCAGACCGCAATTCGTTTGTATATGTTCGACACTATATGATCATTATTTGAGGCAGATTGGCGGACATTGTCTGATGTACCATATTACTGCTTCGAACTTATTTACCGTACGGAAGGCTAGAAAAATACGATTCAGAGAGGATGAAGACAAAATATAAGAATACGTCAAATAATGTATAACCTAGTAAGCTCGCAGAATATAAATATGAGTTATTATTAAGCTTAAGACATAACGTTTCTGTACTACAACTGAAACTTAATGTTCCGAAACACGATGAGCAAATATCGCACTTTCAGCATCCTATGTGTAAAATTCGAAGTAGTAATTAAAGAAAAGCACATTCAGAGTATGGTTTTGCGCTGCTAAGCAAGCGGTCGTGGGATCGAATCCCGGCCACGGCGCCGCATTTTGATGGTGGCAAAATGCGAAAACACCGGTCTACTTAGATTTAGGTACACGTTAACGAACCACTGGTGCTCCAAATTTCCGGAGTCCCCACTACGGCATGCTTCATAATCAGATCCTGGTTTGAAAAATTGAAAAGCATCGTATCTCCTTATTTAGGAAAATCTCACTCTTGCTTCCTTAACTCCACTGCATCAAGAAATATGAAGGAAAAGTGTGTACTTGCCCCTCGCTGTTTCGCTAACGAGTGCTTCGCAGTCGTGCAGCTGCAGGCAAATGATGGCGAAAAATACCGCTACGAGAAAGGACTTCATGATGCGCACGTCGCACCGAAAATCGCACGCAGCAGCCAGATGGATAGCACGGGACCGTTTGGCTCGAATGCATAAGTGAGTAGAGGGTTTTATGCCTCTCAGCTGGCGGTGGCGAAAACAACTCAAATATAGCTTTTTGCTCATAAACAGACCTACAAAAAACAATTGCAGTGACCTCGACACGGTTCCACATGTGAAATGCTTCCCATAGTGCAGTGACGTAGGTCTATTAATATAAGCGGAAAATAAGAGCGATAAATAGGTAGATACGTCTGTGGCTGCTGCATTTTCAGCGATTTCCACGTTCCCACTATTTGCCTCACGTAAGGTGCTTATTCGATTGGCCCAGTTTACCCCGACAATATTGTATGTGGCTGTTTCATATGAACATACATATACTTTAGGCAGCAGTAGTCCTCATAACAAATGGGTGCGGCTACTTCGTGCCAACTGTTAAGTACAAAAATATTCTTTTTGGTAGATTCATAGCAACATAGTTGGCAATAGTCAAAACATGACAAATATAGAGGTGCATTTGCTATCTCAGTATAACGTCGACGGTATGCCCTCCACAACTTTCCTTGGTTGCCAGTGAATGGCCATTTTGCACTCTGCAGTCGTTAATCAAAATATGCCCCATCCATTAAAAATTCTCGTCAAACCATATTAATGAACGAAATCAAATCACTGCAAAATCACTCGGTTCGTTTCATCCTATCTAACAGCCATCACACTGGTAATGTACATTAATGAAGAGTACGCTTCAAATCCTATTATTAGCTATTCGCAGAAAGGAATCACGCATTTCCCTTTTTCATAAGATCTACTACGCCAATGCATCTCTTCGCACTCTTTGGGTTCAACCTGCGCCTTATTATTCGATTCGTCATTATGACGTACATAAAGTTAAGGTACGCCGTCATAACACCGTCGCCTGCTCACAATCATCCCTTCTTAGGACTTCAATCGACTGGAATAATGTACCGACATCAATAGTAAGCATCGATGGCCCTAAGCTTCTTAAGAATGCACTAATCAGCATCAAATAATGTACAGTGGCAAATAACATAATTTCGTACTTATTCGTAAACATCTTCTACTTGGTAAAGTGTACTCTTTCTGCATTTTCATATCATGTAAGTCTCTTTTTTTTTGTTTCTTACGAATACATTACTAATTTTTTTTGTTATTTTGTTCCCTGCATTGTGAATTATTAGGAAAAATCCTGTATTTTTACTCTTGAAATGTATTCTCGCCCCCTCCGCTTTGAAATGTGCAGCTTTGTACCTGGAGGGTCTCACAAGGAAACAAATAGATAAACAAATAAATAAATAAACAATAACTATGTTAGAAAAGTGAATGGCGCGAAATGGCAAAACAGGATGGCAAAGTTTGAGGTGTGCTTGTAAAAGAAAATTTAAGTAGGTGTTCTTTTTCACGAATCCTTCTCGATTTCTCATCACACACAATACGTAGCTAAGAAACTCCGAGAAGTACGCGCAGGCATGTAGAAAATCCGATCAAATTTTAGGTCAAGAAGGCTCAGCAAATAGTCCCTGGAACAAACTGCATTTAGCTATGGCATGACTGTCTACGCAAGGGTTGAAAGGTAAGTGCATTGAAGAATAGTAATACAGAAAATAACGAATGGCATAACATATGGAACAATTAGTAAAGATGCTGGTCGCAGTGAGCTGATGGCGGCACGTGGTATAGTTCATATCAAATAACTGTTTGTTTTGATAGCACTTTAACTGCTGTATTTTGATCAATCTTTAAAAATAATTAAAGCTCGTGAACTGCACGAGGCTAAGACATTCGTTAGAGCTGATGCATACCTGAAGTATGGCAACAGAACAAGGTCATTTTACCCATGTTTCTTTATTAAAATACCAAAAGTTCTTACCTTTTAATTGTTTCAGGAAAAATACGATTTTGTTCACTGCACGGCATTGACAAACGAGGGGAGAGATAGAGAGATTGATTGATTGAAAACCTCTTTATTTGCAGAATATTCGTAGAACTCGTGGGTGGACCGCCTAATCCGGTAGTCCACTGGTTATTGCTGCTGCGCTGGCCCTCCCCACCAGCCAATGCTGACGGTCAGGATCATCGCTGAGCAGAATAGCCTCGCAGTGCTTATCTGAGGGATTTGAAATGGGGTCAATTATGGGATTAAATTGGCGTGCCCACACCATGAGGTAGCGGTTAGCTACCTCTCCAAGGTGTGGGCGTTGCGGGGAGCATAATGCAGGTGACCACTGGTGTAACTTAGTTGGCGTTGGGCATGTATTGGTTTGTAGTCTCCTAAGGGTGTTCTCTTCTAACTTATTGGGGGATTTATGTGGTGTTCGGTACTCCTTCCTGGCTGTTCTGTAGGGTATGAGATTGTCAGCATACACTGCTAAAGCAGTTAGGTCGCGACAAACACTTTATTGAGCATAATAGGCCAGCCGAAGAGACCCTCCATTCACAGTCTCGCCGGTGTGATCCTTCAGCGCTGCGCTGAGGAAATATACCACATACCAGCGCAGGGATAGTGGTAAGGTAAGGTAAGCCTGAGTCAGCCACACAGCAGAGAGAGCGAAAGGGATCGGGTATAGGGAGGAAGAGGTGGCAGATAGCGTGGGAGGCAAATGCTTGGAGGACGTGAAGACGGGTGGGAGAGATTACTATATCTGGTTGGGCATGGCGAAGAAGGATGCCATGTCAGCGAAGCAGGAATGAATGTGGACGAGGGAAGACCCACCACGCGAGAGGATAGTCCTAAGACGACCAGCGTACAGTGCGGTGTATGTCGAGAGCCTGGTGTACAGTATCACCGGCGAGAACGTTAACCCGCTCGCAAGCGGCATTCTCACATAACCAGGGATCCACGAAATCTCCACTGAAGTATGCATGGAGTAAGTAATTATAGACAAAAGTGTATGAGAAAAGGTTCCCCGTGTAGGCTAGTGGTACGCTTTGATGTAGTCGGTAGAGACGATGGCGGTGGATGAAGAGTGTGGCGGTAACTACTGAAACGCGGCCGCAATGGCGTACACTTTCGCATATGCAGAGTCTGTTGTACGTGATGCATTGTCATTGACGCAACCACGTACGTTCAGTGTGCATTCTTAGTCATGACGTCATGCTACAAGAAATATCCAGAAAGCCACTGTATCTACCAAACGTTGTTCAATTTCGTTTGCGCCTGTCAGAACTTATAACTGATGACGAGCCCATTGAACCAGTGGCCGCTCAGCGGTCATGGCTACGATGATGGGCCGCCGGCCTTCAATGAGGAGATGGACTTCTAGGTAGCCTACAAGCTGCGCATGCAATTCAACTTCAAGGTCCACAACATCGCCCATGGAAAGTACCAGGCGCTTTTGATCACAGCTCTGAGCACCAAAAAAAAAAATTTGACATCTATGCCCCTCCCTGCCCGCCGGCTAATTTAGAAGAGCTTAAGTGCGAAAACCTGGCGAAGTTCGTGGTTTAGCAATTGGCACCAACGTGCAATAAAACAGCCCAATTGTATAAATTTCTTTTAAAAAGCAATCAGCCGTAAAGAGAGTCAGCGAACGAGTGTACAGTGGTAATACGAAAGATTTCACGTCAGTAATATTTTGGTGACACGCTGGACAGGATGCTAACGACCGACTTGGTGCGGGTTGCGCGATACGAGTGTTCGTCGAAAAGCATTACCAGAGATCAGGTAATACAACTGCTCCCCGAAAATAGCCCCCATCTCCTTAACATGCGACTCTTGCAAAATCATGAAACACATCCTCTACTCTGTTACAAGTACTTTTTGTTTCTCTTATTTGAATCATTTTGTCATTTTAGTCTATACGGATTCCGCAAAGGTTTCTCGCGCAAAACACAGCTCACCATTTTATTGTACTATGTTCTCAACTACCGTGAGGTCAACGTACAAACTGACTCAAATTTTTGGGGATTTCTCTAAAGTCTGCTATGAAACCGTTCATCAGCCTGTAATATAGAAACTTGCAATCATTATTTGCATTCTGATGTTTCGAAGTGGATTATCAAATTTCTTACTAACCCCCCCCCTCCCCGAGCACCCCAATCAATCATTAGAATTAAACACCTATCTAGGCCTGTGCCAGTAACATTAGGTGTGCCTGAAGGAACTGTTCTCGCCCTTCTAATATATTTTATTATATACAGAGTGTTTCAGCGAACACTTAAATTTTTAAAGGCTGGGCCCAATTCTAATTCATGAGCTGGTCTACTCGCAGAGGCGGACATTACTTGCAAAAAATTGAAATACATAATCGACTAATCAACAAAGACTCACTAATTAGGTTTTAACTAATCACCTCATGACTCATATTGCAATTTGCAAATTCTAGCAA